>NC_045428.1:547336394-547655390 GCF_902635505.1 Sarcophilus harrisii | reverse complement strand
ATTCAGGAAAGAAATGTGTCTTTCCTAAGATCACACAGTAAGGCAGAGCCATAACTCTAATGCAGGTCTCTTGATATTAAAGACTAGGGTTCTAGGGCAGCAGTTGGGATGGAACTGGGGTGTTGCGGCATGACTTTGAGGTTCTAGCCCCTTGTTGTAAAGAACCCAGTGAGGATGCCTCCAACTCCATAAATTGGCTTCCCATTTACCAGCCATTTGTCTTGCTGTTCTCCAGCACAGAGTAGGCTTAGATGATCTTTCTTTTCTTTTCTTTTTTTAGGAATACATTTTAGCATATCTTTTTTAAAATTTAAAATAAAATTAATTAATTATTTTAAAATTATAGCTTTTATTTACAAGATATATGCATGGGTAATTTTTCAGCATTGACAATTGCCAAACCTTTTGTTCCAACTTTTCCTCTCCTTCCCCCCACCCTTTTCTCCGGATGGCAGGTTGACCAATACATGTTAAATATGTTAAAGTATAAATTAAATACAATAATGTATACATTTAGACCATCTTTCCATCCCAGCTCATTCTCATAATCATTGGTTTCCAGAATTGGTGTCCTAGATCTAATACAAGCAATCTCCTAAGGACCCCTTTCGTAACCTTGAAGGGGTCATTCAACCTCTAAGGGACATTGGCAGTCAGAAGAAGCTCCCTCTCTCCCAAAATAGTTCTTTTCATTTTTTCTCCCCTTGTTTTTCAGAAAGAAAGAAAGAAGGAAGGCAGGGAGGGGGGAAGGAAAGGAGGAAGGGAAGAAGGAAGAGAGAAAGAAGGAAGGGAAAAGGGGAAGAGGGAGGAGAGAGGAAGGAGGAAGGAAGAAAAGGAAAGAAAAGGTCAGCTCCTATAACCAATATTTGCTTACTTAGGTACAACAATGTGCTCAAATTTATAGACTATCATAGCAGTGAGGGAGACTGGAGATTAATTACTTTAACTCTCTCAGTTTATATATGGGGACCCTGAAGCACCTGAGAGTGAAAGGAACTTTGCTCCAGATTACAGTCAGGACTAGACCCTGGAGTAAAACTCAAATGTCCCAATTCCCACAGCAGGGTGGTTCTTGTAGGAACCATGGGCTTTCCCCCTCTTCTTAGGGTTCCCTTAGGCCCTGACTTTTCAGGAAGGGGCCTGGAAACTCGGGTCTTTCTAAGAAATGTGAAAACAGCAGGCAGGCTCATGTGCTTAGCCAGGACTAGAAGCTGCTGTCATCCCTCTCCCCAGTGTTCTGAACTCCTTTGGAGAGGATATCCTCAGGCCCTTGTCATTGGATGCCACATTTTCCTAGTTCTGTATATTATTACATGGTGTTCAAGAGCTTAGGATCTGGAATAAGGAAATCTAGATTTGAATCCAGGCTCTGACATTGATTATCCATATAGCCATGATTTTTCTCTTAGTATTGTCTCAGTCTCAAACATTGTAGAATGGGCCACAATAATAGTACACAAACTATATCATGTTAAGCTTTATTTTATCATAAACTGTAAAGTGTTATAGAAGTATGAGCTCTCTCAAGGATTTGGAGTTTAATTAGTTTTGGATGCCTGATTCCAAATACTACAATATACTAAACAAAGATTTGAAAAATCAAAACAAATTTTCAAACACCAAAAACAAGATTTGAAGTCTGAGGAGCTGGTTTTTGAATTTCTTCCTTCCACTTATTACTTGTATGACTTTGGCCCCTTTACATCTCTGGACTTCAATTTCCCCCTTGGTGAGGGAGGGGAAAGATTGGATTGGATAATTTCTGAGATCCTTTTAATCCCTAATTCTGTGCTCTCATAATACAGGATGACAGAGTGAGGAGAAATGGATGAGTTCTAGAATTCTGCCAACCAATTAGGGAAATGTGGATTATAGTACCAATATTTCATGAAACTCACTGTGAGATTTTGAGTACGTCCCTTCCCTTTCTCAGGGACTCAGTTTACTTGTCCGTAAAATGGAGACAGTATAGATTGGAGGGCAACAGACTAGATGATATTGAACATCTTTCTCAGCTGTGACATTCTATCTGGGATTTCCAATGACAGCTAAGGACTTGGAATTCCTGGGATCTCAGCCCCACCCCAGGATCCTGGGAATTTGCCCAAGTTATTTGGCCAGTTGCTTTTTGATCAGGAATTGAGGCTTGAAGCCCGGCCTCACCCAGGTGTGGGACTTAATGAGTTAATGGGAGCCTGGTGCGTGGAGATCACCAGATGAAAGGCTCATCACTGTAATTATTCTCTAGTCAGACTACCTGCCCAGGTATGTGTGAGTATATGAGAGCTAGTCCAGGTCAGGAGGGAGCCAATTATCAGCCTATCACACCCCTTCTTTGGTAGGAGTGCAGGAGGGTGACTGGTTTGGTCCTAACATGGCATTGGGCACTGCCCCCAGGCTATGGGCACTTGGGTTCTCACGGTTGCTCACCAGACCCATGGCATTCCCAGAGCAGAACAACAAGCTCTTGCTATAGGGCTATAATTACGCTCATCACTGCTCACCTTAGGAATGGCCCAAGCAGCTTCCTTCCTCCCCAAGGAAATCTCCAGAGCCCAATCCTCTGATACTCCCCTTCACCAAGGCAACCAAATATTGTCCTCGGATAACTGGGACCTGAAGCTTTCAAGAAGTGCAGTAGGAATGGATTTGTCTCGGGGAATGATACAAAGATCCAAGATTCAACTGGTTTTGGAAAAAAGATATGTCTAGGGCCCCAGCTGTAAAATCTTTCCTAATACTAATGCTAACTCTTGACTCCAACTTGAACCATGACTGTGTTCTAGCGGAAAGAGCACCAAAGTCAGAAAATCTATGTTCAGATACTAATCCTCTCACTTCCTTAGGAGAATCCTCCCACTTCTCTGGGCCTTAGTTTACTCTTCTGCAAAGTAGGTGGAGTAGATTATATGAAGTCTAAGATCCCTTCCAGCTCTGATATTCTGTTATTCTCACTTTACAATTTTTACAGATAAGCTTGGGAAAAAAAAAAAAAACTATCTCCATCTAATACCTTTCTTTTCTTAGTTCTCAAGCTTTACAACTGAAAGTAAGAAAATATAGGAAGTAAGTCCAGTGGTCTTTTGCATGTCATCATTCTTCTTGACTTTGTTGAAATATTTTACATCATTGCCCATTTTTCCAGGACATTTCTCTTAAGAATCACTGTACTCAACTGGTTGTCCTTCTATCTCTAACTACTCCTCTGCTCTTTTCATTTGCTCTTCATGCTTCTCCCAGCTCTTCATGTTGATTTGCCCTCAGCATCTAAGCTCTCTCCCCTTTTCTATCTTTGGCAAATCTCATTCATTCTCAGGAGTTCAATTATCTCCCACCTCTTTGGAGATGCGTCCTGAATCTTTAGTCCCTCTCTCTCTTCTGAGCATCAGATCTATATTTCCTTGTCTATAGGATGTCTATGTCAGTAAGAGAGACAATATGGCATAATAGTTGGGAGAGCTGGATTTTTAGACCTATACTCTCTGGGATAGAGATCTGATCCGAGAATCCAGAATACCAAGGAACAAGTCTGGTCCACTGATAGACAGTGTTTGGTTGATTGGGAGCAAGACACAACTTCCCAGCTCTCTAGGCAATTCCTTAAGACTATCAGTTGGAGAGAAGGAACCAGCCTGCATTGACAGAGGGATTTTCCTCAGCCTGGAGTTTTCTAAACTAAATAAAATCAGATCTATCCACAGTAGCCTATTGGCGGGACCTCAAACTCAGTGTGTTTCTAAATGAATTTAAATGGTTTCCTATTCCCTTCTGTCAAGTTCAAACTCCTCTGGTTGGCTATCAAGGTCAAAAATTTGGTGCTATCCTACTCTTTTATTCTTATCTCAGACTACGGCCTTCTACACACTCTATACCCAACCAAACTGTGCTCTCCCACCTCTGTGCTTTTGATTAAACTGTTTTCCCCACCTATTTTTTTTCATTTGTGAAAGATCACAAGACCCCAGATTTAGGATTTGGATATCCCCTGGTCCAACCTTTTCATTTTACAGCTAGATAACTGAAGAGACAGGAAGTAATATGTCCAAGATCACATAGTTAGCAAATGACAGGACCAGAATTTAAATCAGGTCATCTGACTCAGTATCTAGCATCGTAATAACTCCTTGATTTGTCCAACTTCCATTCCCATGTCACCTTTTCTGGGAAACCCGCCCTTAATTGTCCCTGTCAGTAATGTGTCAGGCCTGGAGTCAGGAAGATCTGAATTCAGAGGTGACCTTAAACACTTACTAGCTGTATGATCCTGGGCAAGTCACCTATCTTTTGTTTGCCTGGGTTTCCTCAACTGTAAAATTAGGTATAATGACATTTACCTCCCAGGGAATCAAATATTTATAAATATTTTTATTTATAGGGAAAGCTAGGTGGTGCAGTGGATAGAGCACTAAGCCTGAAGTCAGGAGGACCTGAGTTCAAATGTGACCTCAGATACTTAACACTTTCTAGCTGTGTGACCCTGGGCAAGTCACTTAACCCCAATTCCCTCAGCAAAATATATATGTATATATTTGTATTTGTAATATTTGTAAAGTGCTTAGCATAATACCTGGCCCATAGTAAACACTATATAAAGTGCTACTTTTATTACTACTGCTACTATTATTATTATTAATTCAACAAACATTTATTAAACTTCCAATATGTGCAACAATTTTGTGATAGGTGTGGAACAGAAAGACAGAATTTAAAATAAAAACAGTCCCTGGCCTCATGAAAGAGGGCGGGGAAGAGAGAAGGAGAGAGGTGGGAGGGAAGGAGGGATGGAGGGACAGAAAGAGACAGAGACACAGATAGAGAGGAAAACAGAGATAAAGACACACAGATAGAGGGAGGGAGGGGAAGAAGAAGGTGTGAGAGAGAAAGGGACAAAGAAGAAAGGAGAGAGCATTCATATCTATTCAGAGAAAGAGAAGGAATCAGAAAAAGAATTCTTGGAAGAAGTGCCTTTTGAATTGACCCTTGAAAGATGAATAGGATTTTGACAGGCAAAGATGGCAAAGAGGCCATTCTAGGAGGGCGGTGAAGCACAATGAAAGATGCACTGACTCGGGACTCAAATTCTGCCGCTGATTCATAGTACTTATATGTCTTTGAGAAAGTAATTTAATCTTCTTGGTCTTAGTTTCTTCATTTGTAAAATGAGGGTGTTAGGTTATCTGAGGATCCTCCCAGCTCTGTTTTCATGAGTCTATCCCTTGCATGTCTTAGGTAGTGGTGACTTTATGATACAAAGTGTGGAGTCAGGAAGGTTCAAAATAATTGGAGGACAGTAAGTTGTCTGGAAGAAGAGGGGCAATATAGAGAGCAAGCAATCAATAAATATTAAGTGCCTACTATGTACTCTATGAGTAAAACAAAATTACAGTAGCTCAAAAGAAATATGAGATGCACAAATTTAAAGACATCTCCACCCCAAATATTCACACAAACTATTTGTGCCTGATCTGTAGTAGACCCTTCTCTTCATATTTGTCTGATCAGCCATCATTGGACATTCTGTATTTGACCCCGGCATTGTTATTTTGATCTTCTTTGAGAGTGAAGGACAACATCTATTAAGTGCCTACTATGTGCCAGATTTCTGTGTCAAGCCCTGATGATGCAATTACAAAGAATGGAATAATCCTTACTTTCAGGGAGTTGATTCTAATAAAGGATGAGCCTGCAAAGGTTGGCTGGGGCCAAAGGAATGAAAGGCCTTGAAAACTATAATGAGGAAGATGGACTTCCTCATCTAGGCTAGTGTTTCCCAGATTGTCTTATGAAGCCCTTGTGTCCCACTTAATGTGAATAGATTTTTTGAAAATCTTAGTGCAAGTGATATTTTTCCTTAAAACTATCAAATTTGTCAAAAATTGACAATTTATTTCCATATTGAAATAGGTTTAATTTTATTCTGGTCCTTAAAGATCATCAGTTTCAATTTTCTTATTTGTTTCAGGCCCAGAGAAATTGAGGCCCAGAGACGTTTCCCACTAAGATAGCACATCTACTAAGTGTCTGAAATAGGATTCATATCTAGATTTACTCTTTAATTTTAGAATGTCAAATTAACTGGATATCCTATGCCCACAGATCACCCCATGCCCTGAGATTCAGCCTTCTGTGGTATCAGATACTGTACCAAAGTTAGAGGTACAAAGAGAAAATACAGATCCTACTGTTCCTGAGCTTTATAAACTCATGAAGAATAGAGAAAGGAGGGAGAAAAAGCACATGAGAAAATGTGATATAAGGCAGAATTTCTTAAATTGTGGGTTGTAACCCGATATGGGGTTGAATAACTGAATGTCGGGGGTCACAAAAAATTGGCAATAGTAAAAGGCACAATTTAATTCTTTACGTAAAAATAAAGAAGCACATCCATCTCATTAGTATGTAAATTTGCTTTTTTCTTTAGTAAATGGCAAAATCATATATATATCAAAATTATTTTTTATTGAAGCTTTTGATTTTCAAAACATATACAAGGATAATTTTTCACCATTGACCCTTGAAAAATCTTGTCTTCCAATTTTCCCTCCTTTCCCCCAACCCTCTCTCCTAGATAGCAAAGTAATCCAATATATGTTAAACATAGTAAAAATATATGTAAATCCAGTATAGGCAATTTATACAATTATCTTGCTGCACTAGAAGAATTAGATCAAAAAGAAAAAAAAATAAGAAAGAAAATAAAATTCAAGCAAACAATAACAAAAGAAGTGAAAATGCTATGTTATAGTCCACACTTAGTTCCCAGTCCTCATTCTAGGTGTAGATGGTTCTCTCCATCACAAGATCATTGCAATTGGCCTGAATCATCTCATTGTTTAGAAGAGCCACATTCATCAGAATTGGTTATATAATCTTGCCATTGCCATGTAAGATGAAATCCTGGTTCTACTTATTTCACTTAACATCAGTTCATGTAAATCTCTCCAGGCCTCTCTAAAATCATTGTGCTGATTGTTTCTTAATAGAACAATAATATTCCATAACATTCATATATCATAGCTTATTCAGCCATTCTCTAACTGATGGGCATCCATTCAGTTTCTAGTTTCTAGCCACTACAAAAAGAGCTGTTATAAACATTTTTGCACATGTGGGTCTCTTTCCCTTTCTTATGATCTCTTTGGGATATAGGCTCATAGAAACACTGCTGGATCACTGTTTGATAACTCTTTGAGCGTAGTTCCAAATTGCTCTCCAGAATGGTTCGATCCATTCACAATTCCACCAACAAAGTATTAGTGTCCCATTTTCCCCATACCCCCTCAATATTCTTCATTATCTTTTCCTGTCATCTTAGCCAATCTGAGAGGTATGTAGTGGTATCTCAGAGTTGTCTTAATTTTCATTTCTCTGATTAATAGTGATTTAGGGCACCTTTTCATATGGCTAGAGATGGTTTCAATTTCTCCATCTGAAAATTGATTGTTCATATCTGTTAACCATTTATCAATTGGAATATGGCTTAAATTCTTATAAATTTGAGTCAATTCTCTATATATTTTAGAAATGAGGCCTTTATCATAACCCTTAAATGTAAAAATATTTTCCAATTTATTGCTTCCCTTCTAATCTTGTCTGTATTAATTTTGTTTGTGCCAAAACTTTTTAACTTAATATAATCAAAATTATCTATTTGGTGTTCAATAATGAGTTCTAGTTCTTCTTTCCAAAGAATTCTTTTAAAGTAAATTTCTTTATGATTTATTACCAGTAAATGTTTAATTTGTGTATCTATTTTTTATACTTACATATCCACTATCATGTAAAAATTTCTCAGACCGAAAAAATTCAAGAAACCCTGATATAAGGTTAAATAAAATAGACTCTGATAAAGTTCTACATATTCCGTGCCTCCATCTTGTATTTCTCTTCAACCTTGAAATGTCCTCTCTCCTTTTCCAGCTGAATTTTTCTCCATCTTTTAAAAGTCCAGCTCAAATGCTACTTCTTCCAGGGTGCCTTCTTTGATCTTTATCAGCAACAACCTTATCTTCAGAGTTCACTTAGCACTCTGTCAATCTGATTTGTATTTCACCAAATATCACAGCTGCAAGGGGACTTAGAGATTTTGCAGTCCTGCACTCGCATTTTCATAAATCACCGAAATTGACACCCCAGAAGTTAAGTAACCTACCTGATATCACAGTGGAGCAGCAGAACAGGCCCGGATCTTACCTCTACAATCAATCCAATCTTGTTCCTTCCATTATTTCTGTCTTTTTCAACTCCCAACTCCTATTATCACCAAGATTTTTATGCATTTCTTACCATATCCCCTCCTGTTCCCCATCTCTTTTTGCAGCTAGTTTTTTCCCCCATTTCCTTTCTTTCATCTCTTCTCTCTGCCTATCTTCATCCTACCAGTAGGATTATAAATTATACTTATTACTCTTCTAAATGACTTGACACTGATGGATGAAAAAGTTGCTAATCCCTGAAACAGTTAACCCAGTAGGATTGGGAGAAAGTTATCTTGTTTCTTGGAATAAAGAACTAGATGATCCTAGAATGTCTCAATTTGTATCACTGTGGTCCTAGAATGTCTCAATATGTATCACAATATTATTCTTATACTTCACTAGGTTTATGTCTTAACCCATTACAAGACAAGTGAGCTCCTTGGGGACAGGACTTTGTCTGATCATTGCTATATCTTCTAGTATTGAATTCAGTATTCTGCTCATATGTATGATCTATAAATCAGGAAAGTATGATTTTTTATTTTGGTTGGGAAAACTACTCCCACCAAAGCAAGTACAGCTGTTTGTAATGTAGTAGCCAAGTCTTAGGACAGTTTCCTGAGAATCAGAAGTTAACTAACTTGGAGAGATTTGGAATCTTCTTGACTCCAAATCCAATAATATTATCTGCTGTACTATGCTGCCTCTCATTTTGTCCATAATGGATGCTTAATAAATATTTGTTGAATTATTGGATTGAATCTTTATATTCCCTATGTAGCCCTAATAGCTAGTGCTTTAAGGTCTGCCGAAGACATTATCTCATTTGATAAAGCAGGTGTTCAGTAAATGCCCATTAAATGAATGAATCATCATTTTAGAGATTATGAAGCTGAGTGATGCTAAGTGCAGGGCAGAGCTGAGACTAGAACTCAGGGCTCCTAACTAAAGGGATCAGGAGGACAAATACAGAAGTCCAGCTAACTCTAGTCACTGCTACTGAATG
This sequence comes from Sarcophilus harrisii, assembly GCF_902635505.1. Lineage (NCBI taxonomy): Eukaryota > Metazoa > Chordata > Mammalia > Dasyuromorphia > Dasyuridae > Sarcophilus > Sarcophilus harrisii. Next base: position 547,646,186 of record NC_045428.1, on the reverse strand, counting down.
GACTGGGCTTCAAACTAGCTAGGATGCCATTAGCTAGTGACCAGAGGCAAGGTCTTCTTGCTCCAGAGAAAGGAGAAGGCCAGGGTCCAAGAAAAAAAAATCACTGATTGAATGCATGATCTTAGCTGAACTTCTCTGGAGTTCATTTTCCTTATTTGTAAAAATAGAGGAAGGGAGCAATCTAGAGCTGGAAATTGACAAAAGATATCAGAATTAGGACTGATGTCAGCTGGAAGGTATCACAGTTACAGAAAGGGAGTTCTAGAAGAGATTTTCAAGGTCATCTAGCCCAATCTCTCTATTTTACAGATGGGAAAACTGAAGTCCTGAGAGGAGGAAGGATTTGCCTGGGATTATATAGCCAGCAGATGCTGCAGGTCGTGTCTGAACCTCAAGTTCAGCCTCTGGACTACCATATGGGTTTCTTTCTGTCAAAATCAGACCTAACCTTTTACTCAATTGTAGACATGAAGTTTGTGGGGCAGATCTCTATGTCACCACACACAGCTTCATCAGAGACACATGCAAATTTTTATAGAGAAGAGGTTCTTAATTTTTTTTTTTTTTGAGTCATGGTCCTCTTTAGCAGTTTAGAAAAGTGTAAGGTCCCTTTCTTGCATTAATGCTTATCACAAAATATGGACAATTATGAAAAAACTTTATATTGAAATGTGGTTATTGAAATATTTTTAAATTTTATTTATTTTAAAAATAAAATCAAGTTCATAGACCCCAGCTCACAAATCCCTGATAAAAAATGAGTTGGGTAACTGTCCAGCTAAGAGATTCCATGGCAGCACTGGACAAGAAGTCGTGAAAACTTGGGCTCTAGTCTAGTCTGTGTGATCCTGAACAAATCATTTCATTCTCTGGTCCTCAGTTTCCTCATCTGTAAAAAGGAGACTACCTACCCACAAAGTTGTTACTGCTCAAGCAAGACTACATAGCTTTGCAGCAAGGGACTTTTGCCCTCAAGGGAAGGCTATCTTGCAGACATACTAGAGGGGAATTTGAGCATAGAATAAAAGAAGGTATTGAAAGTTTCCTCTCTGACTGTAGGAACTGAATGTGGATCACCACATAACATTCTCATTCTTTTTGTAGTTCGCTTACATTTTTTCTTACTCATTTGCTTTTTTTTTTTTTTTTAATCTGATTTGTCTTGTGCAGCAAAAGAATCTTATAAATGTTTATACATATTGGATTCAACATATATTTTAACATGTTTAACATATATTGGATTGCTTGCCATTTAGGGAAGGGAGTGGGGGGAAGGAAGAGAAAATCTGAAACACAAGGGTCAATGTTGTCAAATTATCCGTGCATATGTTTTGAAAATAAAAAGCTTTTTAAAAAAAGAAAGTAATGTTTCCTCACTGAAAGTCTTTAGGTGTAAAACAGACCCATTCCCTTGCAGCCATTTTGATCTCACAATTGCCCAAAGCGGATAAGGGTAGCCGGGGATTATAGAATTTAGAACTGGATGGAACTTTAGAAACCAGCTAGAGCAATCCCCCATTTTATAAATACGGGAAACTGAGTCCTAGAAAAGGACTTGACTTGCACACCAAGGTCATGCACCCGATTTTCTGGGACACTTCCTCACGCCTGTGACTCCGTAAAGCTCGCGTAAAACCAACCTGCGTGGGAGAACTGAGAGAGGAATCGCAGACGGGGGGGCGGACCCTTTCTCCCCGAGGTCGGCCTAGCCCAGGCCCGAGAGTCCAATGAGCGTGTGAATGGGCGGGGCGATCCCGCCTCGCTATATAAAAGGATAGTCGCAGACTTGGGGCTGAGGGAGGGTGGTTTGTCTCGGCCCCGGTAGTCTCGGGCTCGGCTCTTTTACTGACCTGCACCGCGAGCAGAAAAAGAGCTTTTCGGAACTGCAGCTACAGGAGACTGCTCCGGTTGCGTCCTGCGGGGTGACGGAGCGGACGGCACGGGCTTCCTTTGTCCTGGCTGGGGCCCCGCGGAGAAGTTAGGTGAAGGCAGCCGTCCCGGGGTCCAGTTCACGGACTGGGACAAAGTCCTCGCCCAGAACAGTGCCAGGCTAAGCGGGGCTCTCCCTGAAGCCGGGGCTGACTCTCCAGCTATCGTTGCAGGATCCTCTATTTCCCTCTCCCCGCCTCTCTCTTGTCTCTGCGCCCATGACGGATCCCCTGATGCTCCCCCTGAGCCACGGAGTTCCCGGGCTGCAGGCTCACCGCGTGGGGGTGGCAAATCTGCCCACCGGCCCCCATGTATTCCGGAGTCTACCCCCAGCTGCCGACGGCTTCCCGCACCCTTATTCTGGGGCCGGCCTTGAGAACGGGGACCTGCGCCTCCGGGCCAGCTCAGCTGTCCAATTGGGATCCCAGCAGTCAGGACCCGGGACCCTGATGTACCCGGGTCAGCCCGGACCCTTCTCGGGGCCCCCGCGGCAGCCGCAGCTCTCAGCCAGCCTGCATAGGCAGAAACTCCACCCGTTCTACCAGGGCCACCCTGCCGGATGTGCCCTGGGTCCGAGCACCCCGCGGTGCTGGTCAGGCCCTATGGGTCCAGACCTGGCTCCCCCCGCGCTGACCTTGAGCTGCGTGGACGCCGAGCTCATCGACGAGGAGACGCTGACTTCTCTGGAACAGGAGTTGGGGCTAGACCGCGTGCAAGAGTTGCCTGAGCTCTTCCTGGGACAGAATGAGTTCGACTGCCTCTGGGACTTTGGGGGCAAACAGCAGGCCGGAGCCGTGAGCTGCTGAGGGCCCCAGGACTTTGGTCTTTTCGAGGATTTCCCTTGCCTTTTCCCTTGGCCAATCTAGCAGACAATCAGGTCTAGCCTAATTCCAGTCTCTTATCAGTTTATCAGCCCCTGGATCCCTTTTGGCTAATTTCTGGAGTAAAGATCCAGAGGCTTGGAGGGAGGGAGTCATGTTTGGAAAGAAGCCCCCGCCAGTATTAACTGTTTGTGTCCTTGGGGTTTAAAAAGGTCTGGGTTCATGATTTTGGAGGAGACTCTTTGGCATTTCCCAATACCTGTGTGGCTCTCCAGCTTACTTTTATTTTATTAGATAGGCAGTAGGATTTGAATCCAGATCTGCCTCTTAAAGGCTTTCCCACTATACCAGACTTCTTGACTGTGGGGTGGGAGGAGAATGACAGAAGCCTGTCTTTGTACCCTCCCTGCTGAGCCATTTTAGGCCAAGGGTCTCTCCCAGATCTTTCCTTTGCTGCTTTCCAAGACTCCCTCCCGTCTGACTGAAAGGATATGGAGCCCTTGGCAAGGTGGATCCCTATACTTATTTTAGGGGCACGGGCAGGGTGTGCCTGGGTCACTGCCATAGTTGGATTTTTTCTGCAAGCCACTGGCCCTATGCTGGGACTATTTGGGGGAGGGGAGGTTCCCCAATTCATGGGTGACAAACTGGCTTAAAGTCACTGCCCTCTTTCTCTGCCTTGCAAGCCAAAATAAATGTTTCCTTTTGGATTTAGAGTCTGCTGACCTGATTTTGGGGGGACCTGCTGTGAGAGCATTTACCAATGTACCAGTTCGTTTGATTTTGAGGGGATGTGGGTGAATGGGGTAAAGAAGAAGCCTAAGCAGAAACCAGAGCTGAGGGTGGCTGTGGGGGGATAGGGTGTGGGGTGGGCAGAATTGGGGCATCAATAGACCACTGGGGACTGCAGATGTCACCTTCTTTTGAAACTGCCCTCCAGTCTTTCAGTTGAAATGGCGCAATCTTACCCAGCTTCCTTCTTGGAGAGAATGGCAGTTGTTCTGAGCTTATTCTTGAAAGGTTGAGGCCCCTGAGCGTCCTGGGTTGGTCTGGCTTGGGGTGGAGTTCTGGAGAACTGCAAGGACAGCTTGCTGGTGGCTGCTGCCCCCATCTGCCCACTGTTGGTGGTGCTGTTGAAGAAGGAGCAGGGGAGGGAGCAGGAGGTCAGAGCTGTGCTATCTCACAACACTGCCCGATAGGTAGTGTTCCTTCCTTTTCCTCCTTCTGCATCTCCTTCCTCATACAAATCAACAGGCTAAATTTCTGTGCCCCCTTTTAATTTGAACTTCTTATTGCACTGGGGATAGGAACTATCTGGTGAGAAAACTCCCTTCACCATAGCTGATTCACATCTGCTTTGAAACATTTAGTCTGAGACCTCCTTGACTTGTCCAGGATGATAATAAGTTTCTTAGAAGTGGGAAGAAAAGTTGTCCTGCCTTGAATTCATTATACAACTCTGCCATTGGGCCAAACCAAACCCAAATCTCAATGTAATGGGCTATAAATCTTTTCCCTCACAATGCCCTTGGAGGCAGATGGTCCAAGTCATGGTTTCATTTCACAAATGAGGAAACTGAGGCTCTGTGGAGCTAATCACTTAAACAATAAGGAACAGAGCTGGACCTCAGTGGGGTCTCCTGATACCAAGGAGCTCACTCCCCCTACCTACTCTTTTCACCTGTGATCAGTCCTATTCTTCTTCAAGAAGGAAGGAGAGCTGGAACAAGAATGAGATGTCAGTTCTTTTTGGATAGGGTCTCACAGAGGGATAAATGAGGAGAACCTTGGGTTCCCTTCTAGCTGGTTACAGTAGATTCTTGGGTGGCCAGTCTTCAATGTGGTGGAACTCAAAGGGTCATAAAGAATCAGACATAACCAAAAATCTACTAAACAACAACATGCACCCAATACATTTGTGATCACTGTGCTCTAGATATGATCTGTCCAGGGCAAAACACAATGCTTTCTCCCCATTTTGGATAGAACTCCTCTCAACACACCATAGGATTGCATTAACTTTTTGGCTGTCATGTTATATTACAGACATCCATTGAGCTTCAGTCCCCTAAAACATTCAGATCTTTTTCTTTATGAATTATTGTCTAGTCATACCTCTCCCCAGTGATTAGGAGGTCACTTAAGATTTTAGAGAGTAAGAGGAGGGGAAATGAAACTCAGGATTCCATGGGTTGAGGAATGAGTAGGCAGTAATGCAGTAGACTCATTGATTGTAGATGATTTAAAAAAAAAGTTTAGCAGTAAATATGAAATGGTGACACTAGTTTGAGGGATTTGATGTATGAGAGTATTATGTATGTATGATGAGGGCATGTATGAAAAGGGCACTGGAGTTAGGTTCAGGTCCCAACTTTATCAAGGTTTAGCTTTGTGACTTTCAACAAATTCAATTGAACTTTCTGACTATATATTCCCTCTCTGTAAAATGGGAATAATTTGATGTGAAGAGCAAATGAGATAATTGCTATAAAGTGCTCTGTAACCATAAAACTTAGCAAAAATGTAAGTTTGTAGGAGTTTGGGAGGGTCTGTAGATCTTTTCTACCCATCCCTCTTCATCTAATTTTACAGAGAGGTTGTTGGTGATTTCCCAAAGGTCATACAGTAAGTCCCAAACCACTATTCTTTTCTTTACATCATGTCACCATGGGCAAGTCTTTTCTCTTTGTGTCTGTTTTCCCATCTGTAAAATGGGAGGATTAGGCTGGAGAACCTTTCAGCTTTCTCACAGCTCTGATCTTGTGTGAGATATAATAACACCAATGATTGCATTATCTGTTGGCTCACAAGGTCTTTATGACCGTTGAAACAGGATGGAGAGGGATGGCTGCTGTCAACTGATGATGCAACTCCGAAGCAATAGGTCTGCTGGGGCTTCTGCTTGGGGAAACTAACACATCTACTTGGTCCTGGCTCAGGAAACATTATCAATCCATAATGCTTGATGGTAGAGTGAAAATGAGCCCTCTCTCCTCCAAGACTGTGACTTGGCCAAGTGTGCCTGGAGGGGATATACTTTGTCCTTAACAGGCCCTTCCTAAATGGCCCATTATTCAAGGATTTTCTTCCCCTAAACTGCTTACCCTAGGGGCCTCTACTTTTTCAGGATTATTCCACCTCTGGACCAAATCCCATTTTTTCCTAGGGTCTAAAGAATCATAGTTAGTGTAGCAAGTGTCCCCTTCAAGGTGAGGGGAGCCATTATGAGAGAAATAATGATTTTCAGAATTGGAAGGGGCCTCAGAGGCCCAGAAACTCAACCCTTATCTGTATAAATATCCCCTTTATAACATTTCTTTTTTTCTGAATAGTTTTTATTTTTTCCAAATACATATACAGATAGATTTCAACATTGATTTTTGTAAGATTTTGTGTTCTAAATTTTTCTCTCTTCCTCCCTTACTTCTTCCCTTCCCAAGACAGCAAGCAATCTGACATAGGTTAAACTTATGCAATCCTTTTAAACATATTTCCATATTTTTCATAGTGTGCAAGAAAAATCTGACCAAAAGGGGGAAAAAAACACAAGAAAGAAAATACAAACAGACAAAAGATGAAAATATTATGTTTCCATCCAAATTGTCTCCATAGTTCTCTCTCTGGATACAGATAGCATTTTCATCCCAAATCTATTGGAATTGCCTTGAATTACCTTATTGTTGAGAAGAACCAAGTCCATCACAGTTGGTGATCACATAATCTTGTTGTTATTGTGTACAGTGTTCTCCTGGTTCTGCTCACTTCATTCACCATCTTTCATGTAAGTCTTTCCAGGCTTTTCTGAAATCAACATTGTTGTCATTTCTTATAGAACAATAATATTCCATTCATATACCATAATTTATTCAGCCATTCCCCAACTAATAAGCATCGACTCAATTTCTAGTTCTTTGCTACTACAAAAAATTTTGTACATGTAGATCCTTTTCTCTCTTTTATGATCTCTTTGGTATACAGACTTAGAAGAGGCACTGTTGGATCAAAGGGTGTCAGTTGTTTTTCCAATGAGATATTTCACATGGTCTTCTATTTTTTTTGTTCTTTTGCTTTTGCTTTACTCTTTTTTGATTTCTCATAAAGTCATTAGTTTTCTTTTGCTTCTTGATTCCTCACTTTTATCCCACATATCTAATCCATTACCAACAACAGAAATCCTGTAAATTGTATCTCCATACCACCTTTCACATTTGTTCCTTCTTCTTTACTCACCTTATCTGGTCTATTACAATAGCCTTCTAATTGTTTTCTCAAATTCATCTTTCCATTTTCCAATTATCTTCTGTTTAACTGTGTAAAGTTATTTTCATACATTGTAGTTTTTAGCATACCACCCTTTCCTACTCAGTAAACTCCAGTGACTCCTTATTATCTTCAAGATCAACTATAAAGTCTTCTGTTTGACATTTAAAATTTTTCATCATCTGTACCCTTCTTAACCTTCTAGTCTATTCACTTTTTCTTCATCTCCACAAACTACGATTCAATGGCAAAAACATGGCTTCTTTATTGTTCCTTTCCTAGGTCACTCCATTTCCACCCCCATGCCCATTCTCCATCTCCACTTCCATCTCCTTCCCTATTTCCAACTTCATCTAAATTTTCCTCTCCATCTCCATCTTCATCCTTATCCCTATCTCCATCCCCATTCTCATCCCTATCCCCATCTCCATCTCCCTCTCCATCCCCATCCTCATCTTCACCTTTATCTCCACCTCCATCCCCACCCTCCATTCACATTTCTATTCCAACCTCCATCCTTATCCCCATCTCCATCTTCAACTCCCTCTGTACCTTCATTTATATCTCCATCTCCATCTCCATCTCCATTCCTATTTCCATCCTGCCTTTGTACAGGTTTGCTCCATGCAATCTCAGCTCATCTTTGCCTTTTAGAATTCTTTTTCTTCAAGAACATTTAACTCAACTGTCACTTTTTGCAAAAGATCTTTCCCAGTTCCTCAGGCGCTTGAGATTAAAATTAGATTCTTCTCTTATATCTTGTATATGCTTTCATATGTTCATGTTCTTGTTTGCTCCATTATAGCATGAACTTCTTGGAGCAGTTAGGTGGTACAGTGTATAGAATATTGGACATGGAGTCAACAAGAATTGAGCTCAGATCTGCCCTCAGACACTTAGTTCGGGTAAGTCACATAACATCCACTTACTTCAGTTTTCTTCATGTAAAATGGGGATAATAATAACACCCACTTTCCAGAGTTGTTATAAGGATTAAATGAGGTAATATTTGTAAAACATTTAGCACAGTTTCTGGCACACAGTAAAAACTTAATAAATACTTGTTTCCTTCCTTCCTTGAGGGCAGAATCTATTTTTGTCTTTCCTTGTATCCACAATGCTTAGCACAGTGCCTAGAATAAAAGAAGTGCTTAACAATTGCTTGTGGAGAGGTTACTTGATTGAGGCAGCCTGCTCTACCTTTGAAATACTTGGAAGTGTTCCATTTCCAAAGAGCCCAAATCTACAAAAATCCCTCTCTGTACCTTCTGTACATCCCTCTCAGTTCTTTCTTTGAGGTCAAACCTATGGCAACCAACACTTTGAAGTTTCTTGCTAAGTCTTCCATTTCCCAGAATAACTATCTCCAGCTCCTTCAACAAATCCTCAGTGCTTATTCCCTCCCCATTCAATGACATTCATCACTTCAGATGTGATTTGATCTAGGCAGGAAACAGAAGGACAATTGCCTTTTTCACTTTAAGCAACACCCCTCTCTCAAGGCAGCCCAAGATTGTTTTGCCTTTTCTGGCACTGCCAACTTGTACCATGTTTTTGTTTTTGTTTGTTTGTTTGAATGGTTGCCTGGCCATGCCTTCCATTCCCCAGTAGAACAGAAGAATTTGTGACAGAATTTGGGGGCTTCCTTGATTTTGGCTTTATAATCCAGACTATACAAGGGAGAAAAGGACTGACTTTAGGCAAGAGCTATTATTGATTACAGGACAACTGGCATTTTTTCTTAGGGCTTCTGATGTCATGGTCTTCCTGCCTTCTCAGCCCTACCTTCAACATCACCTCAGCCCACTGTAGTCCAGTACCACTATACTACTGCAACTGCCATTGCTGATGTGGCTGGGGACTCGGGCCACATAGGAAGCCTGAGGTTAGATGGGATGATGGTACATGATGGCCTCAGAGCATCATGGGTTATCCCAAGTTTTTTTCCTTACTCTCCAAATTCAATTGGCTGCAAATGTCAAAATTTTGGTTGTGGCTCTGCTTAGAATATAGAATGTCAGAGCTGGGAGGGGTTTTAGAAATCATCTAGTATTACCTCCTAAGCCCTCCCTCCTTCTTCCTTATTAGTGTAGAAGGTAACATCATCCTCCCAGTCCCTCAGACTCATTACCTAGGAGTCATCCTGGATTCCTCACTCCCTGTTCCCACAGCCTCTCTCAAATAGGCCCCCATCTCTCCTCTAGCACTGCTGTCACTCTGGTGCAGATTCTCATTCTCTGAACATCTGACTTATGGCAATAGCTACTAGGGGATCAGCCTGTCCCAAGTCTCTTTCCACTCCAATCCAACCTGCATTCATTCACTAAGTGATTTTTCCCAAAATGCAAGGGTGATCTTGTTACTCACCACCCTTCAGATTCCAGGAGCTTTTTTAAAAAATCACTTTTTATTACTTTTTTTTTAAAAAAATCATCTTTATCACCTCCAGGAGTAGTATAAAATATTGTGTTTGACATTCAAAGTCCTTCAGAATTTAACCCTCTCCTACTTTTCCAGTTTTGTTACATCTTACTCCCTATCTCTTACTCTTCAATTTCCTGACACTGGCCTCTTATCTGTTCCACAAACAAGACACTCTATTTCTCAGTTCTGGGCATTTTCTCTGACTGCTCCCTATACCTGGAACACTGTCTTCTGTTCTGACCTATTGGTCTCCCTGGCTTCCTTTAAGTCCCAACTAAAATCCCATCTTTTATAGGAAGCTTTTCCCAACCCTTCTTAATTCCAGCACCTTCCATCTGTTCATGATTTCCCATTTATCCTTTATGTAACTTGTTTTTGTACAAACAAATGTTTGCTTTCTCCCCTTTTAGAATGTCAGCTCCTTGAAGGCAAGGAACTGTCTTTTTCCTCTTTTTTATATCCCCACTGCTTAGTACAATGCTTGACACATGTTTATTGAAAGGAATTGAATTACACATGGGGAAAGTAAGACCCAAAGAGAGAAGATAATTTTCCCATAACAACCTAAAGGTGGGCTTTCATCTCCTAGTTTGTATAGACCTAAATAATAACACATAAAAAACCAGGTCACCCTTTTGGCTCTGCTGAATCCACAATTTGTTTGAGTTTCAGAAAAACGACCACAGGCTACAATGCTAGTCTCCTCCTCAAGCAGAGGCCACAGAATCAGATAAGAGGGAATGATGAACGTTTGTTGAGCACTCATTGTACTCTGGGAGAAGGAAAGGCAGAAAAATCTTCATTTCTAGGATTCTCTGAACTGGAGGTAGAGACAGGAGGTAGAGTGAAAATCGACATAAAAATGATGGCATCGAATGAAGGCCTGATCATAGTTTTAGAAGGCCTGGTCTCAATCTACTCTGCCATTGACTGACTGTGGTGATGAGGTCCAGGGTACCTAGGTGGGATTGGCAGAGAAAGCCTGAAGTACTGATAAAATTACTCCCTGAAGCAATCAGGATTCTACTCTCTGTGGAGGGTGGGTAGCCCCACATTTCTGTATCCAGTCAGAAATCCAGGTTATGTCAAATCCCTGAGGGTAAATTTCCCTTTTTACAAATCTGGCTATGACCCATATCATCTTTGTTGAATTCCTTTTGGGATTAGTCCATCATGGTGTTTTGACTCATGGTGTCTTTCTCCTCACCCCTCCCCCAAATCTCCTGGTGTCTTTCCCCTTCTTATAGCTAATTAACTCTTTTAGGGCGCTAAGTCCCTGTGGATTTAACCTGCTAGTCAATGGAGTACTACCTCCTGGCATATGGATTCTTTTCAAACTCTTTTCCTTGGTAAGCCTATTGCTCTCCCAAATCTATTTCATATTTAGCATGCCTGGTGTCTATTATATCTCTTTGTCTGTAAACTCTTCCCATTTTTCTTTTCCCTTTATTAAAGCTTTTCATCTTCAAAACACATGCATAGATAATCCTGAACACTCACCTCTGCAAAACCCTGTACTCCAACACTTCCTCTCTCCCTTCCTCCCATCCTCTCTCCTAGACTGCAAGCAATCCAGTACATGCCCAACATGTGCAATTCTTCTCTACATATTTCTACAATCATCATGCTGCACAAAAAAATCAGATCAAAAAGAAAAAAACGAGAAAGAAAACAAAATGTAAGCAAACAGCAACAAAAAAGTGAAAATCCTATGTTGTGATCCACACTCAGTTCCACAGCTCTTTCTCTGGGCGCAGAAGACTCTCTCCATCATAGGTCTATTGGAATTGGCCTAAATTACCTCACTGTTGAAAAGAACCACATCCATCAGAACTGATCACCATATAATCTTTCTGTTGCCGTGTATAATGATCTCCTGGTTCTACTCACTTCACTTACCATCAGTTCCAGTAAGTCTCTCCAAGCCTCTCTGTATTTATCCTGCTGATCATTTCTTATAGGACAATAATATTCCATAACATCCATATACCACAATTTACCCAGCCATTCTCCATCTGATGGACATCCACTCAATTTCCAGTTCCTTGCCACTACAAAAAGGGCTGCCACAAACATTTTTGCTCATATGGGTCCTTTTTCTTTTTTTTTATGATCTTTTTGTAAGTCAGGCTCTGTAGAGACACTGCTGTCTCAAAGGGTAGGTTTGATAGCTCTTTGGGCATAGTTCCAAAGTGATTGATGGATCAATCAATTCACAACTCCACCAACAATGTATTAGTGTGTCCCAGTTTTCCCACATCTGCTCCAACATTCATCATAATCTTTTCCTGTCATCTTAGCCATTCTAAGAGGTATGCAGTGTGTGTAACCTCTTCTCACAAATAAACCCAACTTTTTTTTTTATTATATTAACTTTTTATTGACAGAACCCATGCCAGGGTAATTTTTTTTACAACATTATTCCTTGCACTCGCTTCTGTTCCGATTTTTCCCTCCCACCCTCCACCCCCTCCCCTAGATGGCAAGCAGTCCTATATATGTTGAATATGTCCTAGTATATCCTAGATACAATGTATGTGTGCAGATCCAAACAGTTTTCTTGTTGCACAGAGAGAATTGGATTCAGAAGGTAAAAATAACCCGGGAAGAAAAACAAAAATGCAAACAGTTTACAATCATTTCCCAGTGTTTTTTCTTTGGGAGTAGCTGCTTCTGTCCATCATTGATCAATTGAAACTGAATTAGGTCTCTTTGTCAAAGAAATTCAGAATACATCTTCATATAGTATCGTTGTTGACATATATAATGATCTCTTGGTTCTGCTCATTTCACTTAGCATCAATTCATGTAATTCTCTCCAAGCCTCTCTGTATTCATCCTGCTATAAACCCACCTTTTACGAAAGACAATGGCCATTGTGAATTCACGTGCCCGATCCCCAACGTGTTTCCAAACAGCAATATTTGGTGTGCCTTCATCAATCTCATCATTTAATGCTGAACCTCAAACACATCAATGAGACCTTAGGCAAATCATTTTATTTTTCTGAGATGCAGTTTTCTCATTTGCTTAGTCCCTGCCTTCCCCACTCTATTTCTCCTTCCTTGATTCAAGGCAACATGTGGGTCAGCATTCTCTCAAAAATAGTTCATAGGTTCCCTACTTCTGTGTTTACATTCAGCCGTCAGCCAGAAGACATATCATTTCAAAGCAAAAGACACTTGCCAAATGTCATAGCAAATAAAGTAATGAGAAAAAGATGTCCCCTTTTACACTTATAGAAAATTCTCTCAATTTACCACATTTCAGGAAGGAGGAACATATATACAGATGTAACATTGCTTTGAGAGATTTTCTTGCAGGTATGTGGGCTCCTTGAAATGTCTGCAAGAGATTCTTCCTTTTTCTCCTCTCTGAAGTTGGTTCTAAAGAGAGCGTAGAACCATGAATGTCTCTACTCTATGAAAACATAAAGAATGTTTCTTCTTTCTAAAACTCTTACAATATTCTGCCTCTCCAAAAGATATTCCATTGAGCCAGCATTTTCTCCAGCTGTTAGGAAAATCACATGCAAAATGCTCCAGCCTTGACTGGAAGCCCTACATGGAGATTTAGAAATTAGAACAGAATATACCACTCCAGAGACAGTATAACAGGATAGAGGACAGCGGGACTATCATCTGCCCCTTTTAATATCGTCTAAGATCATATGAGCTTTGGGGGGAATGGGGAGAGAGTTATCATCCATCACTCAATTATTAACCATTTATTAAAGCATCTACTATATAGCAGACATTCTACTAGGTACTAAGAACACAAATCCAAAGAATAAAACACTTTTCAATTAAAGGAATTTACTTTCAAATGGTGGAGACAATATGAATATTTGGGATTATTATTCCCATTTGGTGCTTAAGAAAAATTCTAGGCAGAGAGAAGTGAATTTACACACGAAATCTTTGCCTTTATAGATATATATGTATGTAAGTATTCAGAATGATTATAAGGACAATAAATACAAACAAATACAAAATTATAAAATACAAAGTATCTTGGGAGGAAAGTTATTAGTACTTGAAGCACATCCATAGGCTTGATATAAAAGGTAGAGCTTAAAGGAAGAGAGCGATTCTGGGAGGTTGAGGTTAGGAGAGGTCTCTGGATCCCAGAGTGCAGGAAAGGAAGCAATATTCAGTACAGTTGGAAGTTAACTGTGTTGATTCATAATACATTTCAGTCTACTAAAATGATTATTTTTTCCCACATAAACTATTACCTGGTTTCACCTCTCCCATCCTGTTCTTTTAAAAGTTGGCTTTAAACAATCTTAAGTGAAGGTCCTTACATTTATTCCTATTATATTACATTTTGGCCATAGTTCCAGTTTTTTAAAATTTTTTTTTGGATCTTGATTTTGCCATTCATTTGGTTAGCTGTCCTTTCCAGTGTTGTATCATCTTCAGATTGGACAGTCATGTTTTCCAGGCTTTCATTCCTATCTTTGATTTACTTTTTTAGAAAAGGTATTCAGCACACAACCAAATCTAGATCCCTGGAGTATTCCACTAGAGACCTTCCTGCTGGCTCTGGATGCATTAATCTGTATTGCTTCGGTACAGTGACTCAGTCAGTTCTCCATCTATTTCACTATACCATCATTTAACCCACATCTCTCTATTTTGTCCAGAAGGATAGCAGAAAATACTGAATTTTAGAGATTCTTATAGATGTCAGGGGATCTGGGAACTTGGATGAGAAAAATTACCTTTATTTTTATTGACTTCTCACTGCAATTTGGAACAGCTACGTGGCACAGTGGATAGAGGGGCAGGTCTGATGACAGGAAGATTCATCTTTATGAGTCCAAATCTGACCTCTGACACTGGTTGTGTGGTTCTGGACAAGCACTTAACCTTGTTTCAGTTCTTTATCTGTCAAATGGGCTGCAGAAGGATATGGCAAACCACTCCAGTATCTCTGTCAAGAAAACCCAAATGGGGTCACAAAGAGTCAGACACAATTGAAATACAACAACAAAAACTTCAATTTAGTATTTCCTTTCATTATTTTTAAAGCATAATTTTGAGAAGGAACCCACAGCTTTCACTAGTCTGACTAAAGAGTCTATCTAGGACACAAAAGAGGTGAAGAATCTGTGATTTGAAACATTCCCTTCAACTACAAGCGTGTTAACCTGATTAGAAAGGAAGCCAGGTTGATGTGATGTGAAGGTGACCTAGGTGTTTTATGCATCTTATTAGGTCAGAGAGAATTAGTTAAGATTCTCACTCCAAACTTGGGGTTTCTTTTCCCCTCATCAGTTAATATTATCTGTCTCTCTGTCTCTGTCTCTCTATCTCTGTCTGTCTCTCTGTCTCTTTGTCTCTGTTTTTGTCTCTCTCCCCTTTCTCTATCTCTCCTTCTCCTTCCCTTCCTTCCTGCTTTTCACCTTCTCCCTCCCTCCCTTTTTCTCTCTCTGTCTCTCCCTTCTCTCTCTGTCTTTTTATGTCTCTGTTTTCTTTCCCCCTCTCTTCTCTCTCTCTCTCTCTCTCTCTCTCTCTCTCTCTCTCTCTCTCTCTCTCTCTTCTGTTTTTTTTTTCAGTCTCTTTTTGTCTCCATATTTGTCTCTCTTGGTATTTCTGTCTGTCCCTTGTTCCCTTTCTCTCTGTCTTTCTCTATCTCATCTCTCACCATCTCTGAGTATCTATCTGTCTACATTTTTAATCAGTCCTTAGTGGTTTCTCTCTCTCCAGCCTCAATTTGACTTCCCCTGCCCATCAATACAGATTGTGGAATGTTGTCCTCCTCCTCTTAGCTCAGTTTCCTCTTCTGTAAAAAATTAGATTTGCTAAGTGGTCTCTAATCTATTTCCCAACTTTGATTTCCTATGTTTTAAGGTTTCTCCCAGTTCTGATCTTATTCTGTGCCACACAATCTGAATTATGAAGCCTAACTCTGTGGCACAATGGATAGAGCACTGGATTTGGAATTGGGAAGCCTTGAATTTAAGTTGCATTAAGTTTACTGTGTGATATGGGACTATCATGTAACCTCTTTGGACTTCAGTTTCCTCATCTATAAAATGAGGAGTTTGAACTCTGGGATCCCTTCTTTTTCTAAATTTATAATCCTATAAATGTTTTCAAATGAAAAAAAAATTTATGAACATTTTAAAATCTAAGATCTTTCCAACTCTGACATTCTATGTTAATAATAACACATTTGCATATTTGAAATAAGTGTTTTACTCTGAACATTCCTTCGAGGTACAGCAAGGCTCAGAAAGCTAAATTTACAACCCCAAATGTCACATAAAACTAGTAAAATGTCAGAGCTTTGGATTCAGGCCTTTTCTTATTTGAAGTCCAACATATTTTCTATTAGACTATCCTTCCTTCCACTTCACTATGGCCTATGTTCTAGGGCCTCTTCCAGCCCTAACATTCTATATTCTAAGGTTCCCTCCAGATCTAGCATTCTGTGTCTCGTCATCTTACATTCTGTGGATATAAGATCCTAAATCTAGAGCTCAAAAGCATCTCAGAGACTCAGATTATCTCTATATATCTCTAGCCCAATGACTTCATTTTATAAATGAAGAAACTTAGGATCAGGATGTTAAGTGATTTTTCAAGGCCCCTCAGGCAGTGTCAAAAGCAGCATCTGAACTTCAATATACCATACTTTTCCCACTCTATTTTTTCCCCTTTTGATAAGATTTTTCTTGTGCAGCATAGTGAATATGGAAATATGTTTAGAAGAATTTTATTTGTTTAACCCATACCAGATTGGTTACTGTTGTGGGAAGGGGGAGGGAAAAGAGAGGGAGAAAAAATTTGAAACACAAGAGTTTTCAAAAGTGAATGTTGAAAACTCTTTTTGCATGCATTTGGAAAAATAAAATATTATTAATTTTAAAAAAAGAAAAGAAAAATCAATAAGCATTTTAAGCACCCATTATGTGCCATACTATGAAATGGAACAGTCTCTGCCCACAGGGAGCTAACTTTTTTTTTTTTTTTTTTACTTTTTTAAATTATAGCTTTTTATATACAAAACATATGCATGGGTAATTTTTCAACATTGACCCTTGCAAAAACTTCTGTTTCAACTTTTACCCTCGTTCCCTCCATCCCCTCCCCTAAATGGAAGGCAGTCCTATTCATGTTAAGTATGTTAAAGTATATGTTAAATACAATATATGTATACAGATTTATACAGTTATCTTGCTGCACAAGAAAAATCGGATTTAGAAAAGAAGGTAAAAATAACCTGAGAAGAAAAAACAAAAATACAAGCAAACAATAACAGAAAGAGTGGAAATGCTATGTTGTGGTCCATACTCAGTTCCCAGTGTTCCTTCTCTGGGTGTAGCTGATTTTGTCCATCATTGATCAATTGGAACTGAATTGGATCTTCTCATTGTTGAAAATATCCACTTCCATCAGAATTGATCTTCATATAGTATTGTTGTTGAAGTATATAATGATCTCCTGGTCCTACTCATTTCACTCAGCATCAGTTCGTGTAAGTCTCTCCAGGCCTTTCTGAAATCATCCTGTTGGCCATTTCTTTCCGAATAATAATATTCCATAACATTCATATGCCACAATTATTCAGCCATTCTCCAATTAATGGGCCTCCGCTCAGTTTCCAGTTTCTGGCCACTACAAAGAGGGCTGCCACAAACATTCTTGCACATATGGGTCCCTTTCCCTTCTTTAGTATTTCTTTGGGATATAAGCCCAGTAGTAACACTACTGGATCAAAGGGTATGCACAGATTGATAACTTTTTGAGCATAGTTCCAGATTGCTCTCAGAATGGTTGGATTCCTTCACAGCTACACCAACAATGCATCAGTGTCCCAGTTTTCCCGCATCCCCTCCAACATTCATCATTATTTTTTCCTGTCACCTTAGCCAATCTGACAGGTGTGTAGTGGCATCTCAGAGTTGTCTTAATTTGCATTTCTCTGATCAATAGTGATTTGGAACACCCTTTCATATGACTAGAAAAAGTTTCAATTTCTTCATCCAAAAATTGTCTTCATATCCTTTGACCATTTATCAATTGGAGAATGACTTAAATTCTTATAGAATTGAGTCAATTCTCTATGTATTTTGGAGATGAGGCTTTTTTCAGAATCTTTAGCTGTAAAAAATGTTTTTTCCAGTTTATTGCTTCCATTTTAATCTTGTTTGCATTAGTTTTGTTGTATAAGAGCTTTTTAAATTAACATAATCGAAATTTTCTATTTTGTGATCAACAATGATCTCTAGTTCTTCTTTGGTCACAAACTCCTTTCAGGGAGCTAACTTTTCATCTTCTGCCCCTGATGTCTTGTTTTCTCTGTCCTAAAAGTTCCTTTCAGTTCTGATGCTATGAGAATCTATAAATAGATCTCTTCCATGAATAAAGCACAGAGAACATTGTGTGAAGAAGACATTGAGGGGTTGCCTTCCTTTGCAGGATGTTGGGCTGGAGTTCACAGTCACAATGTCCAATCATTCCCCATAGATCCCTGGACTCTCCCTTTGCTTCCTTCCTCCATAATGCTAGCTTACAATGCAATGAGATGGCCTTGGTTTTGTTTTGTTTTTACATTTGACAAAACACTGGAATGAGGTAGTATAAGTATTATAACTCCCATTTTACAGACCATATCAACATTAAGGCATAATGTATCAAAGGGTAGTCTTGGAGTCAGGAAAAATTGGGTTTTCTGATTGGCTGTATTAGGCAAGTCATTTAGACAATCAGTGGCCCAGGCAACTCTTTAAGACACTATTAGAGAGGGATAATCTCTTTTCATTAGTTGAGGATGTTTTCCATGCTGAGAATGATCTGAGCTCCTCTCCCCCTTTAGCCCATAATTGTTGCTGTTGTTCAGTTTTTTCAGTTTTATGACTCTTTATGGCCCTTTTTGGGATTTTCTTGACAAATATATGGAGTGGTTTGCTGTTTCCTTTTCACTTTACAAATGAGGAAACTGAGGTAAACAGTTAAGTGACTTGCTCAAGGTCACATAGCTAATAAGTGTCTGAGGCTTATTTAAACTCAGGTCTTCCTGATTTTAAGCCCAATGATCTATTCACTGAACCACCTAGAACCTTCAGATTCTCACTTGAAAGTTAAAATGAAAAAAATTAAAAAAATTTATATTAAAGTTTTTTTTATTTTCAAAACATATGCATGGATAATTTTTCAATATTAACCCTTGCAAAACCTTGTATTCCAAAATTTTCCCCCCTTCCCTCCACCCTCTTCCCTAGATGGCAAGTAATCCAATATGTGTTAAACATGTTAAAATAAATATGTTACAGACAACATATGTATACATATTTATACAATTATGTGTTGCACAAGAAAAATCATATCAAAAAGAAAAAATAAGAAAACAAAATGCAAGCAAACAACAACAATAAAAAAAAAAGTGAAAATGCTACATTCTGATCTACACTCAGTTCCCACAGTCCTCTTTGGATATAGATGGCTGTCTTCATCGCAAGATCATTGGAACTGCCTTAATCATCTCATTGTTGAAAAGAGCCATGTCCATCAGAATTGATCTGGAATATAAGTCTTGGTCATTTGAATCCAAGATAACAATCTTTCTCCTCTAAATCTCCTTTGAGTGCTTAAAATAGCTATACTAAATATTTCCAGAAGGTGGCAGCAAAGTCTATTTCATTTTAGGCTATCCTATCCTTTGGCAATTTGCAGAATCATATAATCTCAGAATATGAAAAAATCGGCAAATGCAATTGCCTAACTTCTCTATCCTAAAATGTATCTTAAAGGTCACCTAGAATGGGAGAAGTACCACAGGGCGAAAAGGAATAATGTTCCAATTTCTAAATAAGGGGGGTGGGGGTGGGGGTGGGATTGTTTGCAGACTATGGACCAGTGAGTTTGATTTGAAAAAATTCTAAAACAAATCTTTAAATGGAAGATTAGTGGGGATCTAGAAAAAGACCCCTTTTAGAACCTTTTTGACAAAGATACGAGAGTAGTTTCCTTCTCCAACTCATTTTCCAGAAGAGGAAACTGAGGTAAATAGGTTAAGTGACTTGCCCATAGTCATACATCTAGGCCGTATCTGAGGTGGGATTTGCACCCATGAAGATGAGGCTTCCTGATTCCAAGATCAATCACTATACTTTCCAGCCATGCTTCTCCTTTTTAGATCCAGCAATTCTTCACCTGAATACACATTTTTAAAAATATATAATACTACCCAAACCCACCATCTTTTACTTCTCCTTTTTCTAGAATCAGCTAGGTGGCACAGTGTTCAAAGCCTATCTCAGATACTTAATGGCTCTGTGACTCTGGATAGCTCATTTAGCCTGTCTCATTTTCACTTTCTTCATCTGTAAAATGGGGATAATAATAGCTCCAACTTCCCATGATTGTTGTGAAGATCAAACGAGAGAACAAAGGAAGAAAGGAAGTCCTTTGCCAACCTTTAAAGACCAAATAAATGTTGCTGTTATTATTTGCCATTTTCCCAAACATTGTTCCAGTTGTAGATTCATCTCACTGCTTGTGTCTCAGATTTTTATCTCTTTAAAATTTCTGGGTATCCCAACTGCCACTCTCCTTCACACCTGTGCTCTCTGATATCTAGCTTGGAGGAAATTAGATAGGCAGTTTTTGTTTCTCCCTTCTATTTCTTTAATAATTTTAAAGCCCTTCCAATTAGATTTCTAAGATACCAAGCAATACATTTAAAATAACTAATTCATGTATTTATTTATTTTACAAGCATTATCTCCCACTTTTATCATTTGTTGTTGTTCAGTCATATTCAGTTCTCATTTCTTGGCAAAGATATTGCACCACTTTTCTATTTCCTTCACCAGGGGATCAAGGCAAATCAGTGGATCAAAGGGTTAAGTGATTTGCTCAGGGTCATACAGCTAGGAAGTGTCTACAGTTGGATTTGAACTCAGTTTTTCTTGGCTCCAGGCCCAGTTCTCAATCCTAGGAGTCATTTAGATACCTGAAACCTTTCTCATTGCCCTGGGTCAAATGAACAATTAAAAAAATTAAAACAATAAAAGTTTATAGTTCAGCAAAATGAATTCCCACATTGACCATGTTCAAAAATATATATATATATATATCTCATTCTGCATATTAAGTTTCTTGGAGAGCTTGAGAAGCATGTTTCAAATGCAGTCTTCTGGACTTGTAGTTTACCATCACATTGACTAAAGTTGTAAAGTCTTTCAGAGGTGTTTTTTCTCATACCAGGGTTTAAGTTGTTCTCGGTCACCTGATTCTGCATCAGTTTATAAAAGTCTTCCAAGTTTTTTTTTTTTTTTGGAAATTTTCCATTTCATTATTTATTCTTCTAGGAACCCTGGGATTCAATCTAAGTCCTTGGGATTTTTACCCACTTAGAATCCTCTCAACCCTTGGATGTTCTAGAGTCTCCTTGATGCTCCCAGAGCTCCCACTATCCTATGCTGTTTTCACTTGGCAAAAGTTCTCTTTGGCAGTGATTGTTCATATAAATGATGCTGCCTCAGATGAAAGTAAACTTTTTTGGAGAAAAAAGATTAGAAATGAGATTGGGCAACTCCAGGGAAAACAAGCAGTGATAAGTGGTGGGATAAGGAGAAAAGAAATAAGAAATATTAGACTCCAAATCAGCTCCACTTCTCAATTGCTCTATCCCTTAGCTTAACCCTTCTCCTACCATCCTAACCCTACTTCCAGACAGGAACAGATTCCCCAAACAAGAGTCACTATTTAAAGATCTATGCACTCCAGATGAAAATAAGACCAGAACAGTGATATATTCACAATTTTTAAAAATTAAAGCTTTTTATTTGCAAAACATATGCATGGATAATTTTTCAACATTGACCTTTGCAAAGCCTTCTGTTCCAAATTATCCCCTCCTACTCACAAATCCCCTCCCTTAGATGACTGGTAGTCTAATACATGTTAAACATGTTAAAATTTATCACACATTTTTTTTCTTAACATAAATAAATCACAGGATAGTGACAGGTGAGAATAGGTCAGAGGTGAGAGGGAGACCACCTCAGGCAACTCTTGCATTATGCAATAAAGAAAAGTGAGAGTCAGAGATATTGAAAGACTTGTGAAAGGACATATAGCAAATCATTGTTAGAATTGTATAAACTTAAAATTTGGGATAGATAACATATAATAGATGCCATAACTCTTCTTGGGACCTAGTACTTCTATAGCTCAGCTTCTTAAATTGTGGTTTGTGACCCCATATGGTCCTCATAACTGAATGTGAAGGTTGAAAAATTATGATTTATTATTAGAAATGTTTGATGTGTATACCTATTTTATATACCTATACACCTGGGGTCATGTAGAAATTTTTCAGGTGAAAAAGGGCTGTGAGTGGAAAAAGTTTAAGAAGTTCTCTTCTGTAGTATTTTCTTTTAAAATAATTTTTGTCTTTTTTTATATCATCATTCGTTTTCTCAGTATTTCCTCCCTTCCCATCCTATCCAAGACATTTCCATTCCCATCCAAGACAAAAAAAGAAGTAAACAGTAAAAATGATCAGTATATTAAAAAGTTTGAAAATATGTACACTAAGCATCGCACATGAATCTCCTACTTCAGGAAAGTATCTTCTCTTTCTTTTTTTTTTTCAAGCCATGCTTGCAAGCTCTTTACAATTTTGCAATATTCCATTTTATTTTGTGGGTTTTTTCTCATTTATGTGGCTATTTTTCTCATTTATATTTTTGTATCATGCATATCATTGTTTGGGTTCTTTTATTCCACTCTACATGCAGGCACTTTCCATGCTTCTCTATATTATTTTCAATGTAACCTACTTAAACATTTATTGTAATAGACTGTCTGTTGTATTTAATCTAGCTTGTTATTTTTTCAGCCGTGTTCCATTCTTTGTGATCCCATCTGTGGTTTTGTTAGCAAAAAACTAGAGCAATTTGCCATTTGTTTCTTAGGCTCATTTTTATAGATGAAGAAACTGAGGCAGACAGAGCTAAGTGACTTGCCCAGAGTCACACTGCTAGTAAGTATCTAAGGCCAGATTTGAATTCAGGTCTTCCTGACTCAGGTATTCTATCCACTGTGCCACTTACCTGCCTCATCTAGCTTGTACACCCATCTATATTTCTTTTTTTTAATAGGTGTTTAATCAATATTTATTGATTAATGGGCTTAATAAAAATGAACAGTAGTTTAGATTGGGCTATAAATGGGATTAATAGTAAGAGTTATATGAACTCAAATACAAATTGGAGAACACTGAATTTTATGACAAAAACAGGCTTTAAAGTTCATACTGGACCAAAAACGGAATAAGACTCATATATATTATCTCAATTCATTAACTCTTATTAGGGTTTTGACATGGAAAGTAATGAGCAGATTGATCCCTTGGATCCCCAAAGCATGTATTGAAATACATACAAGCATGTGAACACACACACATACACAGAAGCATAGAATAATAGATAGTCTGGTCAGTCTCTAAGTCCTTCTCTGATATATACCTGGCTATGTCATCCTGAATGATTTGCTTAATCAATCAATACCATTAGTCTAAGCTTCAAATTACAAAACACAATATCAAGAAGAAAATCCACCAGGTAGGCATGGGAACTAACTGAGACTTCCTAGTCTGAAGTGCCATTTTGGGAAATCAACTATTCAGACCCATAACTCATGAGCCCCCCACCTGATGATCACTGTGGCCACATACATAGATGCACATGCCTTTAAGAAAAAAAATTATTAAATCAAAAGAGGAGGCAGATAATAACAAAGAAAATTAACGAGATAGTGGTTCCTGTTACCGGTCCACAGATTGCTGCTACCTCCCTGTATTCTTCAAAGCAATAGGCTTAGTCCCATGCAATCTGCAAATGTCCCAACTCCTTGGGAGAAGGACATAGATCATCAAAACTCGTGTCTGGGTATTGGGTAGAGAGAGTTATTTCTGCAGACATTCCTTATTCAATTGCTTCCTTCCCAGTCTCAGAGCAGTGGCGATGTCAGGTACTGGATCAGAGCCAACTCAGTTTCACCTGGTTTCCAACCATATCAGGGTTCTCCTCTCTGCCATCAATGTTTCCTCAGGTACCACAGGTTTTCCTGAGGTAGTTCTCCTCCCAGATCTCCCTCTTTCTCTTTTTAATTTTTTTATTTTCTTTTCTGCTTCTTAGAAGCCAAATATATATTTTTAAAATAACTTTTTATTGCCAGAACCCATGCCAGGGTAATTTTTTACAACATTATCCCTTGCACTCACTTCTGTTCCGATTTTCCCCTCCCTCCCTCCACCCCGTTTCCCAGATGGCAAGCAGTCCTATACATGTTAAAGAGGTTACAGTATATCTTAGATACAATATATGTGTGCAGAACCAAACAGTTCTCTTGTTGCTTAGGGAGAATTGGATTCAGAAGGTATAAATAACCCGGGAGGAAAAACAAAAACGCAAACAGTTTACATTCATTTCCTAGTGTTCTTTCTTTGGGTGTAGCTGCTTCTGTCCATCCTTGATCAATTGAAACTGAGTTAGATCTTCTCTTTGTTGAAGAAATCCACTTCCATCGGAATACATCCTCATACAGTATCGTTGTTGAAGTATATAATGATCTCCTGGTTCTGCTCATTTCACTCAGCATCAGTTCATGTAAGTCTCGCCAATCCTCTCTGTATTCATCCTGCTGGTCATTTCTTATAGAACAATAATATTCTATAACATTCATATACCACAATTTACTCAACCATTTTCCAATTGATGGGCATCCATTCATTTTCCAGCTTCTAGCCACTACAAACAGGGCTGCCACAAACATTTTGGCACATACAGGTCCCTTTCCCTTCTTTAGTATCTCTTTGGGGTATAAGCCCAGTAGAAACACTGCTGGATCAAAGGGTATGCACAGTTTGATAACTTTTTGGGCATAGTTCCAAATTGACACCCATCTATATTTCAATCCTTCAAAGGATTTAGGAGGTCATTTATATGGATTTTCCAAGGTTACAGATAAATCTCATCTGACTCTTAAATTATGTCCTCTCCTAAATCACCATTTCTTGCAGCACAGTAGTATTCCTGCATGGTAATAACTCTCACAAAAACAATAGAAGAGAACCAGGAAAGGATACTTAGAAGAAAAAATAATCTTGAGGTGAGCCTTGAATTGTTGATTCTAAGAATCAGAAGTAAAGATCAAGTTTTAGAATTGGATCACGACGTATAGAAAGATGTGGAGATGGGAGATAGAACATTCTGTAACAGTTAAGCAGGTTTGACTGGAATATAGAATACACTGCATGACATGTGAAGAATCCCACAATGTCAGTTGGAGCCGAAGTGTGATGCACTTCAAAAGCCAAACAATGAAGTTTTTATTTTATTCTAAACCTCAGACCTGCTCTCCAATTGCCTTATTTTTAATGCTCATGTGTCTATTTCCCCAATAACCCATGCTCAGAATCTGTCATTTATTTTTCTCTCTCTTATCTACTAAATCTTAGCAGACTTCATTATTTCTGCCTGCACTCTATAAACTGGAAAGCTTATCAGCAAAGGAGCTAATATTTATTGACATATGTTATAGGGCCCAGAAATAGAATTGGAATGTTATGGTCAAATGGTAAATGAGACACAAAAATTTCCTGATGAAAAAAATTCCTTAAAAAGTAGAATTGACCAAATAGAAAAGGAGGTACAAAAACTCAATTGAAATAATAGTTCCTTAAAAATTAGAATTGAGCAAATGGAAACTAATCACTTTATGAGAAACCAAGAAACAATAAATCAAAAACAAAAGAACAAAATAAAAGAAGACAATGTGAAATAACTCATTGGAAAAACAACTGACACTTTTTAATCCATCAGAGTCTCTACTGGTTCTATATCCCAAAGAGATCATAAAAAAGGGAAATGATCACATGATCAAAAAACTGGAAATTGTGTGGATGTTCTTCAGTTGGGGAATAGGTGAATAAATTATGGTATTTGAATGTAATGGAATATTATTATATTTATAATTATAACATAATTTATATTTTATGAATATATATTTACAAATAAATATGTATTATGAGTTATAATTTATAATTATATTTATAATTAATAATATTAAGAAATAATGAGCAGATTGATTTTAGAAAAGCCTGGAAATGTTTACATGAACTGATACTGAGTGATCAGAATCTTGTACACAGTATCAAAACAATAATAACTATGTAAACAGTAACAGCAAGATTATATGATCAACTGTGATGGACTTGGCTCTTCTCAATAATGTGGTGATTCAAAACAATTCCAGGAGACTTGTGATGGAAAGTGCCATTCACATCTAGAGAGAGAATTATGGAGACTGAATGGGCATCAAAGCACAATATTTCCACCTTTTTGTTGTTGCTGCTGTTTGTTTACTTGGGTTTTTTTCCTTCCTCATTTTTTTCCTTTTGATCTGATTTTTTTTTTTTTTGCGCAGTATGATGAATATAGAAATATGTTTAGAAGAATTGCATACATTTACCTATATCAGATTGCTTGCTGTCTTGGAGAGGGGACGGGGGGGGGGGAGTGAAGAGGAAGAAAAATTTGGGACACAAGACTTTGCAAACATGAATGTTAAAATTTTATTTTTGCATTTATTTGGGAAAACAAAATACTCTTTTAAAAATTTTTTAAAAGAAAAAACAACTGACATGAAAAATATATCAAGGAAAGAATCTTTTTTAAGTTTTAAAGCACTTTGAATGCCAAAGGAGTTTTATTTGATCCTACAAGCAAGAGGGAATCACTAGTGTTTATTGAGAAGGGGAACAACATGGTAAACCTTCACTTTTTAAAAAAAAATTTATTTAGTTTAATTTTTAGGTTATATGTTTACATTCATTTCAATGTATTTCCATATGAATCATATTGGGGAAGAAAAATCAGCACAAAAGGAGAAAACCATGAGAAAGAAAAAACAAAACAAAAGGAAAGAAAGGTGAAAATAATATGCATTGATCTGCATTTAGTCTCCATAATTCTCACTCTGGATGCAGATGGCATTTTCTATTCAAAGTTTTTTGAAATTGCCTTAGATGACCGAATTGCTGAGAAGAGCTAAGTCTTGTCAGTTGATAGGCATACAATTTTATTGCTATGTGCAATGTTTTCCTGGTTATGTTTGCTTTATTCAGCATTGGCTCATGTATCCTTCTGGGATTTATTGAAATCAGCCTGTTCATCATTTCTTATAAAACAACACTATCCCATTATATTCATATATCATAACTTGTTCAACCATTCCCCAGTTGATGGGCATCCATTCATTTTCTAATTCTTTGTCACTTCAAAAAGAGCAGCTACAAACATTTTTGCACATGTGGTTCCTTTTCCCTCTTTTATGATCTCTTTGGGATACAGACCAAATTAGTGATACTGTTGGAGGAAAGGATATGCAAGTTTTATAGTCCTTTGGGCATACTTCCAAAGTGCTCTCCAGAATGTCTGTATTAGTTCACAACTCCAACAATGAATCAGTGAGCCCGCTTTCCCACATTCCCTCCAACATTTATCATTAGCTTTTTCCAGGAGAGAGAATATAAATTGAAAGAATCCACCAGTCAACTTCTAAAAAAGATCCCAAAATGAAAACTCCCAAAAATATTATATCCAAATTTCAGAGCTCCCAGGTCAAGGAGAAACTATTGCAAGCAGTCAAAAAGAAACAATTCAAGTTATCATGGAGCCTCAGTCAGGATAACACAATGTAGCAACTTCTGCATTCAAGGATTGGAGGGTTTAGAATATGATACTCCAGAAGGCAGAGGAGCTAGGATTATCATAGATCATCTACCCAGAAAAATTGAGTATAATGATTCAGAGGAAAAAAGCAGATATTCAATGAAGTAGAGAAGTTTCAAGCATTGCTGAGCAAAACACCAGAGTTAAGAAAAATTTGACTTTCACATATAAGACTTAAGGAAAATATGAAAAGGTAAACAGGAAGAGGAAATCATAAGAGACTTCATAAAGTTAAACTGTTTACATTCCTACATGAGAAGATAATACTTGTAACTTCTAAGAACTTTCTTGTAGAGGACTGAAACTATTGAATTCAATGCACTGAGTCAGGACTACCAAGCACTTCAGGCTAACTACTGATTGGACAATACTCTATGGGTATATGCTTAGAAAATGGTCCTTTCCACTATCGGTACTGGCTCAATGATTGGTGTATAGAGGATTGTAGGACGGACTGGGGGTTGAGTAAGATGAGCCAGGGACACATTCTCGGTGGTAGACGAGAGGGAAGGCAGTCACAGAGATTCTGCTTCCGTCCTGTTCAATCCTGTGTAAGAGGACCGAGAATAAAGATTGAGGACTTTTGCTTATCCTGACTCTGGCTGATTCTGGGGTGTTCTGGGTGCTAGCATGGTCATTACATTTTCTCATTATTAGGGCATTATTAGAAAGAGCATACACACACACACATACACATATATATATGGCACAGGTGTGCATTGACTATAAAGGAATGATATCTCTTGAGTCCTGTGTTTATTAAGAGGTGAGAGAATAATGTACTGGGAGAAAGGGAAAAAGAGTGGTAGAATGAGGTAAATTATCTCACAAAAAGACAAATAAAAGCTATTACAATGGAGGAAAAGATGGAATACTTAAAGAGAAGGGAGCAAACCTTACCCTCATCAGAACTGGCTCAAAGAGGTAATAATATAGATGTTAAATTGGGTATACAAATCTGTCTTACCCTACAGGAAAGTAGGAGGGGAAGGGTTATAGAAGAAAAGGAAGATTGGGGAAGGGGTAGTAAAAAACAAAGCTCTTTTGAGGAGGGACAGGGTGAAGGAGAGAGAATAGAATAAAGAGGAGGGGAAAAATAAGATGGAGGGAAATACAGTTAGCAATAGTAAGAGAAAAAAATTTTTTTTAGCAAATTTCTCTGATAAAAACCTCACTCCCAAATATATAGAGAATGAGCCAAATTTAGAAAAAATAATATTCATTCCCCAACTGATAAATGATAAAAAGATACAAACAACTTTCAGATGAAGTAATCAAAGCTATCTATAGCCATATGGGGAAAATGCTCTAAGTTACTATTAATTGAAGAAATGCAAATCAAAACATTCTGAGATTCTACCTCATAACTATTAGATTGACTCATAGGACAGAAAAGGAAATTGACAATTGGTGGAGGGAATGTGGGAAAAATGATACATTCATGCATTGTTGATAGAGTTGTAGAATTGATTCAGCCATTCTGTAGAAGTTTGGAACTATGCCCAAATGGCTCTACCCTTTGACGTAACAATACTTCTACTAGGTCTGTATCCCCAAAGAAATAAAAACATAAAGGAAAAGAAACTATTTGTACAAAAATATTTTTCTTATCTCTTTTAATGATTTGTTTTTACTTTTGTTTTATCTGAGATCAGAATTGCTACCCCTGCTTTTTTTTTTACTTCACCTGAAGCATAAGTATAATAAATTCTGTTTTAGCCTTTTATTTTTACTCTGTATGTGTCTCTCTGTATCAAATGTATTTCTTGTAAATGACATTTTGTAGAATTCTTTTTTATGGGTGAGTTCATCCCAATCAATTAACAGTTATGATTACCAGTTCTGTATTTCCCTCAATCCTATTTTCTCTCTTGTATATACTTTGGTTCTCTCTTTCCACCCTGTCCTTAGTCATATTTTTTTTACTCATCCCACCCACTACTTTATCTCCTATCACCCTTCCCCCTTCTCTTACTAGTATTTTTTTTAACCTTATTTCACTTACTACCTTATCTTCTATCCACCCTTCCTCCCTTTTCTCACTTCCTCATGTTTCTGCACTCCCTTCTCTCCTATCCCTCCCTTTTCTTTTCCTCTTTCTACTCCTATTTCTTTATAGGGTTAGATAAATTTCTATACCCAACTGAACGATTAAGTTATTCCCTCTTAAAGCCAAAACTGATGAAATGACGCTCCAGACAATGCTCATTCCTCTTCTTTCCCTCAATTGCAATAGATCTTTTGTACCTCTTCATATGAACTAATTGTCCCATTATACCTCCCCTTTCTTCTTTTTCCAGTACATGCTGTTTCCCATCCCTTAATGACTTTTTCTTTGATGTCATCATGTCTGATTCCATTCACAACCACACCCTCTGTCCATGTGATGCCTCCCTTTGTCTGCCCTAGTGTCAGATACAGTTTGCAAGAGTTACAGATATTGTTTTCCTATCTAGAGATGTAAGCAGTTTAACCTTTAATAATATATATTAATATGTAATTAATATATATTCCTCTGTTTACCTTTCTATGGTTCTCTTGAGTCCTGTGTTTGTGGATTAAATTTCCTATTTAATTCTGTTTTTTTTCAATAGAAATGATTGAAAGTCATTGAAGTTCCATCTTCTCCCCTGAAAGGTGATGCTGGGGCTCTCTAGATAGTTAATTCTTGGTTGTAATCCCAGGTCCTTGATCATCATATAACCTTGCTGTTGCCATGTATAATGATCACCTGATTCTGCTCACTTCACTCAGCATCAGTTCATGTATGTCTCTTTAGGCCTCTCTGAAATCATCCTGCTAGTCATTTCTTACAGAACAATAATATTCCACAATATTCATATACCATAACTTATTCAGCCATTCTACAACTGATGGGCACCCACTCAATTTCCAGTTTCTTGCCACTACAAAAAGGGCTGCTGCAAACATTTTTGCACATGTAGGTCCTTTTCCCTTCTTTAAGAGCTCTTTGGGCTATAAGCTCAATAGAAACACTGCTGGAGCAAAGGGTAGCACAGTTTGATAACTTTTTGAGCATAGTTCCAAATTGCTCTCCAGATTGGCCAGATCCATTCACAGGTCCACCAACAATATATTAGTGTCCCAGTTTTCCCACATCCCCTCCAACATTCGTCATTATCTTTTCCTGTCATCTTAGCCAATCTGAGCAGTGTGTAGGGGTATCTGAGTTGTCTTAATTTGTGTTACTCTGATCAATAGTGATTTATTGATGTATTATTTCAATGAGTATTTTCTCCTCTGTTTCTAGAATATCAGGGCAGTTTTCCTTAATGACTTCTTGCACAATGTTATCCAGGCTCTTTTATTGGTCATGGCCTTCTGGTAGGCTAATAATTTTTAATTTGTCTCTTCTGGATGTATTTTCCAGGTCGGCTATTTTCCCAATGAAATATTTCACATTTTCTTCCAGTTTTTCATTCTTTTTGGTTTGTTTAATTGATTCTCGCTGTCTTACAAAGTCATTAGCTTTCATTTGCCCTATTTTTCTTCAGTTATTTTTTGTATTTCTTTTTCCATTTGGTTTATTCTATTTTTTAAGGAGTTGTTTTCTTCAGACAACTTTTTTTCCTTCCTTTTCCAAACTATGGACTCTCTCATGCAGACCTCTCATTTCTTTTCTCATTTTTTCTTCCACCTCTCTCATTTGCCTTTTGAGATCTTTTATGAGCATTTCCAAGAAGTCATTTTGGATTTGAGATCAACTTATCCCACTCTTTGAGATTTCTTCTGTGGACATTCTGAGCTCCTCTGAATCTGTGTTTTTATCTGCCCTGTCACCATAGTACCTTTTTATGGTCAAGATTCATTTTTGTTTCTTGTTCATTTTCTTTCCTTTTCTTTTGGTATCTTCTCTTTTTTACTTTTAAGGTGAAGCTTTGTTCCTGAGGAAAAGGTGGTGCTACTGCAAGCTTCTTGTGCAGCTCTGACCCTTGGCTTTGAACACAGGGGCCCCTTGTGTTTGGAGGGGATAGTTTTGCCTGTTCTTTTCAGAAAATTACCTGGATTCCCAGAGTTTGCCTTCTGAGCTGGGACTGGAAGCTGTCTCTCTCCCCCGATTTTCTCCTCTACTAAGCCAAGACTGAGAGTCTTGCTGATTTACTGTGATTAAAACCCTCTCACTGACTTTCTCAGAGTGTATCCGATCTTGGCTGAACATCCTTTTCATCTCAGTGAGACTGATTTTTCTTGAAGTTTTTTCAGTCTATTTTGAACTCGAAAGTGGTTTCATTTCATCAGATTATGTTCAGAGGCTCAGTTTCAAGTGGTTTTAGAGGGAAACTGGGAGAGTTCAAGCAGCTTCCTGACTTTGCTCTGCCATCTTGGTTCTATCCCCAGAAGTCCTGTACAAAAATAGCAGCTGTTTTCCAAGGGCAAATAATTGGAAATTGAGAGGATGTCCATCAACTGGGAAACTGATGAACAAATTGTGGTATTTGAATATTATGGGATATTGTTGTGCTGTAAGAAATGATGAGCAGGATGCTCTCAGGAAAACCTGGAAGTCCTTACATGAACTAAGACAAAGCAAAATCTACTGTGTACAAAGTAACAGCAGAATTATAAAATGATTATCTGTGAACAACATAGCTATTCTCAGCAATAAGATGATCTAAGACAACTCTGAAGGACTTATGATAAAAAATGCTATTTGTCCACAGAGAAAGAACTGATGGTTTCTGAATACAGATTGAAACATATAGATAGATAGATAAATATAGATAGATAGATTTTCTTTCTTAATTTTTCTTCAATTTTTTGGACTATGTTATATTTTACAACATGACTATTATGAAATAAAAAATAATACCTATGGGGAAAATCAACAAACATTTATTTTTCTCTCCATTTCAACTCCCTTTCTTAAAAAGGGAAAAAACCCAACAATAACAATGCATGGTCAAGCAAAAGAAATTCTGGCATTGATTAAAATATATGCTTCATTCTGCATCTTGAGTCTGTCCCATTAGAATCTAAACTTCACTAGAGAAGAATCTTTGCCTATTTTTGAATTCCTTGTGCTTAGCCCAAATAATTGTTACTTTGATGCTGATAGGTAATGGGTAGTATGGATCATCATTGGTCCTCTGGAATTGTGATTGTTTATTTCATTGATCAGTATTCTTAAATTTATAAATTGTTTTTCTTGTAAAGTAAGAGTTAAGCAATTCTACCTTCCCTCTGTTGTCATTATTGTCCCATATGTCCTAATCAATGATTTTATCCCTTCTTTGATTTTATGTCTTTCTTTTATTTCTTCTCCCCTAGTAGAACTGAAATACAGAGTGTTTTTCCCTTTGGATTTCATTGCCAGCTTCAGCTTTCTCTAGACTTGGGACTGATGATGTTGTTTTCTTCAGTTCATATTTTTTGCATTTAGTCTATTGTGTTTTTCAAAGAATTGATTTCAGGTAGGCTATAATAAAAATGACAACACTATCTAAAATACTCTACTTATTACTCTACTAAATTACTCTACTTATTCAGTGCAATACCAATCAAATTCCCAAGAAATTATTTTACAGGTCTAGAAAAAGACAATAACAAAGTTTATCTGGAAGAACAAAAGGTCAAGAATTTCAAGGGAATTGATGGAAAAAAAATGCAAATCAAGGTAGCCTAGCTATACCAGACATAAAACTATGTTATAAAGCAGTGGGCATCAAAACCATTTGGTACTGGCTAAGAAACATAGGTTAGGTTCACAGGACAAAATAGTCAATGACTATAGTAATCTGATGTTTGACAAACCCAAAGACCCCAGCTTTTGGGATTAAAACTTACTATTTGACAAAAACTTCTGGGAAAATTGGAAATTAGTAGGGCAGAAACTAAGCACTGCCCCACACCTACCAAGATAAGGTCAAAATGGATTCATGATTTAGACATAAAGAGTGATATTATAAGCAAATTAGAAGAGCAACGGATAGTTTATCTCTCAGATCTGTGGAAAAGGAAGGAATTTGTGGCCAGAGAAGAGAGTACATCATTGAATACAAGATTGATAATTTTGATTATATTAAGTTAAAAAGTTTTTGTACAAACAGAACCAATGCAGACAAAATTAGAAAGGAACCAGAAAACTGGGGGGAAATTTTACATCCAAGGGTTCTGATAAAGGTCTCATTTCTAAAATATATAGAGAATTAACTCAAATTTATAAGAATTCAAGCCATTCTCCAATTGATAAATGGTTAAAGGATATGAACAGACAATTTTCAGATGAAGAAATCGAACCATTTCTAGTTATATGAAAAGGGCTCTAAGTCACTATTCATCAGAGAAATAAATGCAAATTAAGACAATTCTGAGGTACCATTACACACCTCTCAGATTGGTTAAGATGGCAGCAAAAGATAATGATGAATGTTGGAGGGGATGTGGGAAAACTGGGACACTAATACATTGTTGGTGGAGTTGTGAACTGATCCAATCATTCTGAAGAGCAATTTGGAACTATGCCCAAAGGGCTATCAAACTGTGCATACCCTTTAATCCAGCAGTGTTTTTGCTGAACCTATATCCCAAAGAGATCTTAAAGAGACCCACATGTGCAAAAATGTTTGTGACAGTCCTCTTTGTAATGTCAAGAAAATGGAAACTGAGTGAATGCCCATCAGTTGGAGAATGGCTAAATAAGTTATGGTATATAAATGTTATGGAATATTATTGTTTTGAAAGATACAATCAGCAGGATGATTTCAGAGAGGCGTGGAGAATTTTATGTGAACTGATGCTAACAGAAGTGAGGAGAACCAAGAGATCACTGTACATAGAAACAACAAGATTATATGATGATCAATTCTGCTGGATGTGGCTCTTTTCAAAGAATGAGATGGTTCAGGCCAATTCCAATGATCTTGTGAAGAAGAGAGCCATCTACCTCCAAAGAGAGAACTGCGATAACCGAGTGTGGATCACAACATAGCATTTTCATTCTTTTTATTATTCTTTGCTTGCATTTTGTTTTCTTCTTCATTTTTTTCTTTTTTGATTCGATTTTTTTTGTATAGCACAATAATTGTGGAAATATGTATAGAAGAATTGCATATGCTTAACATATTGGATTACTTTCTGTCTAGGGGAGGGGGTGGAAAGAAGGGAGGGAATTTAGAACACAAGGTTTTGCAAGAGTCAGTGTCGAAAAATTATCGATGCATATGTTTTGAAAACAAAAAAACTTTACTAATAAATAAATAATTGATTTCTTCAGTGGATTTTTTTTTGCATTTGGCCAATTGTATTTTTAAGGAATTGCTTTCCTTTCCCCAAACTGCTGACTCTTTCATTTCTTTTCTCATTTTTTCTTCTACCTCTCTTATTTGCCTTTTAAAGCCTTTTATGAGCATTCCATGAAGCCTCTTTGTACTTGAAATCAATTTATATCAGTCTTTGAGGTTTTCTCGGTGGACATTTTGTCTTTGTCTGATTTAGTGTTTTGTTATTCCCTGTTACCACAGGAGCTTTCTAAGGTCAAGGTTCTTTTCTTTTTCTTGCTTTTTTTCTTTCTTTTTCTTTTTGTTTCTTTTTTTTAACTTTTAGAATTGAACTCTGCTCCTGGGGTAAAAGGAGCACTATCCCAAGCTTCCTGTGCAGTTCTGAGCCTTGGCTATGAGCATAGGGGCCCTGGTGTTTGGTATTTTGCTCACATCTCTTTATCTGCTCTTTCCCAGAAACAGCTTGGTTTCCCAGAATTTGCCTTTTGAGCTGGTATTAAGGGCATCCTCACAGGTCTGCTTCACTAGTCTTAGTTGTTGATCTGCTATGCTTTAAGACTATCTCACTGGCTTTCCCAGATTCTATCTGAGCTGGGTTGAACACCACTTATACCTCATTGAGACTGACCTTTCTTGAAGTCCTCCTAGTCTATCTTGAGCTGGAGAGTGGTTTCATTTCATCAGACTCTGTTCAGAGGTTTGGTTTCATATGGCTTTCAAGAGAAACTGGGAGAGTTTGAGCAACTTTCTGGTTTCACTCCACCATCTTGGTTCCATCCTGACTTAGGACTGAAGAAACAATTCTCATAGGACCATACCATCCTTTTGTATTACCATAGTTTGTCTTTCTAGGTAATACCTCCTTGCTTCTGGCCTCCATGTATGTATTACATAAATCTAATTTGGTTGATCCACATCACATCTATCCACATCAGTGCTTTTGACAACTCCCAATTTTTTTCTCTTGCCAGAATTGTTTCTATTTGTGTGTCCATAATTTTATCCTTAAAGAACCTCCCATTCTTTCTGAACTGACTTTTTTGGGGGGCATTTATTACAATTTGAAAGCATTTGCTTTTTTGGTCAGTTTGCATATTTAAACCCTATTAATTTCTGGCAATTTCCCCCCTACAACTTTATATTTTCAAAACATATGCACAGATAATTTGACAACATTGACCCTGGCATAGCCTTGTGTTTCAGATTTTCTCCTTCCCCCCATGCCCTCCCCTAGATGGCAAGCAATTTAATACATGTTAAATGAAATATGTATAAACATATTTATACAATTCTCTTGCTGCACAAGAGAAATCAGATCAAGAAAAGAAATTAATAAGAAAACAAAATGCAAGTGAACAACAACAAAAAAGAGTGAGGATGTTATATTGTGATCCACTTTCAGTTCCTAGGGTCCTCTCTCTGGGTATACATGGTCTCTTCATCACAAGATCATTGGGACTGGCATCAATCATCTCATTGTTGGAAAGAGTCACGTTCATCAGAATTGATCCTCATATAATATTGATGTTGTCGTGTACAGTGATCTCCTGGTTGTGTTCATTTCACTTAGTGTTAGTTCATGTAAGTCTCTCCAGACCTTTATAAAATCATCCTTCTGATCGTTTTTTATAAAGCAAAAACATTACATAACATTCATATATCATAACTTATTCAGCCATTCTCCAATGATAGGCATACACTCAGTTTCCAGTTTCTTGCCATTATGAAAAGGGCTGCCACAAAAATTTTTGCACATGTGGGTCCTTTTCCTTCCTTTAAGATCTCTTTGTAATATAGGCCCAATAGAAACACTGTTGAATCAAAGGGTATGCACAGTTTGATAATTTTTTGAATATAGTTCCAAATTCATCTCCAGAGTGGCTGGATCCATTTATAACTCCACCAAACAGTGTATTAGTGTCCCAGTTTTCCCACATCCCCTCCAACATTTGTCGTTGTCTTTTCCTGTAGACTGACTTTTCTAATAGAATTTTGGTCCATGTGATTCTATCTACATGAACCCTTTGAAATCTCTTTTATGGTCTCATCTATGGTCTAACGCAGACAATTTCTGCTCTTTTACACAATGGTATCATCATTTCTGTACCAGCAAGCTGTTACTGTCTTTTAGTGAGAATCACCTTCAGAATACAATTTCCTCTTATTCCTCAATGTTTTGAAGGACAAAATTACCATTAAATCTTGAAAATGCCCTTTAAAAATAGGACTGCTGAGTTCTTGGTCAAAGATATAGTGTACCTAATAGTTTCTTATAATATATACATATGAAATGTAAACATATATTTATGTATAGTCTGAAATTTAATCCAGACTTTTAATAACTAGAATATATGTGTAAAAGTACATATGTTTATGGTTTTTTTCTAAAAATGGTTTGGAGTCTGTGTGAGTGTGTATGTGTATGAATGCACGTATACACAAAACTAGATTCTATTTTAAATAGCTGCAATATAGAAAAAAAGCACATAAGAAGCTCAATAATACATGAGAGATAAAATCAAAGAAAAAAGTTAGTGGTAAAAACCCATGTCTTTAGCTCTCTATATAAAATCAGCTAATAGGTTCTTCACTTTCCTTTATTGTAATTTCATCATTTAAAGTGGGAAGCAGGAAGGCAAACTGTTATTCTGTTCTTGATTCTATCAAGGAACATTTGGCTACTGAAATAAAAATGATGGCAATTCACAGAAGGGATAGATATGATTCTGGGATCTAAATTTTATTAAAACAAATCTTCCCAGAAGGAATGGAAAGTTCTCCAATATGAAGAGAATTATGAAGGCACAAAAAGATATATTTTTGATGGAGAATGGAGTTGTGACCATGAGATTGATATAAATATACATGGGAGTCATTAACTAATTTAAATTTAGGAAAAAAACATGCAAGCAAGGGCAGGCAATGGAAGATGAATGCAGAAACATGAGAGAATCCTATAAAGGTAAGTTTTAAATAGTTTAAGGTATAAGGTTTAAAATAGTTTAAGGTTTAAGGTAGATAGGAAATACAAAGAATGATTGAGAAAAGGCAGAACATTTCTAATTTTTGTTTCGTTTCTGTATTTTTCCCTTTCAAGGAGTATTATCTTTAAACTGATGCTATGAGAAAATGGCTAACTAAGGAATCGAAATTCAAAATAGTTAAAAAGATAGAAGAGCCTCTGAAAGCTTCTAATTAGTTCTTTATTAGCTAAAAGGCGTAGTGAAAAAAGTGCTGGACTTGGATTCAGAAAGAATTGAATTCAAATCCTGTCTCAAGTACTTAATATGTTTATGGTGCTAAGCAAGTTCCTTAACCCATCTGCCTTAATTTTATCTCTTCTGAAATAGGGATCATAATATCACCTACCTTCCAGGGTTATTGTGAAGATTAAGTTAGTTATTTATAATGTGCTTTGAAGTGTTCTAGAAATGCTTTTATTATTAGAGAGAAGGAACACAAATTTATTAAGCTCCTGCTATGTAGCAGGCATAATGTTAAATGCTATTATCTCAGATGTTCTACTAAACAACCCTGGGAGGTAGGTGCAATTATGATTCTCATTTTACAGTTGAGGAAAATGAGGCTGACAGAGACAGCAGCCAGTGTCAGACAGCAAATGGCTGAGAGTGGATTTGAACTTGGGTCTATCCTGACTTCCAATCCAGTGTTCTATTTACTGTACCACAATAGCTACTTCTATTTATTATTATTATTATTATTAAAACAAATAATAGATGTGATGGCTGAACTCAGATCTATTACATTTCAAAAATTATGTGGAGAAGCAGAGATAGCCTACTATTTGGCATGTTGCCAAATCCTACCCATTGGTTCATCCCCATTATCAAATTTACTTTTAGTATTCATTCTGATGTGGAATCTCAGAATACAAGTTATAACAGAAGAGCAGTTTAAGAAATCACTGATAAACCTTCCAAGCACAGTCTTTACCAAGCATAATGTCATCGTTATACCCAAGAATAGAACCATATTCTCCCACAAGATTCTCAAATGCTAGCAAAATATGTACATGAGCACACACAAATTCTCCCATATTCTTCCTTATGGATTAGTAGAGAAGAGAATACATAACTCTCCCACCTGTTAATGAATTAATTAGTTGTTGATTAGGGGAAATTCTATTTAGGAAATTCAGAGAATGTTGTAGCATCCTTCTCAAATTCCAGAAACTCTTCAAAAACATTTTTTTTTGGTTTGATCAACAATTCAAACCATTTAAATTCACAAGAGTCAGACAATCTAATTAAGTACCTTGGCCTAGTAACTGCATTTTTTTGTCTTTATATATCTAGAGATCTTAGCTGAAACACATAAATCAAGCAGCTAAGCTCAGTTGCAAGACTCAGCTGCTATTCATATCCTCAGTGCTGAATCAGCCTCTGCTCTTAGAAGCTACACTTGCGCTGTCCATGGAGCTGGTAACTCCTAGAACAATAACTGTAACTACTGTCTTTGTCTTTGTCTCTCCTCTCCCCTCTCTCCTCTCTGCTTTTGTCTTCTCTTTCCATTTCTTTCCCTCCCTTTCTCTCCTCTCCTCTGCATTCTTCTCTCTTATATATATGTATATAATATTTACATATATATTATATACATATACTCACACACAACATGTCTCAATCTCTTTCTGTCTCTGTCTCTCATTTTCTCGGTCTCTCCCCCATTTCTTCTTCCCTGCTTATTTTTTTATCCCTGGGAAGAAGATAGTAATTTGGCTTTCTTACATAATCTAGATTTGTAATTTCATTGTTATCAGATCAGGACTATTCTTCTACTAAGAGAATTTGCATGTTGGTAACTATTCCATAAATCAAACTTAGAGATTGCAGTAGAGGGCAAGTGTTTGGGGAACGTGGGACTATCAGGCTAAATGTTTTACTCAGGGATATGTCAATGTGAATTTTGGATAAAAAAGTCATTATAATATGAGAGGTCTTTAGTCAGGCAAGTGAGTTGCAGCTCATGGTGCCAAACAGCAAGTGCTGAGATACCCAAAGAGGGTATATGTTTATATAGGGTACCAAATTAGAGAGAATGACTAGGCTATAGGTGAGAGGAATTAGGCATCTCACTGTTTCACAAGGTAAGTTGTTTTACATAACAAGCAAAAGTCCATAAAGAAAGCTTCTGGGAATTCCTGGAGAAGAAAGTTTAAAAGATCTACAAAATGATCAGAGACTGGAAATGATGTCCTCTGCTTAGTCCCAAACCATCCATTGACTTAAAATGGAGACCAGGGCAGCTTCAATCAATTCTTATTCAACTATGTTTATCACTTGCAAAACTAATATGTTATCAGAGTTGTAATTTAAATCCTGGTAGACCTAACTGTAAAACTGGCTTTTTAAAAGTCAATATGAGAAATAAATATTTATTTAGCTCCTACTATGTGTCAGGCAATGTGACAGATGCTTTTTACAAATGTTATTTCATTTGATTCTCCAGAACAACCTAGGAGGTAAATGCTATTATGATACTCAATTTACAGTTGTGGGAGCTGAGACAAAGATTTAGTTTCTGAGTTTCTGAGGATTCTCGGTTTTCCTGAACCCAGGCCCGGCATTTTAACCACTTTACTATCAGCTTGTTTTTTGTTACGTTTGAAATTGAGATAAACTAAGGCACAAAGTTCTGAATATTATCTGTTTACTAAGAATGTATAAATTTATTAATAAAGACAGCCAAAGGATACCTAAGCCAACCCAGAGATATTAAATGAAGGCTGATAGTCTTTTTTTATAACAATAAGATAACAGCGCAAAATCTCAATCAACATAGGTGTCATTTTGACTGTTTATCAATGTCATAGTCAGAATGGAGATTAAATCATTTGGACCTCCATTTCAGAACCCCTCTTAAGCAAGATATGATTCAAATCACAAGCAAAAGTTACCAGGAAATAATCTTCAGATGATTAAGAGTTGCTACAGTAGTTTAAATTGATGAGATTTGACCTGTAGGTTAACTGAGTTTTTCTAAAAAGTGGGTGATGGGTGGAATTATAAAACTGGAAATAATTACAAAACAAAAAGTAGATCTTCAGTAAAGTTTCTTTGAGATTGAATGGTATATGAAGTTTAGACAGAGAAGGAACTATGAAAGAAAATATTAAATCCAGCTTGACTAAGCCTCAAAATAGTATTAAAATCAAATTTCAACTTTGTATTCCTCTATACCATGCTATTGCATAGGTTATGTCACACTTCTCCTCACATGATTCAGGGGGAAATTGATTAGTTCCAGCAAGAGTTTTGCAGGTTCTTCTATTAATAAATCGTTATTCTAATTAATCTATTCTAATAATCTCTGATTATTGATCATCTTTCTCTTTTATTATTGGCTGTTCTACACAACTATGTACCCAAATGACATGGTTCATTGAAGTAAAGCACATCATTTAGTTTCCCATGAGTTTTCTTTCTCTTTTCTTGAAAAATTGGGGAATGCTAATACCCATTTCAGTTATTCCCTTTACTCCCATTTATTCTTTCTGATTTATCCCAGGAGATGAAGATGAATGTTATATTTTCCCTTCTTGGTGCTTGTCATTGTATGGCACAAGCTTAGGTTAAATGTATTTTCTTTTGGGGAGGTCTCTTCATCTTTGTCAAAAGGGTCCGCTGTGCTTCCAGATTCAAAGAATAGCAGCATTATGAGGATCAACTTCTCTTCCAGTGTTACCTTGATTCAAAGCTCTGGCTGTTTCAGTAGAGGTCAGTTAATTTAGAAGTTCAATTTTCACAGAATTTAGAGCTTGGAGGATCCTTATGAATAATCTAATTAAATTTCCATGTTTTACAGACATAATCCAGAAAAGTTGTAAGTCTCAGAAACTGTTGATTTAATAGTTAGGATAGAAAAAAGACACTGAAGTTAGCTAGCTGTCACCCAGAGCCTTCTGGGGACTGCAAACTGCAATGAATCCTCCTAAGAGATTGGATTGAGTGACCTTGCTAAAGTCTGCTTCTCTACCTGTCACTAAAGAATTTTATAAAAGTCTCTTCTGTCTTCAATACTCTATCAGCTGTGAAGGAGATAAAGATTTGCTAGCAAAGATAATTGGGTAGGGAAAAAGAAAAAGAATGAAAGAAGTAGAAATGTTTCTATCAGCTTGAGTGGCTATAGTCATGTGAGCGTAGGACAGTGTGACTGATTACTCTCACTTCAAAGTCACATATATTAATGTTACAGTAAGCTATATGTTACTTATCTCAGTCATTGGGTCCAAGAGAGAGAAATTAAAAGAGCAAATTGATCTGAAGGATGGGAGTACTAACTGTAGCAATTACTGCTACAAGAGTTGTTTGTTCATCCTTAAGACCTTGACCTCAGGAAACTGCACATTTCACAAAAATAAACTTGCTTTCCTATAGAAAAGTGAAAAGATAAGAAGTGGTTAATCTTCATAGATGGTGGGAAATGAAATTAGGAGGCAAGGAATTGGGAGTGGGAGATGGGTGTGGGGAATGAGGAAGAGTGAAGGAACGGATTGAAATCATTAGAGTTTTGAGTCCCATCTAGTGACCAGAATGGAAGACTGCAGGCTGCTGAAAGGACAATGTTGATCAGTCCCTATAGGGAGGAACAATTTGAGTATATTTATAGGTATTACATCCTGACTGCCACTAGAGAGCTCAGTGTATAGATTGCTAGGCCTGGAATTAGGAAGACCTGAGTTCAGATTTAACTTCAGACACTCTAGCTGTGAGACAATAAACAAGTCACTTAACCCTCTTTGCCTTAGTTTCCTCATCTGTAAAATGAGCTGCAGAAGGAAATGACAAACTCCAGTAACTTTGAAAAAGGAAACTTCAAATCATATCAGAAAGAGTTGGATACCACTGAAAAATGACTAAACAACAATTAGACTCCAAATCCTTTTAATGGATTTTAACCTATGTGACAATTGTCACATTGTATGTATAAAGGAGGCAGCATGAATTGAACCAACCAACAAACATGGACTAGTTAATACATATTTATTATGTCAAATGCAATTAGGTGAAACACTGTCATTATGAGAGAAAATATTATTTGAAGCATCTTTTTTTAGAGAAGAGAGCAGAAATTTGAGGAGATGAATATATTATCATTTATTTTTTTTCTTAGAGGCCTGAACATATCTTAGAAAATGAAAATTGAAAGGCACTTTGAGATCACCTCTTCCCTTGAGTTTAGTGCTGAGGATCTGAAGCCCAGAAAAAAAAAAGTTCATAGCCACGTAGTTAACAAGTCATAGTGCTGGGAAGGAATACACATTTTTCTGAATGCAAATTCACTGCTCTATGCAGTCATCAAAAATGGATTAAATTTATTCCAACCTGGTCACTCCTTCTCTTTTCCACCTCAGCTCCAATTTTTAACTATCAGAGATTACTTTTTGTCATGATATATGACTGGACAGGCATCTTGGTGTGACTAAGGAAGCAACAAAAATTCCCAGCATTTTCTGTTTCCCATCTTCCCTCCCTAAATAGTTTCTTCACTGTCTTGTCCAGCTGCCTGAAAGTTCTGTTGAGAAAATCTCTTCCTGGAATTTAATGCATTGGGTCCAGAAGATGTCTGTGAAAATAAATCCTGAGTTACATAGAAGTAGAAAGACATTTACCCAGCCACCTTCAAGATATTTTTTTTTAACAATATTTGGATTTTAAATCAGTTTGCTGTTACCCAGTAAGACGTAAGGCTCTAAGGGGCAGGAGATTGGGGCTAGGAGAAGTTTATGGGAAGAACATAGGAATTAGTTGGAGGGAAAGTGAGGGAAAGGTCTCATGAGAGCTCTGGAAGTCAAGCCAGAGTAATTTTTTACTCTAGCTCTACAGAAACTCCTTGTGACCCCTAACCTCTAGCAGTGTAGATATATGTGGGAACAGGCAGATTACTAGGTTAAAGACTTTGCCTAGAGACCCAGGAGGAAGGAATAGCTTTTGGTCCGAGCTCCAGGGATAGCCCCTTCCCATCTTTACCACAACTGTTTGAGGAAGTTTGGACAGATTCAACTTTCCCTTTTGGACAGGGAAGGGGTAGCTAGAACACCATCTATAGATTCCCATTCTCTGTCCTGCCCTTCTACTCACTGTAGCTCAGAAGGAATGGTGACAGTCATCACAGGTCGTGTAAAACCATTGAAAGTGGAATTTATGGTGCGGGTGTAGGCCCCCATGTCTTCAAAGACCAGCCAGTCACCCACATGAAGTTCAGGCAGCATGATTTCTGTTGGACCCAGACGGTCAAAGGCATCACACGTGGGACCCCACAGGGTGGAAGGATAAAGACATGGTTTGCAATTGAACTTCTGTATCAGATGGGAAGTAAAGAATTACTATTCAGCTAAATAAAATCTCTCCTGTCTCATACCATCCCCATTTCCTATTCCCTAGCATTGTTTTAGTCTTAGATCTTGTACATCTCTATAAAATGTCTTCCCTCTCCTTTCCCTGATGAATTCCTTCTCACTTTCTCTGTTGGATTTTCACTTTAAAACTTCCCTCAATGACCACCCCCACTAGCATTTCTGCTTTAATTTCCAACACACCACAACCCTAATCTCCTCATAAATTTATCAGGTAATATTGCCTAGTCTAATTATTTTTAAAAACTTACTACCCTATCAAAGTTTGAGTTTCATAGCAGTAGGGTCTTTGTCTTACTGAAATTTTACTTCTCCCTGGATATACTGAGCATAATTTGATCCTGAACAGGGCATGCTTACTGAAGGTTCAACAAATGAATGAATCAGAAGTGAGGGTATGCAAATTTAAAAGCACTATAGCTGGGTAAATTAGAGCCAGGTATATTGTGAATGCCACAATGCATTCCACAATACATGGTTTATATTTCCTATACTCCTTTTAATAATTTGTATTAAGTTTATACTCATTGTTTAGAATTTTATAATTGTAAAAATCTGTAAATATTTTGCTCTATGTTTCTAAATTGCTAAGATCTCTACTTCAAAAACTATACTATATCTATGGTTAAAGCATTTGATTTAGAGTCAGAAAAACCCAGTTTTAATTTTGTCTCAGAAACTTACTAGTTGTTTAACACCAGACAAACTACTTAGTCTCTGTGAACCTCAATTTGGAAAGCATAGTCTTTGATAAATCTCAGTATTTATTAAGATAAATAATTTCTGCCAGAGAACTTTATTTTTCCTCAGGTGTCTCAGTTAACTAACTAAAAAATCACTCTTTTGTAGGGCAATTGCTGCTAAACACACACAAAAAATATAGGCAGGTAAATTTGATCCATTCCCTTGTTTCAAAT
The DNA here is from genome assembly GCF_902635505.1 of Sarcophilus harrisii. NCBI lineage: Eukaryota > Metazoa > Chordata > Mammalia > Dasyuromorphia > Dasyuridae > Sarcophilus > Sarcophilus harrisii. The sequence continues at coordinate 547,601,466 of NC_045428.1, read as the reverse complement.
AAATATTTCAATGGCCTCTCCCAAGAAAACTTAATTGGCAGTGACAAGCAAGGTTGGCAACAAGGATGTAGAGGTACCAGCTATATTCAGGTCATCTTGGAAGCCATTAGGTAATTGTAACACTTTCCTTCATCCCCAATTCAGAGGTGAGTTGTGAGTAGAGGATAGGGGAAGATGGTCAAAATTATATCCGAGGGCCCACACTGATCTGGAAATCTTATGGAACTTACTCTTTAATGACCAAATTCTTTAGGAAATATAGCCCCTACTGACTTGCTCTGTTCCAAGAAGTTCCATGTAGCTTAACCTATTTTATCTCCAGAACTGTCAAAATCAGCTCTTGCTTCCTTGCCTCTCTTACCTTCATTACACGTGGTATCCTTGTTTCTTTCTCCCTCAGCATAAGGGCAAAAGAGTTATAAAAACCATCGTTGGTATAATACATCAGTTTCCTGCCACCTTCTGAGAAAAGAAAAAAACTTAGTCAGGAGGATGTTTGGAGCTGGTGAGGCTTGTGATTCTTGTTATGATTGCCCCAAGGTTCTCTTTCCTTCTAGACTTTTTCATTCTCCAGATAAATTGTGGGTTCTCCAAAAGTGGAGTTCTGCAAGTAAAGGCTGTGGAAATGTGCATAAAACAAACACGGAGAACCTTCCTTATATAGAGCTTGGTGCTAGATACTGGGGAAATACAACATTTGCATAAGACAATCCTTTCTATCATACGTAATCAGCCTGGAAAGATGACTGAATTAAGATTGGAAAGGATTTTAAATCCTACACAGGAGAGTTTGGACTTTATCCTAAAGATAGTGAGAAACCACTGGAGATTCTCGAACAAGGAGTGACATTCATTTCATAGATGATATTTTAGTCCTTCCTCCATGTCTTTGCATGAATAGGCTACAATGTAATAACTATTATTCAGATCACTTCTACAACTTGGAATCCCTAGCTTCCTTCAAAGCACAACTCAGATACCATCTACTCCATGTAGTCTTTCATGATTTCATGAAGTTGGTAGTATTTTATCCATCTTGCAACTACTTTATGCAAATTTTATATATTTTGTTTTTATTTATCTGCATGAAGTCCCTTTCCTACTCCTAACCCCAGTAGAATATCAGCTTCTTGAGGTGAGGGACTGTTTTGTTTCTGTCTTTGTATTATATGAGATACACTTTGCCTGGATGACAGGATAGATTAATTAGAAAGGAGTTATATGAAATAGAACTGGACAGGTAAGGTAGCATCTGCTTGGGAAGGTCGAGTACCAATCAGAGGAGTGTGAACTTCACTTGGAAGACAGGAGTGAATCGCTGAAAACTCTTGAACAGAGCAGTAGCATGTTAAAATCTATGCTTAATTAAGCTCATCCTGGTATCCTACAAAGGACCAATTAGAGGAAGTAGCAATATATTTGCATGGGATAAACACTGGTTCTATGGTCAGAAGAACTAGGATTAAGTCCCACCTTTAACATGTAACATGTAACAATGTAACTTTGGGCAAAGCCTCCATGGCCTTCAGCTTCCTCATCTGTTAAATGAAGGGGTTGAAATAGATGTCCTCAGGTCAATTCCAGCTCTATCTATGAACTGATGTGCTTAGCTGGGAAAGAGTGAAGAGTGAACTGAAATAGTTGGGCAGATGGTAGTGAGAGTCTATGTCAAGAAAGTGGTCACAGGAAATAAAAGGAGTATTCAAAGATGGACTTGGTAGGACATAATAATAACTGCATGCGAGAAAAGAGGGAGGATCAGAGAAAAATCAGGCATAACCCTAAGACAATGGTCCTGAGCTATCATGGCAATGGTTGTGCTAAACAGAAATTGGGATGCGAGAAGGAAAAGGAGGTGGTGTACTCAGATAGGGGCTAGATTATCCAACTAGGAGTTCTATCCCTCTGAAATTAATTATATGATGCTATGACTGGAGCCTCCAAAGACCATGAGTTGGTTGGGGAAGGTTTTCCAGTCAAATGTGACCTGCACAATAGTCTGGCACACCTTTTCCCACCACATTCTTCTTGCCAATGATATTGAGGACAGCAGTGCACATTTTGCTGGCATAGTAGCGACCAGGTTCAGCTATAATCTTCACTCCACTGCTTTCTGGAAAATATTGGTCCAAGGCTCTATTGATCACAGCTGCTAACTGTAAGAAAAAGAATGTCCTCTGTCAGTATAAACCTCCCTACCTGGTCCCTAAGCCTCCATTCCCTTCCAGCCAAGCCAAGCCAATCATCCTGGAGCCACATATGTAATGACCTTCAGCATATTACAGGAAAGTCTTATGCCTCATGCTCACTTGTCCCATGGGGATGTTCCTTGTGGCTTTGGATCTTGGCTGCTCACCTCTTCAAATGTAGGTACAAAATTCTTCTGGCCTGGGAAGCCTCCTCCAATATCCAGGAATCCCATTGGGTGCCCCATCTGGAGGCCCAAGTCAAATACACGCCGGGCATTTGCAATGGCCTGGTGGAAGCTCTCTGGGGTCTGGCAGCCAGAACCCACATGGAAACTGAGTGGAGTCAAGGATTGTTAGCACTGAGCAAATGCACGGGTGCACTCATGAAGGCACATGGGTACACACATGTGTTCTTGTTCACTCATAAACACAGAAAGGTTCCCCCATAGACACAGATACATAATATAGGAAGAAACAGAGAGACATAAACAGAAACTTCAGAGATGGTTTTCTGTTTGCAAAGCCCTTTATGGTTTACAAATCCTCACAAAACCTCCCTGAGGAAGACAAGGCAGAGATTGTTGCCTGTAGTTGACAGAGTAGAAACTGAGACCCAGAGAAAGGAAGAGGTTTTCCCAGTGTGAAAGGCCAAGATCACTGACACCATAAATCAATAGTACAGCCCAGGTTTGAACCCAGACCTGCTGGCTCCTAGTCTAGGCCTTTTCCCTTTCCAGCAGCCAGGGTGAAGTAGGCGTCCCTAAAGTCAGACTCACGCGCTTCCAACCACAGTCACTCCCAAGTCCTTGGCAATGCTCAGCAGATGGCCACACTTGTCCAAGGGAGCCCCAAACTTGGCACTCAAGGGGAACATGCTCTCACTGTCCTCGGTCCAGATTCTGAGAACCATCCTGCCAAGGATAACAGCCCACATTTCTCTCATGTCTTAATAAGGTTCACTAAGATAAGTAGTGCAGATATTGTCATCCCTACCTTTCTGTGACCATAGGGATGAAGTCATGTAACCCAAAGTCACATAACTGGTGTGAAAGACCCAATTTGAACTCAGATTAGTGCTCTATCCAATGCCTCACACTCTTTCTACAGAATGGCAAGCTATTGCCAAAGGGAGTCCTCAGGCTCCAGGAGTCTCTCCTAGACCTCTATTCCTCTTCACTCCCACTTCATCTTTACTTTTCCTCATTTCTCAGACAGCCCCAAGTCAGCCTAGCTACTGATTCTGCCCAGATCTTACATCCACTTCTTCTCATACTACTGAACCTCCACCTCATTTCTCAATATCTAAGTAATTGTTTTCTCTTCCTCTATCTACATCCTGCCTTGTCCTCTGCCTCTTTGCTCTAAGACCTTTGCCTCTTCCCAATATGCCTCACTGTCCATGGGCAGCAGACACCTCTTCATATCATCTATTAATTGAGATTCCATTGTCTAGTCTTGTCACATATGGCAGACCTTTGCTTGTTCTCTACATCTACTCTGCCCTGGTGCTGTGGTTTTATGAGGACCTGAGAGATCCATCTGTCACTTATCCCTGGATCATCTTGATGTCCAGGGATTAGGCACCTATACTTTCTAATCTGTCATTTATAAATCTTGTTCATTCATTTTCTCATTTATTATTACTTATAACAATACCTATCATTAATATATAAATCCTAATGTTTGCAAAACACTGTTCATATGTTATGTTGTTTGATCTTTACAACAACACCCATAAGGTAAATGCTTTTATTATTCCCATTTTACAAACAAACAAGCTGAAATTACTTAGGAAGCTCTTTCTCTGTCTTGTTATCTCTCTCCTGCTTTTCAGGCCTATTTGGACTCATGGTTCAGGTCATCTCTGTCCATCCTATGATACCACTGGCCAGCATCTGATGCTAATAATAGTGTCTCCCAGGTTTCTTCTGCCACCCTTACCTGGCAGTGGGGTGAAACTTGGCAACTTTGGCAAGCTCTTCCTCACAGTCAAAAGTCATCAGCTGGATCCCATGGCTGGCAGCATATTGGAGATAAGAGATCTGCTTACAAGTATTGGCATAGATGATGCGGGAGGGGGTAATTCCCATCTTTAGAACCTGCTCCAGCTCCCCCTATGGCCGTACAGCAGAGGTTATCTCTCTTGGGGTTATGCCTTTCTCACATTTTCAATCTGAGGGGTTTCATTAGAACTCAGGGGAGCCCTCCCATCCCTATCCCAAGCTCCCAAGAGCCCTAGAAAACCCAGAGGAAAAGAACTGGAGACAGCCATGAGCTTCTGGATATTTAGGTCCTATTGCACCACCATCCCCATTCCTTTCCACTCTATTCAAAAAACACTAATCCTTTTGAAGAAATTTTGAAGTCTTACAGGGAGGGGATACATAAATATAATGCCCCCTGGATGAGAGCTCCCAAGAAGTTCTTGATGGAGTTAGGAGAAGGAAAGGAGAAGTGGCCAAAATGTTCTTAGTTACTCTCTACACACACACACACACACACACACACACACACACACACACAAAGGCATACTCCCTTCTCTGGTTGCCTCCTGTTTATGTTTTTCAATCTTTGTTACACTGTACCCCTGGAGAGAGTTACTAAAGATGTTACCAAAGGGAAAAAAGAAGGAAAAATTTATCCTCTTTGATCTGTAAGCATGTTGCTCATGTTCTGGTTTCCTTTCAACCCCATGGACCCACAGCCTGAGTTCTTTTATAGTTGTCCCTTGCTCCTAACTACTTTGTGCAATCCAGAAAAGCTCATTCTTTCAAAGAACCTTTTCCTTCTGGCCCTCCTGAATCTTCTACCTTCCCATCATTCACCCCTCACCCCTGAGACCTATATGGATATGGGGCCTCCTTGAAGCTCACCCGACTTGCACAGTCAAAGCCAGCGCCCAGATTGGCCAGCACCTGCAACACACTGGGGCTATTGTTGCACTTCACAGCAAAGAAGGGGGTCACACGGGGCAAGGTCTTCAGGAATATCTGGTGTTGCTCAGCCAAAACGCCCAGGTCAGTCACCATGAAGGCATCTCTCTCATCCTGTGGGGGAAAAGGTAGGGGAGGATCATCTCTGAGAGGACAAGGAAGAACTTTCCTGACTCTGGTCATTGTGTAATCTGCATTCTGCTTACTCCAAATCTTAACTAATTAAAGTTGTCCCATGAAGTTGTGGAAAAGGAACCATTGACACTCAAATATGGTATGACAGAAGAAGACCTGGCCAGGGAATCAGGATGTTGTATTTCAAATTGAAGTTTTGACACTTTTTAACTATATGAACTTCATTAAGTTATTTAATTTCTCAGAGCTTCACTTTCCTCATCTTGAAAATTAAATATAGTACCACTTGTACTTCCAAAGTGGAAGACACTTATGGCCATTAAATTTCATCCTATTTGATTAATCCCAGTATTTTAGTGTATAAATATCCTTTTGAATCCTGAATTTGTCCTCTAATGGTTTTAGCTATTCCTTTTAGATTATTGCTATCTGCAAATTTGTTATAGCTGACATCAAGCCTTTATCCAATCATTGATAAAAATCATAAACAGCACAGGTCCATGAACATGTCTTTATAGTACTGAACTGATGGCTAGCCAAGCAAACATCTCTTGGATCCTGTTCATTAGTATTCTTTGGATCCAGCCATTCAAACATTTTTTGAATCCATCTAATTGTACAATCATCTATATTGTATCTCCTAATTTTTTCCACCAAAAAATAGTATGAGATTTTTATCCAATGCTTCACTAAAATTTGGGTAAGCAATATCTTCATAATTTCTCTGATTTACTAATCTATTACTTATCTAAAAAAGAAATTAAGTTAGCATGACAAACCCAAGATCATTCTTGTGTACAGAAATGAAATGAATGGATTAGCTCTGAATTCAAGTCTTCAAATTACATCACCATTGCATCTACCTGGACTAGTTATTCTATCCCTCCTTCAATCCCTCTTTTTCTTCCAACATAATTTCAAAATAATCCCAAAATAATTTTTCTTCTTCTTTCTTTACCACTCTCAGCTCATTGTGAGTTTTATCAGAATTCCTGACTCATTCTTTTTTTTTTTTTTTTTTTTTAAATTTAATAGCCTTTTATTTACAGGATATATACATGGGTAACTTTACAGGATTAACAATTGCCAAACCTCTTGTTCCAATTTTTCACCTCTTACCTCCCACCTCCCTAAATGGCAGGATGACCAGTAGATGTTAAATATATTAAAATATAACTTAGATACATAATAAGTAATATGACCAAAACATTATTTTGCTGTACAAAAGAATCAGACTCTGAATTATTGTACAATTAGTTTGTGAAGGAAATCAAAATGCAGTGTGCATAAATATAGGGATTGGGAATTCAATGTAATGGTTTTAGTCATCTCCCAGAGTTCTTTTCTGGGTATAGCTAGTTCAGTTCATTACTGCTCCATTAGAAATGATTTGGTTGATCTCGTTGCTGAGGATGGCCTGATCCATCAGAACTGGTCATCATCTAGTATTGTTGTTGAAGTATATAATGATCTCCTGGTCCTGCTCATTTCACTCAGCATCAGTTCGTGTAAGTCTCTCCTGTTGGTCATTTCTTACAGAACAGTAATATTCCATAATTTTCATATACCACAATTTATTCAGCCATTCTCCAACTGATGGACATCCATTCAGTTTCAGTTTCTAGCCACTACAAAAGGGCTGCACAAACATTCGTGCACATACAGGTCCCTTTCCTTCTTTATAATCTCTTTGGGATATAATCCCAGTAGTAACACTGCTGGATCAAAGGGTATGCACAGTTTGATAACTTTTTGAGCATAGTTCCAAACTACTCTCCAAAATGGTTGGATTCGTTCACAACTCCACCAACAATGAATCAATGTCCCAGTTTTCCCACATCCCTCCAACAATCATCATTATTTTTTCCTGTCATCTTAGCCAATCTGACAGGTGTGTAGTGGTATCTTAGAGTTGTCTTAATTTGCATTTCTCTGATTAATAATGACTTGGAGCATCTTTTTCATATGACTAGAAATAGTTTCAATTTCTTCATCTGAGAATTGTCTGTTCATATCCTTTGACCATTTTTCAATTGGAGAATGGCTTGATTTTTTATAAATTAGAGTTAATTCTCTATATATTTTGGAAATGAGGCCTTTATCAGAACCTTTGACTGTAAAATATTTTCCCAGTTTATTGCTTCCTTCTAATCTTGTCTGCATTAGTTTTGTTTGTACAAAAACTTTTCAGTTTGGTATAATCGAAATTTTCTATTTTGTGATCAGTAATGATCTCTAGTTCTGCTTTGGTCATAAAGACCTTCCCCTTCCACAGGTCTGAGAGGTAAACTATCCTGTGTTCCTCTAATTTATTAATAATTTCATTCTTTATGCCTAGGTCATGAACCCATTTTGACCTTATCTTGGTGTACGGCGTTAAGTATGGATCAATGCCTAGTTTCTGCCATATTAGTTTCCAATTTTCCCAGCAATTTTTATGAAACAGTAAGTTCTTATCCCAAAAGCTGGGATCTTTGGGTTTGTCAAAGACTAGGTTGCTATATTTGTTGACTGTTTTATCCCTTGAACCTAATCTATTCCACTGATCAACTAATCTATTCCTCAGCCAATACCAAATAGTTTTGGTAACTGCTGCTCTATAATATAATTTTAGATCTGGTACAGCTAAGCTACCTTCATTTGATTTTTTTTTTTCGTTAATTCCCTTGAAATTCTTGACCTTTTGTTTTTCCATATGAACTTTGTTGTTATTTTTCTAGGTCATTAAAATAGCTTTTTGGGACTCTGATTGGTATAGCGCTAAATAAATAGATTAGTTTAGGTAATATTGTCATCTTTATTATATTTGCTCGCCCTATCCAAGAGCATTTAATATTTTTCCAATTGGTTAGATCCGACTTAATTAGAAGGGAAGCAATAAACTGGGAAAATATTTTTACAGTCAAAGGTTCTGATAAAGGCCTCATTTCCAAAATATATAGAGAATTAACTCTAATTTATAAAAAATCAAGCCATTCTCCAATTGAAAAATGGTCAAAGGATATGAACAGACAATTCTCAGATGAAGAAATTGAAACTATTTCTAGTCATATGAAAAGATGCTCCAAGTCATTATTAATCAGAGAAATGCAAATTAAGACAACTCTAAGATACCACTACACACCTGTCAGATTGGCTAAGATGACAGGAAAAAATAATGATGATTGTTGGAGGGATGTGGAAAACTGGGACATTGATGCATTGTTGGTGGAGTTGTGAACGAATCCAACCATTTTGGAGAGTAGTTTGGAACTATGCTCAAAAGTTATCAAACTGCGCATACCCTTTGATCCAGCAGTGTTACTACTGGGATTATATCCCAAAGAGATTATAAAGAAGGGAAAGGGACCTGTATGTGCACGAATGTTTGTGGCAGCCCTTTTGTAGTGGTAAAACTGGAAACTGAATGGATGTCCATCAGTTGGAGAATGGCTGAATAAATTGTGGTATATGAATATTATGGAATATTACTGTTCTGTAAGAAATGACCAACAGGATAATTTCAGAAAGGCCTGGAGAGACTTACACGAACTGATGCTGAGTGAAATGAGCAAGACCAGGAGATCATTATATATTTCAACAACAATACTATATGATGACCAGTTCTGATGGACCAGGCCATCCTCAGCAACGAGATCAACTAAATCATTTCCAATGGAGCAGTAATGAACTGAACCAGCTACGCCCAGAGAAAGAACTCTGGGTGATGACTAAAAACCATTACATTGAATTCCCAATCCCTATATTTATGCACACCTGCATTTTTGATTTCCTTCACAAGCTAATTGTACAATATTTCAGAGTCTGATTCTTTTTGTACAGCAAAATAACGTTTTGGTCATGTATACTTATTGTGCATCTAATTTATATTTTAATATATTTAACATCTACTGGTCATCCTGCATCTAGGGAGGGTGGGGGTAAGAGGTGAAAAATTGGAACAAGAGGTTTGGCAATTGTTAATGCTGTAAAGTTACCCATGCATATATCCTGTAAATAAAAGGTTATTAAAAAAAAAAGAATATTAGGTTATCCCATCAAACTCTGGGAGCTCTGAGGTCTCCCCCTATACTCACATAAGCATCATTATCCAATGCTTTTCTCACCTCTTATTCAATATTCCTCTCTGTCAGAACTAAACCCTTTGGACTAGGCAGTGGGAAAACTACCAAGTAAGTAAGGACATAGCCAAAGGTAGTTTTTTTTCCTTGACTACACATATTTGTGATACTTGTTTACTTGTTTGTTTACTTTCTCAATGTGGGATTATAGGTGAGATGAAAGGGAGAGAAGCTGGATTTTCATTTGAAAATAGAATAGAATTTTTAAAAAAGAAAATAGTATTTCTTAGCAGGGTGGGACCTTAAAATAGAATGTTGGATTTGGGAAAGACAGACAATGTTAGAGCTGAAAGTGCCTTTAGAAGACAGAATATGAGAACTCAGAGGCATTTTGAACATAAAACATAGGCTGTCTATTCTTGGAGGGATACTAGAAAGTAGAATATAAGAGGTCTTCAGGAAATAACCCTTGAAACACAGACTTTCAAAGCTGCAAGGTACCTTACAATATAGAATATTACAGATAAGAGAGATCTTAACACAACACTATTAGAAGAAACATCTTAGAACATGATGTCAGCTAGTAGGATTCATGGAATTTTCAACCCCTTCATTTGATCACTTTAGAAACTAAGCTAAGAGTGGGCCAGTAATTTGTCCAATATTACATAGAGACTCATCGAGGGAGAAAGACTCTAGTTATCATCTTTTTTCTCCATTATCAGATGACAAATAGCTTCAATCCTTCCAGAACTGAGTCCCTTTTTCCCTGACTTCCTAACATCCTCAGAACCAGTGCATCAACTTCTCTTACCGAGTCTGATAGTTCCTGGATTTTTTCCTGTATAAGCTTCCAAGGAGAGGCTCCTGGTTCAAGGCAGATCACCTGCTCCTGTAGTTTGCTAGAGTTTCCAACTCCATCATAACTTTGAATGCATGATTCTGACCCCTCAGAGGGGATTTGAAGACAGGTTCTGGAAAGAGATAGCTGTGAATTGTCTGTCTTCTGGCTCATCCTAATACCCCATCTCACTTCATGCTCCTGTAAACTGGCACTCAAATTCAGCTTGTTCCCTTTTTTTGGAAACAATCTTCTCCAATGGATTATAGAATTTAGAGATGAGAAAAACTTCATGAAACATCTACTCTGATCTCTTATTTGGCCAATGAGGAGCCAAGACAAAGAGAGCTTAAGATTTGGGCACTTTCTTAGATTTGTCCTCCCTGTCAATGGGACAGCCCTTTTACATTCAAAGACCCTTTTATATACATGAAAGTAAACTAGAAGAATCCCACAATCCCATCTTCTGAGTCACCTCATGTCTCTCTTTGGTCCTAGGGAATCAAAATACTGCCTTCAATCCTAGAGAACCTGGATCTTTTTAGATTCTGGGAATTGAGAGATCACTCTCTCTCAGCCCCTAGGAGTTTTAGTATACTTTCTCCCACTCCTGAGGACTTTGACTTCTCTACCAGTAGCTCTTGAAAATCCTTCTGTATCTTCTGAGAGCACTAGGGTTACCCCATCAACCTTTAGAAGTCACACAGTCACCCCAGACCCATGCAAATATTGTTATCCCGTGCTGCCCTCACCTCTTAACCAACATTCCTCTGTAGAAGTGCTGATCCCTTTGGACTAGAAAGTGATGAAATCGCTTCAGGTGGAAGAAAGTGTTTTCAGAAGGAAAGAATAGAATCCAGACAAGGCTAGTGCTTCCAGGATGTGAAGGAGCAGTGAGAGGAGACTATATATAAGGAACCATTCTTCAAGCCTGCCCCACCTAGCAGTAATCTGTCTTTCCCTCTTGTCTTTTACATCTCAACACCCTTCCTCCCCCGTCCCCAACATCAATCATACACCTTCCTAGATTCCCCAAAGGAGAGTCACTGTGTAAAGTTCTCTTCTGCTCCAATCCAGGGTGAGTCCTGAGTGATGACACCTTCACACACTTCTTTGAAGACAAGTCCCAGAATGGCAGGCAATGACAGGGCAGACTTCAGGAAAGAACTCAGAGCAAATCTTTCAGGAGTTCACAGAATCGGAAGTTCATAGAGATTAAGAACGTTGTCCAAGAGCACACAGAAAACTGGTGACTGGAACTCAAGCAGTGAAATAGTGAGATATTTTTACCAATAGGTGAGAGGGGAGCCCACTTTCAATGTTCTATGGATGTAGTATGATTTGAGTGCCCAAGATCATGACTTCAGAGCTGGAAATAACATTTGACATCATCTAATACACTATTTTACAGGTGAAGAACTGAGGTCTAGAAAAGTTAATTCACCTGCCCAAGATGGGTGAAGCTAGATCTCAAATGCAGCTCCTTTGCCTCCAAATCCAGTGCTCTTTTTACCTATACATTTGTGTTTATGTCCATGTATATGTATGTATGTATGTGTGTAAATATACATAAGTGTGTATTCAGAGACTGAGATGAAGAGAGACAGAAACAGAGACAGACAAGAAAAAGAGAGACAGACAGAGAGACAAATACATAAAGAGAAAAAACAGGAGAGTTGGGGAGGGAGAAAAGAGGGAGGAGAGCAAAAGAAAAGGGGGGAGAGGAGAGGGAGAGAGCGAGAAGGAGGGAAAGAAGGAGGGAAAGGAAGGGAGACAGAGGAGGGAGAGAGAAAGAGAAAGAGGGAGGGAAGAGAGGGAAAGAAGAGAAAGAAAGAGATTATGTATTTCTGTTTTCTAAAAGTAAAATATACCAGTTTTCCATCTATACAATATTAAGCTCTCCCTTTTCCTCTTAAAGTCCCCATCAGGAGCAAAGTGCCCATCTTTTTCTTCTCTGTGTTTTGTCCATTAAATGAAATAATGTTCCCAACTGATGTCTGATTCAAGTAAACTTCCCACAATTGGAGCTGGGATAGCAGTAACCTTCTCTTTCTTATCCTTTATTCCCCGTGTGTTCAGAATCTCTAATTAGGTAATATCTTTGAAAATAGACCAAACCTTAATCAAAGCACCTACTATGTGCCAGACATTGTCTTGGGAATCAGACATTCAAATACAAAACTAGATAGTTCCTACCTACAAGGAATTTGTAGAAATATGAAAGGATATGTAAGGTGAGTCTACACCAATTCACACCAATTTTTTTCTGTACCTGTTGAAATCAGTCTCTTCAAGTGTGGCCCCAAATCACTAATCTGGACTTTTTCATTTTGATTCTTTACATCCTGTGCTCAGAGGAAGAAACAAAATTGAGAAATTTAAGATTTCATCCTATAGGAATGCTCAAGGTGTGGTTCTCCCATCCCATTCTAGGTTTTTCTTTTATGTCTGTACCTGGCCAATGGAATGTCAGCTCTACCTAGGGTTTTCATCTTTTTTTCTAAATTGCATTTCCATTGTGATATTTATTCATGAGATAGGTTTAAGTGCCCATGATCTATTTGCTAATTGTACAGGTGTATGTCAGAGATATTGTGGGTTCAATTAAAGTCAACCACAATAAAGTGAATATTGCAATAAAGTGACTCATATGATTATTTTGGTTTCTCAGTGCATATAAAAGTTATCTTTATGCTATAATTTATTTTATTAAGCATGAAATACTATTATGTCTTTTTTAAAAAAAAACCAATGTACACTTCTTAATTAAACTTTATTACTAAAAAAAATGCTATCCATCATCTGAGCTTTCAGTGAATTTCAGTCTTTTTGTTGTTGGCAGATCTTGCCTCAAAGTTGATGGCTACTGACTGATCAGATTCAGGAGGTTGTGGCAATTTGTTAAAATAAGACAAAACTGAAGTTTGCTACATGATTTGACTCTTCCTTTCACTTGAATATTTAGAGGCCATTGTAAGGGTATTACTTGGCCTAATTTCGACATTGTTAGCCCTCATGGAATAGAGAGATCTAAGGAGAGGGAAACACATTTAGGGGAACAGTCAGGACGTGCACATTTATAGATTCATTCTTATATATGTTACACCCCTAAGGACTACTCTAACCTGGTAGCTCCTCTTTGAGCTATTCTTAATGCCCATCCCTTGATGGCACGGCTAGGCCACATTTACCCGTCTTCAGGCACCAACCCCGATCCCCCAGAGACAGACCACCAGGAGGAGGGGTGAAGGGAAAGAGAACTTCATTCTTAGATAGTACATATTTATACCCCCCTGAAGATCTGGGGAAGGGGAGGTCCTCTAGGAACCAGGACTGGCAGGTCACAACGAGATTGGCCTGAGAAGAGGGAGGGAGGCATGGTCCCTGGGGTCAGACACTACCTCCTGGAGCTATGACCCCTCCACAGGGACTCGCCTCAGGACTTCCCATCTCTCAGGTCCTCCCACATGCCTTGAACTGCATTCCTTGCTCTTAGAAGCTTTTTAACCCTTACACTTATATACGCTCTTATATGGGGGTGGTTCATGGTGTTCCAAAATAATCACAATAGCAACAGCAAAGATCACTGATCACCATAACAGATATGATAATAATGAAAAAGTCTGAAATACTGTGAGAATTACTGAAATATGGCACAGAGACATGATATGGGCACATGCTATTGGACTATGCCTCCAATAGACTTGTTTGATGTAAGGTTGCCAGAAACTTTTAAGTTGTTAAAAAAAACACTAAATCTTTGAAGTACATTAGAGCAAATTAAAAAAAAAAACAACAGTGTTTGGGATCCTTATTACATCTTCCTAAGAAGAGTAAGGACATGCCAACTGCACAACTCCTCATTTCCTTTCCCTAGGTATTTATCACCTCATTTAAAAAAATTTTTTTTATAGCTTTTTATTTACAAGTTATATGCATGGGTAATTTTACAGCAATGACAATTGCCAAACCTTTTGTTCCAATTTTTCCCCTCCTTCCCTCCACCTCCTCCCCTATATGGCAGGATGACCAATACATGTTAACTCTATTATAGTATAAATTAAATACAAAATAGGTATACATGTCCAAATCATTATTTTGCTGTACAAAAAGAATCGGACTCTGAAATATTTACAATTAGCCTGTGAAGGAAATCAAAAATGCAGGCGGGGAAAAATATAGGGATTGGGAATTCTGTGTAATGGTTCTTAGCCATCTCCCAGAGTTCTTTCACTGGGGGTAGCTGGTTCCGTTCATTACTACTCCATTGGAACTGATTTGGTTCATCTCATTGCTGAAGAGGGCCAAGTCCATCAGAATTGATAATCATATAGTATTGCTGTTGAAGTATATAATGATCTCCTGGTCCTGCTCATTTCACTCAGCATCACTCAGTTCGTATCACTTCAGTTTTACTTCCTTGAGGATGAATGATTAGATAAATGAAAATTGTGTGATTCTAACTATTGGGTATTGAAACCACTCTCCCCCAATAAACTAATAGAACAATAGCAACCTTGCTAGATTGATTCAGAGAGAGCTGAGCATGGACTATAAGACAGAGTCCTAAGATGTGTTTTCAGGATATGAGAAAGTCCACATCGCTGCAAAGTCACTCCCTGGGAAATGTCATATGGCAAAAAACCACCTTGGGACAAAGACATCTCTCAGTTTCACATAGCCTCTACCATGTGCACCATGGAGTGATAGTGATAGACAATGACTTCTGAAGGAGAATTCCTGGATCAAGTGACAACAACAAACCTCTCAACCCCAGAGACGACAGTTTTAAGATGTCAACCTGATGATGGAGTGGTTGAAAGAGCTGGCTTTCAGCTTTCTGGAGGAATGTTGGAAATCTCTGAACAGTAGCCTTGTGGAGGAATCCAGAGGATCATATTCAGAACCCCAGAGCTCAGGGATCCACAAGGGAAGGAGTTCTGATACAAACTGAGCAAACTTCCACTCCACTACCAATGTGAGTACTTGCATCATGTAGGTCTAATGGAAAGTGTTGCTGTCTCTAAGACCCCCAAATTCATTTCCTTTCAGAGAAGAACAATTCCTTTTGACAATACTGTAAATCTGGCAGTCTGAGGAATAGATCAGAATGTCAGGGAGTTGTCTCCAAGTTGTTGCCTTCCAGGAAGTGACCAAATCCTTGAGATAGTCTTCTAAATGCAGTGATATTGTATAAGTTCTTAAGGTGAAGATGAATTTCATTAGAAAGGAAAAGTGAATTATATAAGCTCTATCTTGATACTGTGAATCTTTTCTCTTGTTTCTCATTTTCTGCAGAGGTGGGAAGAGGGCTCATAAAGGCTGCCCTCTATCTTACATGCAAGTTAGCCTGAATGCTCTCATAGGAACTGGGGAACTCTTACTCACATGTTTAAAGACCTACATTCAAGCTATATTCTGAAGTTCTTAGGGGAAACTCTTGGTTTGAGCAACACAAACCACAGAGATAATAATAATAATGGCAGATAAGATTTATATAGCACCTACTATGTGCCAAGTATTATGCTAAACTTTTTATAAATATTATCTTATTTGATCCTTGCAACCCTGGGAATGTAGGTGCTATTATTATCTTTATTTTACAGATAGAACTTGAAGGATTTGCCCAAGGCAGAAACCTAGCATGTATCTAAGGTTTAATTTAAATTTCAGTTATCCTAACTTCAGGATCAGTGCTCTATCCATTGCACTACTCACCTGTCCCAATCTTGACTTCTAATGCTGAGCCTAATCTGTGTAAGTCCAAAGCTTAGGTTGCTGGGTCCTGAATGATGTATGAATAGAGAAAAATTGCATATCAATAGCAGATGAAGAAATATCATTATCATTTTAAAATATACAGATCCCATGGACTAAGTATTTATATTTAAAAATTCACGGTCCATAATTCCTGTCATTTCAATCTTTACACAGATCAAACATCTAGATTAATTAGATTCCTCCTGTATAGATTTTGAGCTTATACCATATGCTAATAATTCAGCAAAGTGTCAAAGCTGACAAACTGCAGAGTCTGAGTCAGGAAGATTCATCTTTCTGAGTTCAAATCTGGTCTCAGATACTCACTAGTTCCATGATTCTGGAAAAGTTAATTAATTCTGTTTGCCTCATTTCCCACATCTGTAAAATGAACTGAAGAAAAAAATGGAAGATTTTATATCTTTGCCAAGAAAACCCCAAATGGAGGCACAGAGAGTTGTATATGACTGAGAACAACTGAACAACAATAATAATTCAGCATTTAAATGGATTTGTGATTTCATCCATATGGGCACTCTCTCTAATAATGCAGATTGCAACCAATCTACATCTTTTAAACTTCTGGAACATTTGTCCAAGCTCATTTATAAATCCTGAGCTTTCTTACACCCCACATGTGCTGGAGACTTTTACTATTTTTCTTGACATTGTGTTAAAGCCAGTAGAGCCCAAGAAGTGATTACGGATCATCTCTCTTTTTTTTTTCCAGGTCATATATCCACCAGTACCATCTTTTATGTAGATATTTTTGTGAAATTCCTCATTAGTACTATGTCCCAATCTTTTTTTATATCACCCCTATCATGCTTCTTCTCCACTGTACTCTGGATGGCTCTCATCTTGAATTCTTTGGAAACCATTGAAACCCATGAGTCATAGCCAAATAGTAATACCAAGAGAATTTTGGTCTTAATATGATGAATCTTTGTTTCAAGAAATAGCTTGATGTTTATAGCATCTCAGACTTTGAATTAGAAAGCATATTTGAAACCATTTAAATCAAAACTCTTATTTTAAAAATTTGATTAAAGGTGATTAAAGCCATGAAAAATTTCTTCAAAATAAATAAGTACTAATATTATAATATTAACTCATTAACAAAAAGTGTGCTATCATATATCTGGGACACTGAATCCTATTAAACTTCAACTAAAGTTCTAAACCATCCATTGAAAGTAACATTCACAATGTCACATCCATCACTATTCCTTTTAATAGATTCATTTTAGTAGCAAGTCTTACATTAACTTTTTTTTTTATTATAGTAACTTTTTATTGACAGAATCCATGCCTGGGTAATTTTTTTTTACAACATTATCCCTTGCACTCACTTCTGTTCCGATTTTTCCCTCCCACCCTCCACCCCCTCCCCTAGATGGCAAGCAGTCCTATATATGTTGAATATGTCCTAGTATATCCTAGATACAACTTACATTAACTTTCATGGAGGAACAATTACAGTACATCTGTTCTCTGAGTCTATGCATTTCAGTTTGCCTTTTCTCTATTAAAAACTTTCCCCCCAGCTTTTGGTTACTTTTTTAAATGATGCAATTAATAGTTTTCATATAATAATCTTTTCTGACTCTGAACTCCCAGGAGTGGAATTTCTGGATCAAAGAAGGTAAAGAATTAAATAACTTTTCTTAAATAATCCCAAAAATTCATGAAAACACTAGGACTATTCTAACAGCACCGAAGTAAGCATATTTGTCATCTAACATGAGAATGTATGTTCTCATACAACATTAAATTTCACCATTATCTGCTATTCTTAGTGTGCATTTCTTTCTCTGCAAACATATAATCACTAGTCTATTGAGAAATGGCTCTTAATTTGTTTCAGTCTGTTCTAGGTTTTGTCAGAATATATAAGTTTTTATTATGTGTTTAATCTTTTTCTAATTTTTGTTCAAATTACAATGAAAAACTTAAAACAAATTATCATTTTGAAGGATTTATACCAGTTACTTACAACTAGTACCAATAAAACTTATTTGACAGATAGTGTGTGTACTATCAATTGTGTTTTCAGTGCTAAAAACATTGATCAGCATACAAAAGACCCACCTTGTTTCTGCATTGGGTTCTCTGGACCTGTTTCCTCATTGTAATGGGCTGAAGCTCGAGTTGATGCACTGAAGTCCCAAGCACGTGAGGCTAAATAGTAATTGGACCATACTCTATTAATATATATGCTTGGAGAAAGAATGGCCCACTCACTCTTTGTGCAAGTCCTGATGTGTTGTATAGGAAATGATGATTTTGGTGGGTGGAGGCAGAGGGGCAGGAAGAGAGGTGGGGAGAGACTGCTGGTTAGCTTTCTGACACAGCTGCACACATTGCTATCATGATCCCCTCTTCACCTCCGATCCCCTTTGCCTCTGATCCCCATTCACCTCTGATCCTTCTTCACCTCTACTGAGAATAAAGAATAAATATAAGATTTTCCCTAACTTGAATTCCTGACTCTGGTTGATTTTAAAATACATGGTCATCACACCTCATCTATAAAAGGAGACTGGAAAAGATGGTCCCCAAGGAGCTACACAGTGCTTTTATATCCAATTTCAAATTATTTTCACACTCTTGTAGAAAATTAAAAACTTAGCTGAACTGACATTCAATTATTATATTATATATGTGAACATTGGTTCTTGGTTCTATCAGCAGACCTCTTAATTTTACAGGGAAAGGGAGAATGACATACATATATATATATATATAAAGTAAATCAGAGGGAGTGTGTGTGTGTGTGTGTGTGTGTGTGTGTGTGTGTATGTGTGTGTTTTAAAGAAAGCTTTTTAAAATTTAAACTGAAACATCATTTGTTCAAACATTGGGGTGGACTTAAGAGACAACTACTCTCCATATCGCAACAGATACCCTCAAAAAAGCTCTTGTCTCAGAAGAACTTAATTTCTAGTGGGAAAAAAAAACATGTATAAAGAGACACAAAAGGTAGGCATAAGAACTTCTTGACTGGGAACTAGTTCAAACTTTAGGAATGACCAATCTGGTAGCTGATTTAGGCACAAGGAAATGTATGCAGTAAAAACATGAGTAGTTAAATTATGAAATTTAACTTTTTATTGCGGCCTTTATTTCTTCAGCCAAATTTTAAAAAGCTTCAGCTTTTAGAATGTTTTTATGAAATATTTTATCTACAAAGTGGATACTTTAGAAAATTATTAGAACTTATTCAAAACATAGTAAACTTTTTTTTCCTCTGTTGCCTTTTGATCAGTCTAGCCAATTAGAAAAAATGTAAAAAAGATCAGAAAGTTGGTGACTATGGATATTCAATACCATTCTTCAATTTCTCAGTATCTTTATCTGTTTCTATATTGCTTGTTAACTTTTTTCCCCAATCACTGTTTTCATAATCTCTTTTAAGAGACTGATTATGAATTTCTAACAGTCGTACTTTCTTGACTGGATTTTAGTTCTCTTAAGTCAAGAGATTTACACTTAATTCCATATTTGTTTCATCACCTTCTGGAAAAAATCAGGACTTTCTAACATCAGAGTTTATTCATTCACCAGATGGAATTTATAGTCAGTGTTACAACAGTTTCTAGAAACCTGCCTGCCTTTCCAACAAACAATACACAAATAAAGCTATTCATCACTTGGTAAAAGCATTGATAAAGCTTGACAAGGAAGAACATTCTCTTCTATCTGCAGAACAAACTTCTTTCTTCTTACTGCTGAGTCTTTGCTCTCTTTCTTGTTGCAAGTTCTTCTTTTAGACAATTTATATCCTGTATTAATTTTTCTACTAACAGTTCACTGTCTAATACCTGAGTGGTATTCCCTTATTTCCCTTAATTCTTTCTGTATAGTGGTATGCAGTTTATTTATTTTCTGAACCTCCTTTAAATTGCTGTCTTCATTAAAATATTCTGACCTATGTGCATGGACTGCTTGATCAAAGGCAGTGAATATACAGAAACCAGTTACAGTTTTATATCCCTGCAGCTTAGACATACCCAAATTAATTACCACTAAAGGCACTTCATAGAAAACTCCTTCCTGAGGTCTATGTAATGCATGATTCCACCTATGAGTGGAGAATCTGTGTTTATGCTTGATGTTTGTAACACAAAAACAAGTCCTTGATCTGAAAGATATTTTTGTAAATTTTTGTGAAGAATCTTCTCTTGAAATGTCATCATTTGGTCTGAATTACTTCTGAATTTGTACTATCCAGTAACATTATTTTTGCAGCATGGAATGACCTTCCTCAGTGCCTGCTCACCTCCTTCATCTATTGAGTTATAAAAGCTGAAAAGCTGATAGCATGTTATGTACCTTTGTATGTCAAGTATATAAACAACTTCAACATCATTCAAGGGAGAATCTGTAATGCTGGTCTTGGCTTCACCTTTCACTTCCCCAAGGAGAAAATCTTCTGTGTTGGTGTTGGAGTTAAGATGTTAGAAAGTAAGGGAGCCAAATACAAACCCCAAGAACATCACCATCATCCTCTTGCCCTCCATGCTATCATTCAGTCTGGGGCCTTGGACCTGTTAAAACTTTTTTATTTTTTAAGTGATTTGCCTAGGGTTACACAGCCAATAAGTGTTAAGTATCTGAGGCTAGATTTGAATTCAGATCCTCCTGACTTTAGGACTGGTGCTCTATACATTGTGCCATTTAGCTGCCTCCTAAAATTATTTAAAAAAGATTTTTCCTGGTTCAGATATTTATCTGAGTATGAGCACTATTTTCTAGCTTCCTAAATGATTTTCTCACTTTCCCATTTATCTCCTCCATTGCTGTTTAAATCCATTAGACGTCATTCAGCAAGCTTTTGTTAAATGACTATTATGTACCACTCTGCAAGGAAGGTGATAGTGATATAAAAGTCAAGATGAAACTGTTCCTACCCTCAAGAAATTTTTATTCTTTGGTGGGAGAAAACATACACATAAATAAACATAGGTACATATATATGTAAAAGAGAGATATTTGAAAGCTTAGGACATTATCATAAAAAAGAATGAAAGAGACAAATTAGAACATTAATCTAGTGGTTGAAAAATTCAAAGATCCCAGATATTGGCATAAGAAATTACCTGACAGAAATTGCTGGAAAACTGAAAGGCAGTCTGGAAAGAAACTAGTTCTAGATTAACATCTTTCAATAACATACAAAGATAAAGTCCAAGTGGGAACATCATGTAGACACAGAGGGTGACAGACTCAAAAGAGCAAGGTAGAAAATACCTTTCATATCCATGGATGAAGAAAATTCATGACTACACAAAGGATACAGAAGAATCAAGAAAGTAAAATGTTTGATTTCGATTATATGAAATTGTAAAAGTCTTGCTTAAACAGAATCAATGCAAAATAGGTAATTAGTTAAATATCTCTGAAAAAAAGACATCTTCTTTTCTCCCTTCCAGCTTATAACCCAGTCTGAAGCCTGCAGAAAAATAACTAGGGTAAAAATTTGAGACCAAAAGGGGGTCTTCTTTCACTCTAAATAGCCTAAACTGTCCCTGAGATCCTGGAATAATACAATGCTCAAATCCCAAGATAGTAGCATGAGAGGCAGCCCACAGCTTCTTAGCACAAGTGCACAGTGCTCAGGTTTGAAGTCAAAAAATAGTCATAAGAATGATCTTAGAGAGTAGGAAAATGAGCAAACAAAAGAAAAAAATTCTGAACATCCAAAGTTACTATATTGACAAAGAAGATTAAAACATATACTCAAGAGGAAGAAAACAATGTCAAAACTCCTAAATCTAAAGCCTCCCAAGAAAAATATGAATTGGTTTCAGACTATAGAAGCCCTCAAAAAGAATTTTGAAAATCAAGTAAGGGAGATAGAGGGGAAAAGGCAAAAGAAATGAGAAAGATGCAAGAAAATCATGAAAAATAAGGCAACTATGGTAAAGTAAACACAAAAAAAAATACTGAAGAAAATAACAGCTTAAAAACAGGCTAAGCCAAATGGAACAAAAGGCACAAAAATTCATAAAAGGAAAAAAAAACTCCTTAAAAAGTAAAATCGGCCAAATGGAAAAACAGGTACAAAAGGTAGCTGAAAAAATAATTGCTTAAAAATTAGAATTGAGCAAGTCAAAGCTAATGACTTTATGAGAAATCAAAAAAGAATAGAAGAAAAGAAAAAAATAGAAGGCAACATGAAACATCTCATTAGAAAAATATCTAACCTAGAAAATAGATCTAGGAGAGATACTTTAAAAGTTATTGTACTATCTGAAATCCATGATTAAAAAATACTTGGATATCACCTTTCAAGTTGGGTTCATGATTTAGATATAAACAATGATATTACAAATAAATTAGAAGAACAGAGGATAGTTTGCCTCTCAGGAGGAGGGAATTGGCAACCAAAGAAGAAATGGAGATCATTATTGATCACAAAATAGATAATTTTGATTATATTAAGTTTAAAAGTTTTTGTACAAATAAAACTAATGCAGACAAGATTAGAAGAGAAGCAATAAACTGGGAAACATTTTTACATTCAAGGGTTCTAATAAAGGCCTCATTTCTAAAATATAGAGAGAATTGACTCAAATTTATAAGAATTCAAGTCATTCTCCAATTGACAAATGGTCAAAAGATATGAATAGACAATTTCCAGATGATGAAATTGAAACCATTTCTCGTTATATGAAAAAGTGCCCTAAATCATTATTGATCAGAGAAATGCAAATTAAGATAAATCTGAGATACCACTACACACCTCTCAGATTGGCCAAGATGTCAGGAAAAGATAACGAATATTGGAGGGAATGTGAGAAAACTGGGACACTGATGCATTGTTGGTGGAATTGTGAATGGATCCAACCATTCTGGAGAGCAATTTGGAACTATGCCTAAAGAGTTATCAAACTGTTCATACGCCTTTGATCCAGCAGTATTTGTATACTGGGCTTATATCCCAGAGAGATCTTAAAGGAGGGAAAGGAACCCGCATGTGCAAAAATGTTTGTGGCAGCTTTTTTGTAGTGGCAAAAAACTGGAAACTGAATGGATACCCATTAATTGGAGAATGGCTGAATAAATTGTGGTATATGAATATTATGGAATATTATTGTTCTGAAAGAAATGATAAGCAAGATGATTTTAGAGAGACCTGGAGAGATTTACATGAATTGATGCTAAGTGAAATGAGCAGAACCAGGAGATCTTTGTACATAGCAATAAGATTATATGATGATCAATTCTGATAGACATGGCTTTCTTCAATAATGAGATGATTCAGACCAGTTCCAATAGTGCAGACAGAGGACTGTGGGAACTGAGTGTGGTTCACAACATAACATTCTCACTCTTTTTGTTATTGTTTGCTTGCATTTTATTTTCTTTCTCATTTTTTTCTGGTTTAATTTGATTTTTCTTGTGCAGCAAGACAATTGTACAAATATATATGCATATATTGTATTTAACATATATTTCTACTATATTTAACATATATTGGACTATTAGCCATCTAGGGGAGGAGGTGGAAGTGGGGGGAAAATTAGAACACAAGGTTTTTCAAGGTTAATGTTAAAGAACTATCCATGCATATGTTTTGAAAAATAAAAAGCTTTAATAAAGAAAAAAAAATATGTATGCCTATATGTTATAACCCACAATATTCATAGAAGGAAAGGACATTAAACATGTCTAAAAGATGCTTTTTCCACTAAATAGAATCTAACATTTATTTCCTGTAACCCCCAAATCAAAGTTCCTAGGAATATGATAGCCAAAATCCAGAGCTACCAAATAAATAATAATAGTAATAACACTGCAAACAGCCAGACAGGAAAAATTCAAGTCCTAATTAGTCATACTCAAAATCACTCATAATTTAATGAGTATTATTAAAAAGGAACAGATTTTGGAACATTTTAAATAGGGTTGCAATCATGAACAACTTACTCAGGAAATCAGCACAATTTTACCAGGAAGTCGGGAGAGAAGAATGGATTTTTAGTGAAATAAAGGACTTTCAAGTGCTCTTTAATTAGATTAGATTAGATTAGAGCTGGGTGGCAAGTGTGAAGTTCACACAGAGGAATTAAGAGAAACATAAAAAAGTAAACATGAATAAACCTCAAGGTTTATTTCATAAGGAATTAAGCAGAGATAAATTACTAATATTCAAATGCAAGGAGATGATATATCAAGGAGGAAGGAGGGGAGGGTTGGGGAGAAGAGTAACTGAAACTTAAACTTAACTCTCATCGAACTGATCAAAGGAAGAACACAGACACATATTTGGGCACAGAAATACATTCTACTGAAAAGGAAAACAGAAGGGAAAGATGAACTAGAGGGAGAGAAAATTGAGGGAAGAAATGAATTAATCTACAACAAAACAATTTCTGAAGATACAAAAATATTTATGGTTCTTTTTGAGTTAATAAAGAAATGAAATATCACTGAGTGATCATTGATTGGGCAGTGGCTGAACAAGTTAAGGCGTGTGAATGGGATGTAATATTATTGCGCTGTAAGAAATTCAGCATATATTCAGATAAACATGGAGAGACTTGAACTGATACAGAGTGAAATGAAAAGAACCAAGAGGGCATTGTGTACAATAACACCAATAGAATAAATACTAAAATAACTTTTAAAGAATTAGGAATTCTAATAAGAGCCATGAGCAAACACAATTCCAGAGTAGTAATAAGGAAACATGTTACCCATCTCCTGACAAAGAAATGAAAGATTTAGAGTAAAGAATGACATATAAAATTTTTAGGACATGACTGATTTGGAAAGATATTTTGCTTGAATATAAATGCTTGTAGTTTTTTTGTTTTTCTTTTATTTTCATGTATGGGAGAGTTGGCATGGGTAGAACAGAAGGATTTTCATGGGTTGGAAAAATATCATTTTCCTGAAGATTTATAGGCAATCCAGAACACAATGAATAAATCACTAATTTGAAGTCAAAAAGGCCTGAATTTATATCTGGCCTCAGGCACTTAACTATATCAGTAAGCCTGGGTAGATCACTTAACCTCTCTGTCTGTTTCGGTTTCTTCACTATAACATGGAGATAATAAAAGCTACTACCTACTACTCAAAATTTTTTGAAAATAAAATGAAAAATATTTTAAAGTGCTATACAGATACTAGCTATCATTATTAACAAGTGTCACTCCTCAAATGATACATGATCAAAACATATGAACATAGAGTTTTCAGAGAGAAAATAAAATCTAAATTATTGATACTTAATCAGTTACTCAATAAACATTTATTAAATGCATTCTAAGTGCCAAAGTACTAAGCTTTGGGGATACATAAAAGAGGCAAAAGGCAGTCCCTGCCTTCAAGGAGCTCACAATTTAATGGGGAAGACTATATGCAAACAAATATGTACAAGTAAGCTCATTAAATGATAATTAGGAAATAATTAACAGAGAGGAGACACTAGGGGTAAGGGCGATTCAGAAAACCTTCTTGGAAAAAATGAAAATTAATTTGGGATAGAAAATAAACCAGGGAAGCCAGGAGGCAAAGATAAGAAAACAGCCAGAGAAAATGCTTAGAGTTAAGAGATGGAGCTAAACAATTTTGTTATTTTGTTATATTTGTATTTGTTAAACAATAAGGACATCAGTGTCACTGAATTGAAGAACAATCTCATGAGAGAAAAATAATCCCAATCACTAATAATTAGGAAAATGCAAATTAAAGGAACTCTGAGATTCTCACATTGCCAAAATTAACAAAAGAGAAAAATGACAAATGTTGGGAAAGCAAACACACTAATGCTATGTTTAGGATCTGTGAAATGAGCATAAAATGGATTTTCTTGAGATTCTAAGTATGGATTCTCAGGCAACAAGAAATATGAGTATCTCAATATTAAGTGGCAGCTAGATGGTGCAGTGAATAAAGTACTGTTACTGGAGTCAGTAAGACTCATCTTCCTGAGTTCAAATCTAACCTCAGAAATTCACTGTGGTTGATCAGATATATGAGCTCAAAAGGATCAAAATTATTCTCTCATTTCTTTCATTTATAAGAAAGTAACTCTCCTACAAGATCTCACCTGTTTTTCCTGAAAGCTGACCAATAAAAACAATCTTTAGAGTTATATGTGCCCCCTGCCCCAAACTGAAAATCTTAGAACAAAAAAGAAAAATGGATAAGAACAACTGATAGTGTCTACGTCTGACAAAATGAGACATTCTGTGTAAGTAGTCTACAATCTCTCTGCCAAGAAAAATTGAATATGTACTAGAATCTCTCTGTTCTATGATACTTATTGAGTTTTTGGATACTTGATGTTTGTTTTGTATTGAATGAACTTACCATCTACAAGGGATTTTTATAAATGTTGTGGAGATGTTGAGGCAATGACTTTTAATTTTTATAAAGTAAATTTGTGTTAATATCTTTTGTTTAATGTTATCTACATTTCCCATTATAGGTCTTCCCCTTCTCAAAGAACCCTCCCTTACAACAAACAAAAAGGGGGAAATCAGTTCAACAAAATTAAGTAGCACATTTAATGGGTAAAACCTTATGTATAGTGTTCAGCACCTTCAGATCCCCATCTCTGCAAAGAAGAGGGAGATACTTCCTAACATGTCTTTTGTTTCACCAAGCTTAGTCATTATAATTTTCTATTTTATTTTATTTGTTTTGTTACTGTTCTTTTATTTATTTTTTAAATCATAAAAGTTTTGAGATGAAGAAATTAAAACCATCTATACTTCTATAAAAATGCTCTAAATCACTACCGAGTAGAGAAATGCAAATTAAAATAGCTCTGAGGTACCACTTCACACTATCATATTTGTTAATGTGACAGAAAAGGAAAATGATAAATGTTGGAGAGGATGTGGGCAAATTGAAACTAATGCATTGTTGATGGAGTTGTGAGTTGATCCAACCATTATGGAGAGCAATTTGGACTATGCCCAAAGAGCCATAAAACTATGCATACTCCTTGATCCAGTCACACCACTACCAGGTCTGTATACCAAAAAGATCATAAAAATGGAAAAAGACATAAAATCTTTATAGCAAAATGTACAAAATCTTTATAGCAGCTTGCTATGGTGGCAAAGAATTGGAAATTGAAGGGATGTATCAACTAGGGAATAGCTAAACAGACTGATTTATGAATGTAGTAGAATAGTATTGTTCCATAAGAAATGATGTGGAGACAGATTTCAGAAAAACCTGGAAAAAATTCCTTAAGCTGATGCTGAATATAATGAGCAGAACCAGGAGAACATTGTACACAATAACAGCAACACTGTGCAGATGATCAACTTTGATAGACTTTGCTCTCTTCAGCAATACAATGATCTAAGACAATTTCAAAAGACTCATGGTAGAAAATGTTTTCTGCATTTAGAGAAAAACTATGGAATCTGAATGCAGACCAGAGGCTACTATTTTCACTTTTTTTGTTGTTTTTCCTTTTTTGTGTTTTTTCTTTTTTATTCTGATTTTTTTTCACAACATGACTAATGTAAGAAATATGATTTTCTGTTTCTTGTCTGGTCATAAATTATTCCCTTTGCCATAGATGTAACAGGTAAGCTATACTTTGCTCTCCTAATTTGCTTATAGTATCATCTTTTAAGTCTAAATCATGCCTTATCTTGGTTTAGCGTATAGATGGTAGTCAGTCCCTAGATTCTGCCATACTATTTTCCACTTTTCCTAGAAGTTTTTGTCAAATAATGATTTCTTATCCCAGTAGCTGTAGTGTTTGGTTTTATCAAACAGTGGATTATTATAGTCATGGACTAATTATGTTTTGTGTACTTAATCTACTCCACTGCTCCAGCATTCTATTTCTTAGCCAGTCCCAATGCTTTTGATGATTGCCATTTTATAATATAGTTTTATATCTGGTAAGTTAGGCCCCATCTTCCTTTTCATTTTTTTCATTATTTCCCTTCATATTCTTGACTTTTGGTTCTTCCAGGTGAATTTTGTTATTTTTTTTCCTAGTTCTATGAAACAATTTTTGGCAGTTTATTTGGTATGGCACCAAATTATGGCAAGAAATTAATTTGGGAAGAATATATATTTTATTTTATATCCTGTAACTTTGCTAAAGTTTTCAATTGTTTCAAGTAGGTTTTTAAAAAGTAGATTCTCTAAGTTTACTATCATATCATCTTCAGTTTTCCTCATTGCCTATACTAATTCCTTCAGTTTTTTTTTCTATTTTTGCTGAAGCTAACATTTCCAGTACAATATTGAATTATAGTAGTGATAATGCACATCCTTATTTCACCTCTGATCTTATTGGGAAAACTTTTGCCTTATCCCTATTACATATAATGTCTGCTGATGGTTTTTAGATAGATACTACTTATGTTATGAAAAAAATTCATTTATTTCTATGCTCTCTAGTGTTTTTTTAGGAATGTTCTGTAGTAACTTTAGTATATTTTTTAGTATAATATCATGTCAAAACCTTTTTCTGCATCCATTGAGATAGTCATGATTTCTGTTAGTTTTCTTATTGATATGTTCATTTATGCTGATAGTTTCCCTAATATTGAGCCACCTCTGCATTCCTGGTATAAATCCATATTTGTGGTCCTAGTGTATTTTCTTGGATCAAGTGTTGTAATCTCTTTGTTACTATTTCATTTAAATTTTGCATCCATATTCATTGGAAGATTGGTCTGCATTTTTTTTTCATCTGTTTTGGCTGTTGCTGATTTAGGTGTCAGCACCATGGTTGTGTCATAAAAAAGGAATTTGGTATGACTCTTCTTTGCCCATTTTTCAAATAATTTATACAGTATTGAAATTAATTATTCTATAAACGTCTGGCAGAATTCACCTTGTTGTACCTGTTGTTGCCAGATTTCCAGGACTAGCAATTTTTTTTTTGGCAGTATGTTTGATATGGCACCAGATAAGTAAATTAATTGGGGAAGAATTGTCATTTTTATAATTTTAGCTCAGCCTACCCATAAAAAATTTATGTTTCCAATTATTTGGATCTGACTTGATTTGTGTGACAAGTGTTTTGTAATTTTCTTCCTATAGTTCCTGGGTTTGTCTTGGTAGGTAGATTCCCAAATATTTTATATTGTCTACAGTTATTTTAAATGGAATTTCCTTTTCTACCTCTTGCTGATAGTAAAATTTCACTACACATGTACCACAATTGTTGATTTGTCTACATTTGTTGTAGTTATTGCATATACTGTTTTTGTGGCTGATTTCTGTATCAATTTATGCGGATCTCCCCATGCTTCTCTCAGTTTCCCCAGGGCTAGCAATTTGCATTCTGTGCTGGGTCTGGAAGTTCCCCTGGTGGTCTGCTGGACTATCCTACTGAGCCATGATCAAAGAGTCTTGGTTGCTGATCTGTGCTGTGGCTGAGACCCTCCACCTGGCTTACCTGGACATAGTCTATACTGGCTGCACCTTTCACACAAGTGAGACTGTTTCATTCCATCTTTTAATAGATTCTACCAATCTAGAATCTGTTCAAAGGGTTGATTTAAAGTTGTTTCCAAGGGAAACAAGGGAAACCTCAGTCAATTTCCTGGCTTCTCTGTAGTGTTCTTCTCTAAAATATAATGGTCTCTGAGAGCAGATTTCTTGGGGAGCTTCTGGAGGCAGCCTTAGTTTCAGTTCAGTGTAATCACCCCAAAGGTAGCCAGGAGTTAAAGTCCAAATCCTTTATTGTTTCTTCCAAAATCTTATCTCCTTCACTTGGGGCTTGGCTAGTTTTCTGGAGGCCTTCTGGATCTTGGTTTCAGTGTTCTCCACAGGACAGCCTGCCACCTTTTCTGTCTTCCTTCGTTCTGCCCGACTTGTGAATCTCCTTGACTTGTGAATCTCCCGACTGAATCCTGGCTCTGAATCTCCCAAAGTGCCCAGCCAGCACAAAGGTGGAAGTTGGAATGAATCTGAGTCGGCCTCCGAGAGAGTGGTCTTGTGGGCTTCTCTGACTTGTGAATCTCCTGGACTGAACCCTGACTTGTGAATCCCTAGAGCCCATCCTAGTTGAGGCTCCTAGCTTATATATGCTCTCTTAAAGGTGTGAAAGGTGTGAACTCTAATAAGTTCTAAGTACATTAGTGAACTAGAGAACTGTTAAGTACCATGGTAAATTAGATAATAATTGTCTCTGGAATAAGATAATAATTAGATAATAATAATTACATAATAATTGTCTGGAATTGATAAATTCCAGTGATTTAGCATCTTGTAAGAATCATAACACTTCTCTCTGTCATTTCTGCTTTTGCACCATTACTGTTATTTCAGTTTACATTGTTGTATTAGTGAGATATCATTTTTCCTAGGTTTTTCCTTACTTTAATTTGCATCAGTTCATTTAAATCTTCCTATGCTCCTCTATATTCATCATATTTATTAGTTCTCACAGCACAGTACACTTCCATTACATTCATGTACCACAATTGTTTATTTATCTACACTGTATGTTGTCACTGCATATATTGTTTGCGTGGTACTGATTATTTGTGTGTCAATTTATGCAAATCTCCCTATGTTTCTCTCAATTTCTCATCTGTCATTTATTTCTGCATAATAATATTCCACAATTTACAGATCTCTTGTCTGGTTCCTTTTCTTCTTTTGTACTGCCAAAATCCTAGCTGAATCTCTCAACTCTTTTAGCCTACACTTTTATATAACTTCTTAATTGACCTCCCTGCTTCCAGCTTCCTCCAATCCATCCCCCCATGTTATCAAAACAATCTTCCTAAACATGCATTTCCAGTTCTTTTTCATCCACCATTTTCCATAAAGTAGAAATCTTAAAGAAATGGAAAGTTGTATTCGCTCTCTTCTGTTATTTGTAAGGTATATTGGCTAGAGGATAGGGAACAAATAAAGATATATATGACTCAGTCTCAGGTCCTCAGGGTTTTCACATTCTAGTAGGGAAATAGGACATACACACATGCTTCTCAAATAAAAATATTCATTTACTCTGATGATCAAATTCCAGGAAAATAGGACTTCAAGTAAGAAATTATAAGGAGCAATTTTTTTCTTAGCAACAAACTGACACATAAGAGATAGATCTAAGAAGTTAAAATTTGGACTATAAAAGCTTAAAATTAGAATTTACAAAGACCAGAGTTTTTTAACAGGAATTCTTGAAAAGTGCACAGCCCCAGGCTGGACAGGACTGATTTGTACTGATAATTGCTATATTGAGATGGGTTGGGATATGCTGGACTAGTTGTGATCTTGTCAGTTCAAATTATGTAGTGGTAGGTGAGGCTGCTTGGAAACATTAAAAATATTAGGTGTGGAAAGTTGGTTAGTTCAAGGTATTGACTCATCAAGAAGGAGGGACATTTATAGCTTCTTGTCCTACCTATATTTCAAAGGAACACTTTCTACAATATTTCAGATAATTACTATCTAGTCTTGTCTTGAAACTTCCAGTGAGAGAAAGTCATGTCT
Organism: Sarcophilus harrisii; assembly: GCF_902635505.1. NCBI lineage: Eukaryota > Metazoa > Chordata > Mammalia > Dasyuromorphia > Dasyuridae > Sarcophilus > Sarcophilus harrisii. The sequence continues at coordinate 547,570,097 of NC_045428.1, read as the reverse complement.
TCTAAAGTTTCTCATTTTCCCTTTGGACAGCTCAGATTGTCAGAGAGTTTTATTTATATCTTGCTAATATCAGCTTCTCTAGAAATCTTCTACTAATCCTACCTTTTGGTACCAAGTAGTGCAAGAATAATCCTTCCACTTGGGATCTTTTTAGATCTGAAGACAGCTATCATTTATCAAGTAAGCCTTCTTTTCCCTGGATTTATTATTCCCAGGTTCTTTTTTTTTTTTAATTTGCATGCAGTATTTTTATTTTGGACATGACAAGAAAGCTATTTTAGAATAAAGTCATTTAAAGCAAGCAGCTGTATTCAAAGCACAGGAGAAGCAACATATTGATACAACTCAGCACACAGCATTTTTGGCCAATTGACATGATAAAATGCATATTAGCATTACATTAAATACTATATTACTATAAGAAATACTTTCTTGGGGAAAATACTGTAACTAGGTCTAGACTATAACATACTTCCAATCTGATTAATCTTTTTGTAATTATACAAGCATTACTTTTTAATTTTTATTTTCCTAAGTTACATGTAAAACAACATTTACATTCATATTTTACATATTTCCTTATGAATCATGTTAGGAGAAAAAAATCAGAACAAAAGGAAGAAAAGTGAACATAGTATGTGTTGATAGACATTCAGTCTCCATAGTTCACTCTCTGGGTGCAGATGGCGTTTTCCATCCAAAGTTTATTGAAATTGTCTTGGATCACTGAAACACGGAGAATAACCTAGTTTATCATAATTGATCACTGCACAATCTTGCTATTGTTTTGTATAAGGTTGTCCTATTTCTGCTTGTTTCACTCAGCATCAGTTCATGTAAATCTTTCCAGGCCTTTCTAAAATCAGCTTGTTAATCATTTTAATAGAACTATAATGTTCCATTATTTTCATATATCATAACTTATTCAGCCATTCACCAATTGATGGGCATTTACTCATTTTTCCAAATCTTTACCACCACAAAAAGAGCTGCATTTTCACATGAGTCCTTTTTCCTCTTTTATGATTTCTTTGGGATATAGATCCAGTAGTGGGCTGCTAGACTATAGAGTATGCACACCATTATAATCTTTTGCATTTAGTTCCAAATTGCTCTCCAGAATGGTTGGGTTATTTCACAACCCCACCAACAATGCATTAGTGTCTCAGTTTTCTCACATCCCTTCCAACATTTATCATTTTATTTTCCTGTCTTCTTAGCCAATCTGAGAGGTGTGGTACCACTGGTACCTCAGAGTTTGTTTTAATTTTCATTTCTCTAATCATTGGTGATTTAGAGCATTGTTTTTTTTTTTCATATGACTAGATAGATTTAATTTCTTTATCTGAAAATTGTTCGTATCCTTTCAGCAGTTATCAGTTGGGGAATGACTTATATTCTTTTAAGTTTCACTCAGTTCTTTATATATTTTAGAAATGAGGCCTTTAGCAGAAACACTGACTATTTAAAAAATTTCCCCAGATTTCAGCTTCCCTTTCCCAATTTCTGCATAGGTTTTGTTTGTGCAAAATCTTTTACATTTAATACAGTTATCCATTTTGCTTTTCTTAATGTTCTCTAGTTCTTCTTTGATTATAAATTTCTCCCTTCTCCAAAGATCTGATGTTCCTTGCTCTCCTAATTTGCTTATAGTCTCACCCTTTATGTCTAAATATGTACCCATTTTGACCTTATTTTAGTATGGAGCTGTGAAATGTAGTTCTATGCTGAGTTTCTGATATATGTATTTTCTAGTTTACCCAGCAATTTTTGTGAAATAGTGAGTTCTTATCCCAGAAGCTGGAGTTTGAGGGTTTATCAAAGAGTAGATTTCTATAGTCATTAATTATTGTGTCATGTGTATCTAACCTATTCCATGGATCCATCACTCTATTTCTTAGCCAGTAGCAGATGATTTGATGACTTCTGCTTTATAATAGAGGTCTGGTAATAATAATAGGTCTGGTACTGCTAAGCCATAGTTCTTTGCATTTTTTTCATTAATTACTTTGATATTCTTGAACTTTTATTTTTCCAGATGACTTTTATTATTATTTTTCTAGTTCTGTAAAAAAAAATTTTGGGCAGTTTAGTATGGCACTGAACAAGTAAACTAATTTAGGCAGAATTGTTATTTTATTACATTAGTTTAGGCCATCCATGAGCAACTGATAGTTTTCCAGTTGTTTAGATCTGACTATATTTGTGGGAAAAGAATTTTGTAATTGTGTTCATATAGTTCCTGGGTTTGTCTCAGGATGTAGATACCCAAATATTTTATCTTATTTACAGTTATTTAAATGGAATTTCTCTTTCTATCTCTTCTTCCTGGACTTTGTTAGCAATATATAGAAATGCTAGTGATTTGTGTGGGTTTATCTTATATCTTATAACTTTACTAAAGTTGTTAACTGTTTCTAGTAATTTTTTGTTGAGTCTGCAGGATTCTCTAAGTATACCATCATATCATCTGCAAAAGTGAAAGTTTTATCTTCTCATTACCTATTCTAATTCCTTTAATTTCTTTTTCTTTTCTTATTGCTAAAGCTAACCCTTCTAGTACAATATTGAATAATACTACTGATCATAGGCATTCTTGTTTCACTCTTGATCTTATTGAGAATGCATCTAACTTTTCCCCATTACAAATAATGCTTGCTAATGATTTTAAATACATGTTGCTTATCATTTTAAGGACAAACCCACTTATTCCCATGCTCTCTAGTGTTTTTAGTAGAAATAGTTACTGTATTTTTCAAAAGCTCTTTCTACATCTATTGAGATTATCATTTGATTTTTGTTAGTTTTGTTATTGATATGGTCAATTATGCTCATAGTTTTCCTCATATTTAACAGTTCTGTATTCCTGGTATAAATCTCACTTGATCACTGTGTTATCCTGCTGATAAGTTGTTATAATCTTTTTTGTTAATATTTAAAATTTTTTTCATCAGTATTCATTAGAAAGATTAATCTATAATTGTTGTTGTCTATTTTGGCTCTTTCCAGTTTAAGTATCAGCACCATATTTGTGTCGTACAAGGAATTTGACAGGACTTCTCCTTTGCCCATTTTTCTAAATAGTTTGCATAATGTTGGAATTAATTGTTCTTTAAATGTTTGGTAAAATTCACTTGTAAATTTATCTGGCAATGTAGATTTTTTCTTAAAGAATTCATTGATGGCATGTTCAATTTCTTTTTCTAAAATGGGGTTACTTAAATAATTTATTTCCTCTTTCATTAATCTGGGCACTTTATATTAAAAAATTCATCCATTTTACTTAAATTATCATATTTATTGGCATACAATTATTATTCCCTCTTTGAATCAAAACTGATGAGATTAAACTTCAGACAATGTTCTTCTCCTTTTCTTCTTTTTCTCTATTGTAATAGGTTTTTTGTGCCTCTTCATATAATCTAATTTATCCCATTTTGCTTCCTTTTTCCTCTTCTCCCAGTACAATGCTTTTTCCATTTCTTAATATCTTTTTCTTTAATATCATCACATCATATTCAATTTATACCCACATCCTCAGCCTATATATGCTCTCTCTAACTGCCCTAATAAAAGTTTCAGTTCTCAAGAGTTACAAGTATAATTTTCCCATCAAAGGGATGTAAACAGTTTAACCTTTAAATAATGTTTTTTTTCTTCCCTGTTTACCTTTCTGAGGCAGCTAGATGGCACAGTGAATAGAGCATCAGCCCTAAAGTCAGGAGAACATGAATTCAAATCTGACTTCAAACACTTAACATGTTCTAGTTATGTGATCCTGTGTAAATCACTTAGCCCCAATTGCCTGGCATAAAAAGAAATTCCTGTTTACCTTTCTATGTTTCTTTTTAGTCCTGTGTCTGTAAAGATCACATTTTAGATTTAGTTATTTTTTTTTTTCAATAGAAATGATTGAAAGTCCCCTAATTCACTGAAGATCTATCTTCTCTCCAGAAAGATGATGCTCAGTCTCTCTGGGTAGTTGATTCTTGGTTGTAATCCCAAGCCCTTTGCCTTCCAGAATATGGTATTCTAGGATCCCCAATCCTTTATTGTAGAAGCTGCCAAATCCTGGGTAATACTGACAGTGGCTCCTCAATATCAATATTTAAATGGTTTTTTTTGTTTTCTGGCAGTCTGCAATTCTTTTTACTTGAGATTACTTGAGATTTCTGTAGTTTTGCAACATTGTTTCTTGGAGTTTTCCTTGTAAGATCTATTTCCAGAAGTGATCAATTGATTCTTTCAATGACTTTTGCCCTCTGATTCTAGTATATCAGGGTAGTTTTCCTTGATGATCTCTTGAAGAATGCTATCCAGACCCCTTTTTTTGGTCATGGCTTTCAGGTAGACCAATAATTTTTAAATTGTCTCTCTTAGATTGACTTTTCAGATCAGCTGTTTGTCCAATGAAGTAATTTACATTGTCTTCCTTTTTTTCATTCTTTTTATTTTTTTTTTGACTGATTCTTGATACCTCAGAGTCATTAGTTTCCATCTATCCAGTGTTAGTTTTTAATGTTTGATTTTCTTCAGTTATTTTTTGTATCTTTTCCCCCACTTGATTAATTCTACTTTTCATGTTGTTTTCTTCATTAGATTCTTTTTACATTTGGCCAGTTTTTTTAAGGTATTTATTTTCTTTAGTCAATTATTGTCTTTTCTTTTCCAAGCTGTTAACTCTCTCTTGCACACCTCTCCTTTATTATCCCAATTTTTCTCCTAACTCTCTTATTTGACTTTTAAAATCCTTTATGAGAGCACTTCCAAGAAGCTCTTTGGGCTTGAGACCAATTCATATCACCTTTTGAGGTCTCACATATGGCCATTTTGTCCTCTTCTGAGTTGATGTTTTGCTCTTCCCTGTTACCATAGTAGTTTTCTATAGTTAAGATTCTTTTCTGTTTCTTGCTCATTTTCTTTTTTCCTATTTTGTGACTTTTTAAAGTTTTGCTTAAGGGTATAGGAAACTTTGTCCCAAGCTTCTTGTACAGTTTTGAGCCTTATCTTTGAGCACAGGAGCCCCTTGTGTTTGTTATATTGCTCATAGCAGAGGATAGCCTGACCTAGTCCCACCTGTTGTTGCCTGGTTTCCCAGCCTGGCAATTTGCCTTCGGTAAAGGGACTGGAGACTGCCCCACTGGTCTGCTCTATTACTGATCCAGGACTGAGAGCCTTGGTTGCCGTTCTGCTGTGAACACTGGCTTTCCCAGACATTGTCTGAGTTGAGTTGAATTCACCCTAGTGAAACTGACCTTTTTTGAAGTCTTTCCAACCTAGCTTGATCTGGAGAATAGTTCCATTCCTTTTCTTCATAGACTTTGTCATTCCAGACTCTAGAGGCTTGGTTTAATGTAGTTTTCTTTTTTTTTTTAGTTGTAAGTTTTAATGCATTTCAAATATATAAAATAAGTACTATCAAAATGTACATTTGTAAACTTTTCATCTAAAGGTATTATCCTTTCCAAAATATATAGAGAATTGACTCTAATTTATAAAAAAATCAAGCCATTCTCCAATTGCTAAATGGTCAAAGGATATGAACAGACAATTTTCAGATGATGAAATTGAAACTATTACCACTCATATATGAAAGAGTGTTCCAAATCACTATTGATCAGAGAAATGCAAATTAAGACAACTCTGAGATACCACTACACACCTGTCAGATTGGCTAAGATGATAGGGAGAAATAATGATGAATGTTGGAGGGGATGTGGGAAAATTGAGACACTAATACATTGTTCGTGGAGTTGTGAACGAATCCAACCATTCTGGAGAGCAATCTGGAATTATGCCCAAAAAGTTACCCAACTGTACATACCCTTTGATCCAGCAGTGTTACTACTGGGCTTATTTCCCAAAGAAATACTAAAGAAGGGAAAGGGACCTATATGTGCCAAAATGTTTGTGGCAGCCCTGTTTGTAGTGGCTAGAAACTAGAAAATGAATGGATGCCCATTAATTGGAGAATGGTTGGGTAAATTGTGGTAAATGAATGTTATGGAATATTATTGTTCTATAAGAAATGACCAGCAGGATGAATATAGAGAGGCTTGGAGAGACTTACATGAACTGATGCTGAGTGAAATGAACAGAACCAGGAGATCATTATATACTTCAACAATGATACTGTATGAAGATGTATTCTGATGGAAGTGTATATCTTCAACAAAGAGACCTAACTCAATTTCAGTTGATCAATGATGGACAGAAGCAGCTACACCCAAAGAAAGAACATTGGCAAATGGATGTAAACTGTTTGCATTTTTGTTTTTCTTCCTGGGTTATTTCTACCTTCTGAATCCAACTCTTCCTGTGCAACAAGAGAACTGATCGGCTCTGCACACATATATTGTATCTAGGATATACTGTGACATATTTAACAGATATAGGACTGCTTGCAATCTAGGGGGTGGAGGGGGAAAGGGGAAAAATCGGAACAGAAATGAGTGCAAGGGATAATGTTGTAAAAAATTACCCGTGCATGGGTTCTGTCAATAAAAAGTTATTATAATAAAAAAAGGTATTATCCTTATAAATATAGACAGTAGTAAAAGTTTCAAAAGAATCATTATTGTTTAATAATAGCTAGTATCCAGTGCAAAAAGATCATTCTTTACTTAAATCATTTAGTAAATGCAGAATTCAACCCTTCAGCACACCAGTTTTAGTTAAAATAACAAATCATTTTATGTGTTTATCACTATACTACAATATGCCGTGGATTTACAATTTATAATTTTCTTTTGTTACTTTTACATGTACTGAAATATTCTTCATGCAATTTGAGGTCATCATTTTGAAAAACAAACTACTACTATTCTATATACTAATACTGCTAGTTTGGTTTAGCTTTGGTGGGCCATATGTTACTATGCTACTTATTTTGACCATATAGTTGGTTAATAACAATTATGTGCTTAATATGAAAATTTTACTCAAAACATATGCTTCATAAAAAATTAACTAGATATCGACAGGAACAAACTGTATCAGCATGACATGAGGAAAACAATGTAAATATGGGGATATAAACAGGAAAGACAAAGAACAATCATAAAATGTTTATGACATTTTATGTTCAATACGATTTGTTTTACTATCATAAAGTACTATCATACTGTACTATGATATATACCATCATAAGTAAATCAGCTCTATGATTTGTGATCTCTGTGAAATTCTGGATACTTTATTAGTGATATCATTTAGTACACACAGACATTAAAGTATTCATGGCATGGCAATGGTTTTAAGTACATTTTTCTTGGATGTTTCCCGAACTCCTCCCTGAAGAAATTCAGCTAGAATAGAATACACTTTCTCATAATTAAAGATGATATCAAATTCACATACACTGCCAAAATATTTATCAAGTAGTTCAAGGTAACAGTGAATTATTTCCAGGGTAATTAGGTCATTGTCCTGATTTTCAATAGCACAGTAGAAATGTAGATTAGCATATCTTTTGTAGACAATCTCCAGATCTTTCCACTCTAAAAATCTGCACATTTGGGGTTTATGTGCTAAAACTTTTTGAACAAAATCTCTTGTGATTTTCTACTACATACAATGTTCTCTTAGTTATGCTCATTAGTTCATGGAGGTCTTTCCAGGCTTTTCTGAAATCAATCTGCTCATCATTTTTCTTTTCGAACAATAACATTCCATTACCTTCATGTACTATAATGTATTCACTCATTCCCAACTGATGAAAATCACTCAATTTCCAAATCCTTGCCACTACAAAAAGAGCTGCTACAAACATTTTTGTTTGTGATTTTTTTTTTTTGGCACATAGGGGTCCTTTTCCCTTATTTATGATCTCTTTGGTTGATTTTATGTTTTTTTATTATTGATTTTATGATCTCTTTGATTATTTTAACCTTATTTTGGTATGATGTGTGAGATGTAGGTCTATGCTGAGTTTTTGACATATTATTTTTAATTTTCCCATTTTTTTTTGTCAAAGAGTGACTTCTTATCCCAAAAGCTGGAGTCTTTGGGTTTGTCAAATGTTATATTACTGTAGTCTTTGACTATTGTGTCTTATGAATGACTATTCCACTGATCCATTATTCTTATTTCTTAGGCAGTACTAAATGGTTTTAGTGATTTGCCATTTTATAAGTTTTAGGTCTAGTATGCCACCTTCTTTTGTATTTTTTCATTAATCCCTTGAAATTCTTGACCTTTTGTTCTTCCAGATGAATTTCGTTATTATATGTATACATATACATATATATAAATATAAATATTTATAGCTCTATAAAGGAATTTTTTGGTAACTTGATTAGTAAGGCACCGAATAAGTAATTAATTTAGATAGAATTGTCATTTTTAATGATCAAAGTATATAAACAGATGATTTTCAGTGAAATTGAAACTGTTTCTTGTCAGATGAAATGGTGCTCTAAACCATTATTGATCCAAGAAATGCAAATTAAGACAACTCTGAGATACCACTTATACTCTCACATTACTCACCTGTCTACTACTCTCACACTACTCACCTCTCAGATTGGCTAAGGTGACAGGAAAAGATAATGACAAATGTTGGAAGGGATGTGGGAAAATTGGGACACTAATACATTGTTGGTGGAATTGTGAATGGATCCAACCATTCTGGAGAACAATTTGGAACTATGCCCAAAGAGTAACCAAACTGTGCATACCCTTTGATCCAGCAGTGTTTCTACTGGGCTTATATCCCAGAGACATCTTAAAGGAGGGAAAGGGACCCACATGTGCAAAAATGTTTGTGGCAGCCCTTTTTGTAGTGACAAGAAACTGGAAACTGAGTGGATGCCCATCAATTGAAGAATGGCTGAATAAGTTATGGTATATGGATTTTTTTTTAACTGAGGCAATTGGGGTTAAGTGATTTGCCTAGAGTCACAAACTAAGAAGTGTTGAATGTCTGAGACCAGACTTTTCTTCTTGTTATTTGCTTGCATTTTATTATCTTTCTTATTTTTTTCCCGGTTTGATTTGATTTTTCTTGTGCAGCAAGATAATTGCATAAATATGTATGCATATATTGGATTTTACAAAAAAAGTGATATTCCAACAAGGAAAAAAAGAATTGTCATTTTTATTATATTAGCTCAGTCAACCCATGCATAATTGATATTTTTCCATTTGTTTAGTTATAATTTAATTGAGTGAAAAGGATTTTGTATTTGTGGTCATACAGTTCCTGGATTTGTGTTGCAGGTAGACTTCCAAGTATTTTATATTGTCTAGTTATTTTTATTGGGATTTCTCTTTCTATCTCTTGCTGCTGGGCTTTGTTGGTAGCATATAGAAATAATAATAATTTATATGGGTTTATTATATATCCTGAAGCTTTGCTAAAGTTGTTAATTGTTTCTAGTAGTTTTTTTAGTTGGTTCTCTAGGATTCTCCAAATATACCATCATATCATCACAAAGAATGACAGTTTTGTTTCCTTATTGTCTACTCTTATTTATTCAATACCTTTCTTCTTTTATTGTTGAAGCTAAGATTTCTAGTTCAAAATTGAGGTAATAGTGGTGATAATGGACATCTTTGTTTCACCATGATCTTATTGGAAAAGTTTTTGTCTTATCTCCATTACCTATAATAGTTGCTGATGATTTTAGATAGATACTACTTATTATTTTAAGGAAAACTCCATTTATTTCCCAAGCTCTCTAGTGTTTTTTGGGGAATGAGTGCTGTATTTTTCTGAATCTATTGAGATAATCATGTTATTTCTGTTAGTTTTCTTATTGACATGGTCAATTATTCTGATGGTTTTCCTTATATTGAACCAGCCCTGTATTCTAGGTATAAGAACACTTATACCTGACAAATAACAATTTGGTTGTAGTATATTATCCTGGTGTTAAGTTTCTATAATCTCTTTGCTAATATTTTGTTTAAAAATTCTGCATCGATATTCATTAGGGTAATTGGTTAATAATTTATGTATGAGCATCATATCTATGCCATAAAAGGAATTTTCCACATAGTTTACATTACAATAATTACAATATTAATAGTTTTATTTATCATTTCAATAGTTTTCTTACTTTCAAGTTTACTCATTTTATTCTCCTCTGATTTTCAGAGTTTTTAATTTGTTATTTAATTGGGAATCTTAAATTTGTTCTTTTTCTAGCATTTTAGTTGCATGCCTAATTGATTGATCTCCTCTTTCTCTATTTTATTCATGTAAGCATCTAGAGATATAAAATTTTTCATAAGAAGTGCTTTGGCTGTATCCCATAAGTTTTAGTATGTTGTTTCATTATTGTCATTTCTTGAGTGAAATTATTGATTTTTTCTAATTTGTTCTTTAACCCACTCATTCTTTAGGATTAGATTTAGTTTCCAATTAATTTTTAATCTTTCTATGGTCCTTTATTGCATCTGATTTTTATTACATCATTATCTCAAAAAGGATACATTAATATTTCTGCCTTTCTGCATTTGATCAGGAGGTTATTATGCCCAGGTATCTAATCAATTTTTGTGTAAGTGCTATATACTGCTGAGAAAAGGGAATATTCCTTCCTATTCCCATTCAATTTTATCCAAAGGTCTATCACATATAACTTTTCTAAAATTCTATTCACGTTCTTAATTTCTTTTTAATTTATTTTGTGGTTAGATTTATCTAGTTCTGTGAGGGGAAGGTTGTGGTCTCCCATTAATAGAGGTTAGTGGTATATTTCTTCCTGTAACTCATTTAACTTCTCCTCTAAGAATTTGGATGTTATACCACTTGGTGTTTAGTATTGATATTACTTTACTGTCTATGAGACCATTCAGCAAGTACTTTCCTTTATCTCTTCTATTTAAGCCTATTTTTGTTTTTGCTTTGTCTTAGATCAGGATTGCTACCCAGAAGGGTTTTTTTTTAACTTCATTTGAAGCATAATATATTCTGTTCCAGCCTTTTACCTTTATTATGTGTGTATCACTCTTCTTCTAATATGTTTCTTGTAAGTAGTATATTGTAGGATTCTGGTTTTTAATCTACTCTACTATTTGTTTCCATTTTAACGAGAGTTCATCTGACTCACACAGATATGATTACTGTTTATTTCCCTCCATTTTATTTTCCCCTTGTTTATACTTTTCTTTCTTCTTTTATCCTGTCCCTGCTCACCAGTATTTTGTTTCTGACTCCTACTTCTCTCAGTTTGTCCTCCCTTCTATTAGCCCCACCTTTCCTTTCCTCCTTTCCCTTTTACTTACCCATAGGGCAAAATATTTCCTATACCCAAATAGATGTGTAATTCCCTCTTTAAGTTAAATCCAATGAGAGTAAGATTCAGATAATGCTCAGTTCCTTTCTTATTTCCCTTAATGTAATAGGTCTTTTGCAGCTGTCTGTGAGATAAAATTTACCCTTTTCTGCCACTCTCTTTACTTTTCTTCCAGTACTATTCTTTTTTATCTTTAACTCTTTTTTATATTATTACATCAACTTATAGCTACACCCTCTATTTATTCATATTCTTTCTAACTGCCCTAACAGAAATATACTTCTCAAGACTTACAAGTATCTTCTTCCCATATAGGGATGTAAACACTTTAATTTTAATAAATACCATGGGTTTTTCCTCTTTTCTTTGACAAAATATGTTGGAGATACCTTGTTTCCCAGAGTTAAGACCCATCAAGCACACTGTGTCTTGGGCTTGGCATAATAATAATTTTTCATGCTCAGGATGATTTCACCCTCTTGCAAAGTGTATTGCTTACATCAGCACCAGGTGTTCACTGAGGGATTTAGCTTACTTTATTTCCCAGGGCCATTGATCACATGCTCACAATCCTTGTTTCTTGTCACTGACAGGTACTGTACTCCTGTGTTCTGTGCTCCACAGGAAAGCCATGACCCCTCAAAACTTGAGACAATGACTCTTCTAATGAGAGTTTAGAACACCTATATTTTTTCAAGAAATGCTAACCACAAAAACTCTCTCAAGGTCTAAGAATGATTGTGTTGTGGGCCAAACTCTTTTATGTATATAAGTAGCCCCAGCATTTGCAATCTTAAGCCCTCCTTCTTAGGAGGGGAATTCCCATTTTCATTTGTGTACTGATTTTCCTATCTCTGACCTCCTTTGTACAGCTCTGGCCACCTATGGGTTAGAGGCTGATGTCAATGGCCAGTTGACATGTGTTTACTTTTTTATGCTTCTCTTAAGTCTTGCATTTCAAGATTGAAATTTCTGTTCAGCTTTGGTCTTTTTACAAGGAAAGTTTGAAAGTTTGCTAATTCACAAAATAGCCATCTTTATCTCTGAAAGATTATTCTGGGTAGTTGATTCTTGATTGTAATTCAACCTCCTTTTTCTTCCAGAATATCATATTCCAAGCCCTCCAATCTTTTCATGTAGAAGTTGCAAAGTTTTGTGTAATACTGACTGTGACTCTTTGATATTTGAATTTCTTTCTTTCTGGTTAGCTATAATATTTTCTCCTTGACCTGATAATGCTGTAATTGGCTACAATATTCCTTGTAGTTTTCATTTTGGAAACTTTCAGGAGGGGATTGGTAGCTCTTTTCAATTACTATTTTACCCTATGGTTCTAAGCTGTCAGAGCAGTTTTCCTTTGAAAATTTCTTGAAAGATGTTGTCCAGCTTCTTTTTTTGATCATGTCGTTCAGGTAGCCCAATAATTCTTAAATTCTCTTCTGGATATAATTTCCAGGTTCATGGTTTTTTTCAATGAGTCATTTTGCACTTATTGCACTTTTTTGTTCTGATTTTATTTGGATGATTCCTTTTTTTTCCTGAGGCAGTTGAGATTAAGTGACTTGCCCAGGGCCACACAGCTAGGAAGTGTTAAGTGTCTGATGTCAGATGTGAACTCAGGTCCTCCTGACTTCAGGGCTAGTGCTCTAGCCACTGTACCACCTAGCTGCCCTTGTTTGGATGATTCTTGATGTCTCATAGTCATTAGCTTCCACTTGCTCAATTCTAATTTTTAAGGAATTACATTCTTCAGGTAGCTTCTGTACCTCCTTTTCCATTTGACCAATTCCGCTTTCAAAGGAGTTGTTCAATAGATTTTTTTTTCCATTTGGCAGATCCTATTTTTAGGGAATTGTTTTCTTCAGTCAGTTTTTGTGAAAAGTTCATGACATACTTCTCTCCATTCCTATCAATTACACTTCTCCAACATGTCTCTCTTTTCCAAAAATTTGTCATTAACAAATCTTATCCTAGAAGATTAAATCTGCCTCAGTACTCTCTCACGTCTTATTGGTACTCACTGTTTCTCTGGCTGGACACTTTGACTGGAGAATAAAGTCTGTATGTAAAAAAGGCGCTCAGCATAATTTTCTCCCTATTTCTCAGCAGCTACACAGCTTTTGGGTTCTTTTGCACATCATCATCATGCCCCTGCACTAAGTACCTTCTCCACGCTTTCATTCCACTACCAACCAATCAGACTTTTAGCTCCTTGAGATCAGGGACTATCTTCATTTTCATGCCATTTCTCTGATTATAAATTCATCACATTGTAATAGTGATGATCTGTCTGTTTCCTCTCTCTCATATGCCATTACTTGTCCCCTGCCTTGTGGGAGTATAGGCTTAGCCCTTTTCATGAGTACTACTTTTCTTCCCCTTTAGTAATTCCCAGACTAGCATATTTTTGACAGAAGCCTCCAAATCCTATCGAGAATGGTTGATGCTCCATGGCTGAGATCATCTAGGTACATAGAGCTGCAGCTGGGTAATTGGCTGGTATTAAAGAACTTGAAGCTTGCATCATGGATGTTCAAACCTTTTGAGGAGGACACCAAACTAATTGGACTATGTACATCATTCCTAGAGACAATTGATAAATAGAATTGTTAGAGCTAAGTTACAGCTAATGCAGAGGAAAGAATCCTGACAAGAGCTTCAAGGGATAAGAATTTCTGTCATAGAACCACAGAATTGGGAGGGATCCCAAAGGACAATTTAAACCTGAACAAGAATACTCTCTAAAACTTCTTCAATAAGCAGTTATTTGAAGCTCTAATATGAAGGGCAATACTAAATTATTAAAGCAGTTCATTCCACTCACTCTCTGTGGTCATAGGGAAATCACTTAAATTCTCTGGATCTCATTTTCCTCCCCTATTTAAATTCAGCACATTGATTCAGAATGAATCTAAGGAGCCTTCTAGCTCTTTGTTATATAGTCCGATAATCACTGTTCTGGACATAAGGGAAACTTAAGTTTTGCTCCCAGAGAAAAAGAATGTCCCTGGATCTGGAAGACTTATCTTGGGAGTAGAAAACTGTTAGCAATGGTCCTCCATAGGATCCTGGTAACATGGCAAGTAGAACAAAACAAGTTCCCTACTCCCACCCCAAGCAAATAACGTAATTCAGTTCAACAAAATATCTAAAATTTGATACATTTTTACAAATTGTACTCAAAATGCTTTTTGCAGAAGAGATGGAAAGATGTGAGCTAGAAAATCATTCTGGATATGTAGTTTTCAAATTGGTTGGATATATCCATTATTGATTTAATGCTTATTTGAAAGGCATTCTTTATTGGAGCAACCTAGGGATCTGTCCTTGGCCCTGTAATGTTTAACATTTTTATGAGTGGTTTGAATTAGATCATAATTAGCAAGCTTATCAAATTTGCTGATGACCACCAAGCAGAGAGGAATAAACAATACGCTGGAAGATAATGTTAGAAAGAAAAACATATTGACAAGATAGAACATTGGATTAAATTTTTAAAATGAAGTTCAATAGAAGTAAATGAATCTTAGGTCAAGGATATGAAGAATTTAGAAATTTTTGTTATGTAATTCTTTTTTTTTTCCAGTCCCCTCATTTTAAAAATTTATTTTAAACTTAAGACAAAATAGGAAAAGGGGGAAAACATTACCATGTGCACAGCAAAACATGAGAGAAGATTCAAAATATAAAGCAACAAATTTCCATTTCAAAAAACTTGTATGGTAAATACTACACATTCTGGTCAGAGCTGTCCATTTTTTCTTTGGTTCCATGTAGGGTTCTTTAGGTTCTCTGCTGTGGTGTTCTTTTTCCAAAACACAGCCAGGTGATAAAAGTTCAGATCTTTTATTGTGCCCTTCAATATAACCCGATTAGCTCAGACCTATCTCTTTGCTTGGTTCCAAGAGCTCTTGCAGCTTTATCCTTGGCTTCTGCCTCTGCTTTCTTCAGCCTCCAGCCAGCACCAAGGTGGAAGATGCAATGAATCTCTCTTGCCTTGAAGATAGGGCTTGTGGGCTTCCTCCCAGAGTGCTCCTTTCCGACTCCTGGGAATGTTCCCAAGTAACTCTCTCGAGTGGCTCACTGGAGCTGTATTTATGCTACTTCTCTGAGAGTGGGATTGTGGGATATCTCCCAGCATGCTCTCTGGCCCTAAGAGCTTCAAGGGAGGTGTGAATTCAGATATCTTTCTAAACCCTGAAATCTCCCAAACATGTGAACTCCAATGAGTACTTAAATATTTCTTGCTTCTATGAGCTCTCTAAAGGTGTGAACACAAACATCATTTCTATCAGTTGTACTTAGAACCTTGTTTCAAGTTCTGGCCCAAAATATCTCCTTCTAAGATCAAATCAATCATATTGAACCATGCTAAATTAGATAATTATTGTCTCTATCAACTCTAATGGCTTAACACTTTGTAAAGATTCCAACACTCTGCTGTACACTTTTATTTTATTCTTTTTCCTCCTTGTCCCCCACTTCCCTAGGAAGGATACAATTAAGCATGAAGAGATACAGATTTAGATATATGCACATACATACATACATATGTGTATATATATATATATACACAAACATATATACATATACATATATAGATAGATATTTATAATAACACACATATGCACATATACATTCATAGATATCTGTAAGACTATACTATGTTTGTTTGTCCTCTATCTTTCTGAAAGTAGATAACATCTTCCTTCATAATTCCAAGTCTTTCCATATTTTTCTAACTTCATCAACTAATCATTCCCTATATCTCAGCAATATTGAGACCTTCTATTATCTAGTACATTTTAAAATGACTGACATATAATGTAGTTTCCTTATTTTCTCTTTTGTTTAAATCTACCTTTAACTTTGGCTAAGATCATATCTCCAAAGGAATAATGATGATCTATACTATCTACTTTCTACCAGAGTCAAATTAACAAGCATTCAATGATGCCTACTATTTCCCAAGCTTTAAGGTAAGCACTAGGAGTACAAAGAAAGGCAAAAAAAAAAAAAAAAGAAAAAAAAAAGACTCTTCCCTACAAGAGTTTATGTGCTAATGGGATGACTCCAAATGCAGAATGCAGCTTACATTTTGATCAATGCCAGGATTTCTTTTGCTTGACCATGCATTGTTGTTGATTTCTTTCTTTTTTCAAGGGGAAGAGTTTGGAGGGAGAGAAAATAAATTTCTGTTAATTTTTAAAAAGTAAAATAAAATGGCTGTTATTATCAGGATATTTTTTAAGACTGTAGCAGTGGGTTCTCAAACTTTTGTTTTCAGTATCTTTATCCTATTAAAAATAATTGAGGATCTCTCCAAAGAGTTTTTGTTTATTTGGATTATATTTATAGACATTTACCATATTGGAAATAAAAACTATTTTTTAAATTTGTAGACCCTCTAAAAGGGTTTCAGAGTTCCCCAGGATTCTCTAGATCATACTTTGAGAACCACTGCATCTAAGGAGTCTAAGCTGTAGAGTTTTTTACATAATAATTTTTACTCTTAATCTTTATTTTATGTTTCTGTGTATCTCTTATGTCCTATTCCTCCTGATTCCTCTGCTTTATTTTTACCCACTACCTTGCTGTCCTATTATTTAACCACCCTGCCTCTAAGGATCCATCTCATATCTTCTCCCCCTATCCTTTTCCCTAACCCTCTTATTTTTAACCTGAATTTTGAAAACATTTTTAGCCTTCCAAATATGTATATATTCCTTCTTTATCCCATTCCCGTTGATCTTCACACTTTATCTCATTCCCATTAATCTACACACCTTTCTATACTACCTCATCTTATTTTCTTGCCCTTTCTTATAGTCTTTGATGATTACTTTATATTTTCCTTAGATTCTGTATGTCAGATTTTCTTTTAACTTTATATCTTTTGCAACAGAATCCTGAAAGTCTAGCAATTCATTGAATAATCTTTTTTCATTCAGGATTAGTATTAACTTTGCTAGGCAGGTTATTTCAGCCGTAAATTCAGTTCTTTCTTATATAATGATATCCATGATCTGCAGTCTTTTAATGTGGTCACTGCTAGGTCTTACATTATTATAATTGTGGCTCCATCATATTTGACCTTTTTTTTTTTTTTTTTTTTTTTTTTTTTTTTTTTTTTTTTTTTGCTGAGGCAGTTGGGGTTAAGTGATTTGCCCAGGGTCACACAGATAGGAAATATTAAGTGTCTAAGACCATATTTGAACTCAGGTCCTCCTGACCTCCTGACTTCAGGGCTAGTACTCTATCCACTGCACCACCTAGCTGCCCCCTGAACATTTTTTTTTTGGTTGTTGTAGCTCATAATATCTTCTCTTTTATTTGGAAATTGTGGGATTTGGTCATAATATTCCTATAGATTTTCCTCATAGGCTCTCTTTCAGGTGGTAATTGGTGGATTTTTTCTATTTCTATTTCCCCTTTTGTTCTTTAGGACAATTTTCTTTAATTATTTCTTATATTATCCTATCAATATTTTTATTTTGATCAGGTAGGCCAATAATTCTTATGTTTTTTCTTCTTGACCTGTTCTCTAGATCATTTGTTTTTCTCATTCTTTTTTGTCTTGTCTTTTCATTCTTTATTTTTTTTGATCTCTTATAAATCTTCACTAACATCTCTTCGCCCAATTTTAATTTTCAAGGAGTAATATACTTCTTTAAGATTCTGGATCTCCTTTTCCAGTTGACTAATTTTCTTTTCATGATCTTTTTTGAATTCTTATTTTTAAAAAAAAAATTCCTCAATCTCTCTCACTTGACTTTTGCAATGTTTTTTAAGTTTTTCTATGAATTCTTTTTGGACAAGGTGACCACTTGATGTTACTCTTTGGGGTAGAAGAGACTTTTTTGGTTCAATATCCTCCTCTGAAAATGAACCTTGGTCTTCTTTATTCTCAGAATAACTTTGTATGGTTGGGCTTTTTCTCCTTTGCCTGCTCATTTAAAAATAATATAAAAGCTTGTTGCTGTATTTACCTATAGTCCTGGGATGTGGAAGATGGTGGGTATAGCTTCAAGTCCTTTTTCAGCTATTGTACCTGAAAATGAAACCAAAAACTCTGCCGTCTTGTAGTGTCCACAACCAGCAGCATCCCTGCCCCAAAGCTTCTGTACTCACAGAATATGTGCTGGTTTCTTCTTGCCAAAGGCTGCATCTGAGCAATAGAGGTGGGACACCAGAGTGTCCCTTATCAACAAAGATTCCCTCAATCTTCCGCTTTTCAAATGCTCGATTCCCTATATTGTCTGGAAGATGAAAATTTCTGTGTCTGGGTTAGAGGCTGCCCTCCAGTTCAGCTAGCCCCAGGACTTACTATTTCAATGGAGCTAGCATGAGCCAAACCTCTATTCTCTTACCTTTCTTTGAATCTTCTCCTGGTTGTCTCAGGAGGACCAGTGAATTGTCCCAACTCTTGTTTATTTTCATCACTCTTTGTTCACCATAAGGTGCTATTTTGTTTTGTTTGTGAGGGAAATCTGGAGAGCTTGAAATTTTCTGACACAAGAATGTTTTGGAATATTATTGTTCTATAAGAAACAATCAACAGGATGATTTCATAAAGGTCTGGAGACTTACATGAACATATGATAAGTGAAGTGAGCAGAACCAAGAGAACATTATACACAGCAACAGCAAGAATATATGATGACCAGTTCTGATGGATGTGGCTCTTTTCAACAAGTGATTCAGGCCAGTCCCAATGGTCTTGGGATGGAGAGAGCCATCTGCACCCAAAGAGAGGACTGTGGGGACTGAGTGTGGATCACAACATAGTATTTTCATTTTTTTTGTTATTATTTGCTTGCATTTTGTTTTCTTTCTCATTTTTCTCTTTTGATGTGATTTTTTTGTGTGTGCAGCATTATAAATGTGGAAATATGTATAGAAGAATTGCATATGTTTAACATATATTGGATTACTTATCATCTAGGGGAAGGAGTGGGGGGGGAGGGAAGGAGAAAAAAACTTTGGAACACAAGGTTTTGCAAGGGTGAATGTTGAAAATGATCTATGCATATGTTTTTGGTTTTGATTTTTTGCAATTTGGCAATTGGGATTAAGTGACTTGTCCAGGGTCACACAGCTAGAAAGTGTTAAATGTCTGAGACCAGATTTGAACTCAGGTCCTCCTGACTTCAGGGTTAGTGCTCTATCCATTGCTATGCATATGTTTTAAAAATTAAAAAAAGTTTAAAAAGAAATTTTCTGACCTACTTGGCCATCTTCTCAGAATCTCTTGTTATATAATTTCATTTGTTCTCCATAGCCCTTGTTCCAATTCATAGCTCCACTAATGTGCCTATCTTCCTACAACCAAGTGGGATTGAACAAGATTAAAATGTAATTGGGAAATATTTAGCAAAATACATAAACATACAATACAACATAGAAAGTGTTCATTTGTGGTTTTCTAAGTTAATATGTGACTTTCAGAGATTCATTTCTATTTCAGTTTTATGCCATTGGTGTAGGGTGTTGTTTTAAGATTAATTTTTTCCACACAGCTTTCTAATTTCTTTAGAAATTTTTTGTCAAGTAGGGAGTTCTTTCTTATCAAATCTGGGTTATTGAATTTGATTATTTCTGAGTCCGTTCCATTGATCTGTCTCTCTATTTTATAATCAAAGCCAAATGGTTTCAATGATTACTACTTTATAATATAATTTGGGGGTTTGGAAGTTATTCTTTAATTATCCCTATCTCTTTTCATTATGTCCCTTGGTATTCTAGAACTACTACTTTTCTAAATTAATTTTGTTATCATTCAATTAAATTCATTAAAGTCTTCAATAATGTTATTGGTATAGTATTGAAACTGAACATAAATTTTAATAATATTGTCATTTGTATTCTCATAGATTATACTGCCTCTTTCTCTACAGAAAATACTGGTGCTGTCACCTGGGGAGAGGAGTAGGTGCTGTAGAGAACTTACAGATAAAAAACAATAGTGAAGAACTTCTGAATAACAGCATAAATGTCAGCCTACTGAGGAGTTCTCTGCAGAAGTGATAGGTACTTGTGTTGGGATTTGGTGGGGTTGGGGGAGTACATAGACGACATGGCAACCATACTGAAAAACTATTGGGTTGCTAGGAGTTGCTGCAGAGAGCCATAAGAGTACAAAGATGATTCTGGTTGGTTGCTGTAAAAAGCTGCAAAAGGCTGCACACTCAAAGAAGCTACAAAACCGAGCACCACCAAGCATCCAACATGTGCCTGGTTAGAAGTGATTAAAGTTTTCCACGTCTTTTGAACATTTGGAATTAAGGACTGTTTGTGGTAGGTGCTGCTATCCATGAGCTCTTTACAAACTTTTTATTCCTTGAGCTTTTGTGAATTTAGTACTTGTGTTTAGGTCAACACACTTGATATGATAACATAATTTTCTGGGTAGGAGATAGGAGAAAGAGATTGCATAAATCTACCCAAAATATACCCAAACCTGTAGGCCAGTCTTTGATAAATGAGTTTCATCCCTTTAAAAGGAGCACATAAATAATTGAGAGTAAAAGGGATATTGGGGGGGGCAGAGGAATGTGTGACCCAGATCCTATCCCTCCCTTTCTATTGCAATTCCTTCCAGATATTCACTTGGAGTTTCTCTTTAGAAAATTTAGAGAATGCCATAGCATCTTTCTCCATACTTTTCCAAATTAAATTTTTTGTTCTATGAACAATCCAAACCACTTAAATTCACAAAAGTAAGCAAATATAATTAAGTGTCTTGGCTTAGTAACTGGACTTTCTTGTTTTTATATGCCCAGAGTGCAAAGCTGAGTCACTTAAATCAAGCAGCTAAGGTCAGTTGTAAATCTCAGTTGCTATTCATAACTTTAGGGCTGGATCAAGCCTCGGATCAGCTACACTAGCGCTGATCATGGTGCTGATATCTCCTGTTAATAATTATAGTATCTTTGTCTCCATTTGTATCTGTTTCCTTCCCCTCTCCCTGTCCCTGTCCCTCTCTCTCTCCTTTTTTCCTCTTCCCCCTCTCTCTTCTCCTCCATTATTCAATCTCTCTCTCTCTCTCTCCTTCCCCTTCCTTATCTCCTTCCCTTTGTCTCTCTCTGTGTATCTCCCTCTCCTTCCCTCCTCCTTCCCTCTCCATTCTTCTGCCATTTTTTCTCCTTTGGAAGAAGATTGTAATTTGGCCTTCTTACATGGCATAGACTTATAATTTCATTATCAAATTTCACTATCCCCCTACCAATGCAAGTTCACATATTGGTAACTCCCCTATAAGTAGAGTGGAGGGTAAGTGTTGGGGAGCATTGGATTTGAGGTTAAATGTTTTGCTCAGGGTTATGATAATGTGAATTTAAAATTAAAATAATCAATACATAAAAATAGAGGTCTTTAATCAGGGCAAGTAAGTTGAGTTTGGGGGCCAAACAGGAAGGGCTAGAATGTTCAAGGGGGGAGGGGGCTAGAAACAAAGTTTATTTAGGGTACTAAGTCAGAAAGAATGACTAGACTACAAGTGGGATCAGTTAAGTATTTCACTGTTTCACAAAGTAAGGTGCTTTCATGAAAAGAAAAAATCCATAAAAATGCTTTTGAGAATCTCTGGACTGGAGAGTTTGGGATCAGAGACTGGAAGTGATATTGTCTGCTCAGGCAATTCATTGGCTTCTATATGTCAGAAATGGAATTTAAATATCTAATAGACTTAAGTCTATTATTAGCTTTGTAGTCAATATTGGGAATAAGTATTTATATAGCTCCTACTTGGTGTCAGGCACTGTGGTAAAAGCTTTTTATAAATGATCTCTCATTTGATCCTTCCAACAATGCTAGGGGATAAGGGCTATTATGATACTCATTTTACAATTGTAGAACCTGAGGCAGAGTATTTAATTGACTTGCCCAGAGTCACATAGCTTATTTCAGAGGTAGGATTTGAAATAAGTTTTTCCTGAATCCAGGCCCAGAATTCTATCCACTATACTGTCAGCTGCCTTATTGTTTCCTATTATGTTTCAAATTAAGGTAAACTAAGACACAAAGTTCTGAACATTAACTTTATTAATTAACATAATTATTAAATGTTAGTTTATTAATAAAAACAGCAAAAAGTTACCTAAGATAATCCATAGATATTAAATGAAGGCTGATAGAGTCTTTTTTTTTATAATAGTAAGACGAGAGAGCAAAATCTCAATCAACATAGGTGTCTTTTTCTGACTGATTATCAATGACATAGAATGGAGATTAATTAAATCATTTGGACCTCTATTTCTGAACTTCTCTTAAGCAAAATAGATGATTCAAATCACAAGCAAAGGTTACCAGGAAATAATCTTCAGGTGATAAAGAGTTGCTACAATGATTTAAATTGATGAGATTTGACCTTTAGGTTAACTGAGTTTCTCTAAAAAGTTGGTGATGGGTGGAATTATAAAATTGGAGATAATTACAAAACAAAAAATTTGATCTTCAATCAAGTTTTTCTGGAATGTAAATGATGTGTGAAGTTTACACAGTGAAGGAACTATGAAAGAGGATATTAAATCCAGCTTGACTAAGCCTGAAAAATAGTATTAAAATCAAATTTCAACTTTTCATTTATTCATCCTTTAGGCCATGACTCCAGGAAATTATGTACTTCACAAAAGCAAACCAACTTTCCTATAAAAAAGTGAAACACTACGAAGTGGCTAATCACCCTAAGTGATGGGCAAATGAAATTAGGAGGCAAGGGACTTGAGGCTGGGAGATGGGTGTGAGGAGGGAGGGAGTGTTGGGGGAGGGGTTAAACAGCTAAAGTTTTGAATGCCATCTAGAGGCCAGAATGGGAGATTGCAAGCTGCTGAAAGGTTGACAATATTGCTTAGCCCCTACAGGAAGAAAACAGGTTGAGTATATTTATAGGTATTACACTCTGAGTGTCACTAAGGGGTTCTGTGGATAGAGTGCAAGGCCTGGAATCAGGAAGACCTGAGTTCAAATTTGACCTCAGAAATTCGCTATCTATGAAGTTGTTGGCAAGTCACTTAACCCTCTTTGCCTCAGTTCCCTCATTTATAAAGTGAGCTGTAGAAGAAAATGATGAACCACTCCAATAACTTTGCAAAGAAAACTCCAAATCAGGTCACAGAGTTGAACACTACTGAAAAATGACTAAATAACTTCATTGAGAGGTCCTCCAAATTCTTTCAATAGGTTTTAACCTATGGAACATCTATCACCTTGAATGTACAAAGCAGGCAGGATGAATTGAACCAACAAATAAACATGAATGATTTAATACATATTTATTATGTTATATGCAAGGCATTAGGTGAGGTACTGTCATCATGGGAGAAAAGAAATATTAAGATTTGGGTTATAGTTCTATGGGGGGAGGAGGACAGAAATCAGGAAAGATGAATATATTATCATTTACTTTTCTTAATTCCCTGAACATATCCTAGAAAATGCAATTTCAGTTAATAGCTTTTTTTTTCAACTATCAGAGATTACTTTTTATATCATGATGTATGATTGGACAGGCATCTTAGTGTGACTCAAAAAGCAGCAATAGTTCTCAGCATTTCCCTATTCCCCATTTTCCCCACCCTATTTAAATAGTTCCTTCTATGGCTTGTCAGGTTGCCTGAAAGCTCTGTTATGAACATCTCTTCCTGGAGATTTAGTCACTGGGTCCAGAAGGTTTCTATGAAAATAAATCTGAGTTAATTTGATCTTACTCATAAGGCATAAGGCTCTAAGGGGCAGGGAAATAGGGCTAGAAGTTCATGAGAAACCATAGGGATTAATTGGATGGGAGAAGAGGGGGAAATCTTATAAAAGTCCTGGGGGTTAGTCCAGAGTCTATCTCTAAAGGAACTCCTTCTGACTCCCACCTCCTAGCAGTGTATATATCTGTCAGAAAAAGTAGATTACTAAGTCAAAGACTCTGCCTAATGACCCAGAGGAAGGAATATCTTCTGGTCAGAGTTCCAGGGACAGCATCTTCCCATGTTGACCACAACTCAGTGGCATAAGGGAGTTTGGCCAGGCCCATCTCTTTCTCTTGGAAGAACTCAAAGCCCAGGGAAGGGATAGCTGGAAGACCATCTCTTGGATCCCCATTCCCAGTCTGCACTCCTACTCACCGTAGATCAGAAGGGATGGTGAAAATCATCTCAGGACTCTTAAAACCATTGAAACTGGAACTTAAGGTATGGGTATAGGCCCCCATGTCTTCAAAGATCAGCCAGTCACCTACATGAAGTTCAGGCAGCAAGATGTCTGTTGGACCCAGGCGGTCAAAGGCGTCACACGTGGGACCCCACAGTGTGGAAGGATAAAGACATGGCTTGCAACTGAACTTCTGTACCAGATGGGAAGTGGAAGGTAAGGATTTAACTAAATAAAGTCACTCTTGGCTCAAAACACTTGTTCCTCCTATTCCCTAACATTCTTTTAGTCTTAGATCTTGCTGATCTCTATTTCTAAAATGTTTTCCCTCTCCTCCTTTCCCTGCTGAATTTCTGCTTTCTTTCCCTATTGATTTTTTACTTTAAAACTCAACTCCACCAAAATTTCTGCTTTAATTTCCAGTACACCACAACCCTACTCTATTCATGAAATTATCAGATAAATTGCATAGTACAGTTATTTTTTAAAACTTACCTTCTTACCAGACTTTGAGTTTCAAAACAGCAGAATTTTTGTCTTTCTGACATTTTACATCTTCTTCAATATACTGAGTTTATAGGATCCTGAACAGGGCATGCTTATTTAATGTTTGTTAATGAATGAATGAACAAATCAGGAAGGGGAGAGATGCAAGTTCAAAGAGACCATAGCTGGGTGTACTAGAGCCAGGAACATTGTGAATTCCACAATGCATTCAATAATATATGATTTAAATTTGCTATATTTCTTTTCATAATTTATATGAAGTATATGTTCATTATTTAGAGTTTTTATAACTGTAAAATTTATAAATATTTTGTTTATGTTCCTATACTGTTAATATCGCTACTTTTAAAAGATACATTTTGAAAGGTCATCCCATAACAATATTTAAGCATTTCAGTTAGAGTCAGAAAGATGTCAGTTTCTCATCTTGCCTTAAGTACATATTAGTTGTTTAACGATGAGCAAGGCATTTAATTTCTTTCAGCCTCAATTTGTAAAGCATATCCTTCAACAGAACTCACTACTAATATGTCATTCCTGAGCAGAGACTGTTTTTTTCCTTTGATGTCTCAACCAACTTGGTTAAACCACTTGGTTAGAGGACAATTGCTTATAAATTAGGAAAAATATAGGCAGATAAATTTGATCCATTCTTTTTTTTTCAAATATTTCAATGGCCTCTCCTTAGCAACCCTAATTCACAGTGTCTGAGCTAGGTTGGTAACAAAGTTATAGAGGTACTAGCTATATTCTGGTCACCTTGGAAGTCACTAGGTAGTTATTATTCTCTTCCCCATCCCCAAGCTCAGAGCAGAGAAATTCAGAGTAAGTAGAGCCTGGGAAAGGACTGTCAAGATTATGTCTGAAGGCCCACACTAACCTGGAAATCTTATGGAACTTGATCTTTGGTGACTGAATTCCTTAGGAAATACTGACTTGTTCTATTTCAGGAAGTTCATACAGCTTTCTTTGTCCTACCTTCAGATCTGTCATAATTAACTTTTGCCCCCTTGCTCCTCTTACCTTCACCATTTGAGGTATCTTTGTTTCTTTCTCTCTCCGAAGAACTGCAAAAGAGGTATAATATCCATCATTGATGTAATACATCAGTCTTTGGCCACCTTCAGAGAAAAGAAAAGAACTTCATCAGGAGGATATTTAGGACTAGCTAAGCTTGTGCTGTTATCATAATTGCCCCAAGACTCTCTTCCCTTTTAGGCTTCTCCATTCTCCAGGGAGGCTGTGAGTTCTCCAACACTGTAGTTCTGCAAGAGATGGCTGGGAAAGTGTTTATAAAACAAACATTGAGAGCCCTCCTTGTACAGCACTTGGTGCTAGGTACCAGAGAAATGCACAATTTACACAGGACAGTCTCTCCTCTGATATGTAATCAGACTGAAAAAATGATTGGATGAAGATCGTAAAGGGTTTTACATCCTGCACAGGAGAATTTGTATTTTATCCTAAAGACAATGGACAGCTAGTGAAGATTATTGAGCAAAGGAGTGATATAATAATTTCATAGATGATATTTCAATCCTTTCTCCATATCTTTACATGAATAGTCTCCAATAGCTACAATGCCATCACTGTATTTCTCATTACATCTATCTCTTAGAATCCCTAACTTACTTCAAAGCACAATTTAAATATCACCTACTACATGAGTTCTTCTATGCAGTTTTTGGTATTCTCTCTTTTGCAATTACTTTATACAACTTTTTTACATATTTTGTTTTAATTTGTTCGCATCAAGTCTCATTCCTCTTCCAATCCTAATCCCAGTAGAACATTAGCTCCTTAAGGAAAGGGATGATTTGTTTTTGTCTTTGTATCATGTTAGGCACAATTTGTCTGGATGATGAAGTAGATTCTTTGGAAAGGATTAATTTGAAAGAGCTGAAAAGGTTATGTGATATCTGTTTGAAGTGAATTGTGAAAGGCAGGAATGACCCATTGAAAATTTTTAACCACAGCAGTGACAAGGTAATATCTGTGCTTAATGAAGCTGATCCTGGCAGACTGCAAAAGATCCTTCAAAATGGGCAACAGCAGAGTTGGGAGGAGAATGGGCTCAGTTCCTGCCTCTAGCTCTGAAACCTTGGACAAAGCTTCTGTGGATTTCTCCTTCCTAAGGTGTGAAATGAAGGACTTGAACCAGATAGTCTCAGGTCTATTTCAGATCTCTCTGTGAGTTGATGTACTTAGCTGAAAAAGAGTGACAGGTGGCAGAGTTCTTAGATAGATAATGAAGTAGTTGGACAGATCATAGTAAAAGGTGGTCACCGAAACAAAAGGAGTATTCAGAGACAGATTTGGTAGAACTTAATTATTAGTTGCATTCAGGGAAAGTTAAGCATAACCCTAAGGCAGTGATCCTGAGCTATCATGTCAATGATAGTATTAAACAGAAATTAGGATTTGAGAAAGAAAAAGAGGTAGTGTACTCAGATAGGTGTTGGACTAATCAAGTAGGAATTGAATTCCTCTGAGATTAATTGTATGATGACCAGGCTGTGTGTTTGACCCTTGACCACACGATGGACCAAATCCAAAGATCATGAGCTGGTCAGGGAAGTGTTTCAGTCCAAAGTGCCCTGCACAATAGTATGGCACACCTTCTTCCATCACATTCTTCTTGCCAATTATGTTGAGGACAGCAGTGCACACTTTAGCAGCATAGAAGCGGCCAGGTTCAGCTATGATCTCCACTCCACTGTCTTCTGGGAAATATTGATCCAGGGCTCCACTGATTGTAGCTGCCATCTGTAGGAAAGAGAAAGGTCTCCATCAGTGCAGACCTCCTTACCTGGTCCCCAAATCTCTTTCAGCCAAGCCAAGCCAATCATCTTGGACCCACTTACATAATGACCCTCAGCCTGTGCCTATTTTTGTCTCACACCTACTCTCTTTCCCCATGAAGATGTTACTAGGACTAGAAACAGCGTGCCATTCAGATGTCTCACAGCTCTCAGGACTTGTTATCTTTCTTCTTAAATATTAGAACTTCTTCCTGTAGATCAGCGCTAGGGCCCAATATTCCTACCCTTCAATTTACCCCTGGATACCCCACCAACACATGACCAAGTTTTTAATTATGTCCAGGTCTTTGCTTCGCTGTGTCCTTCCCCTGTCCCTCTATCCTAAATACATGGAAGGTTTTTCCTCATCACATCTATCTTCCAGACCTAACTTACTCAACGCCAGGCAATCTTCTTTAGATCAGAGAAACACAGTCCACCCTTAGAACTTTTTCTGTGTATAGGAGGCTGGTTACCCTACTAACCACATGCACTTCTCAAGAGCAAGGCCTGGTTCTGCTACTTTTCTGAGGTCAGAGACTGGATCTA
The DNA here is from genome assembly GCF_902635505.1 of Sarcophilus harrisii. Lineage (NCBI taxonomy): Eukaryota > Metazoa > Chordata > Mammalia > Dasyuromorphia > Dasyuridae > Sarcophilus > Sarcophilus harrisii. The sequence goes on along the minus strand of NC_045428.1, from coordinate 547,541,857 downwards.
TTCTTCCTTTCTCTCTCTCCTTGTAAGGTTCCAAATGGCAGAGATAGGATTTTCCTCTCAGATATTTCCCCCCAGATTAAAGTTTGGGTTTATTCTTCCTCTTCCTTCTCCAGACCCTGCTCTCCCTTGAAATCAGGAACAAGATTTCTTCATCTTTTTTTTTTTCTCACTCCCATATCAAGCATCAGCTAAGTTCAGGGATGAGCACATAGTATCTGGGTTCATTGTGCCAGTGATAGAGAAAGTGTTCAAGGGGTTAACTCTTGTGAGTGACTCTTCAGAGCTATTTCATTTGGAGGATAATGATATATTCCATTCATTATAGATCATAAAAGCCTTATCCAATGCCATAAATTGTGAAGATGATCTTGAGGTCTAAAAGGCTCTGGCAGCAGGGAAAACAACTGCCACATCCTAACTGTCTGGGAAATTTAAAACATAGGATCATTGGTGAACTATACATTTGTTGCCTAAGGACCAGCCTGGCTAAATTCAGAGAAGCCCAATATCAGTACCTTTTGTATTCAAGAATTTTGATTGTTGAGAGGGATAGAAAGTGAATAATAAAAGATAAAGGAAAAAAGCCCTGAAAGACAACAGCATTCCCACAGTTACAATGATCACAAGGGATCTCAGAGAACTGATAAAGAATACTCCTGTCTCTTGATAGAATGCAAGGGAAAGGAAAATTTTAGATGCAGAATGAAACATCAATTGCTGAATATGATCAATGTCTTTTTTTTTGCTTATAGAGATTTTTTATTGTGAAGTCTACCTTGTCTGGTACTTCATACAGCATTTCTTTTCTGTTTTTTTAATTGAAGTTTTTATTTTCAAAAACATATGCAAGGATAATTTTTCACTATTGACCCTTGCAAAATCTTGTGTTCCAATTTCCCCCCTCTTCTCCCTGCCCCCTCCCCCTAGATGGCAAGTAATTCAATATATGTTAAACATGGGAAATATATATATATATATATATATATATATGTAAATCCAATATAGACATACATATTTATACAGTTGTCTTGCTGCACAAAAAAAAAAAAAAAATCAGATTGAAGCAGGTTGTGGTCCCTTTAAGAAACTGTATTTCCTATTGATTTGTGATTCCTTTTAGATTACTCCCAGCCCCTCCTGACTGATGCATTATCAGTTTAGGAAGCCAGGACCTTTGATTCGCAAATCCTGGTCAAAAGCATTCCTTTGAATTCCAATAGAAGATCTGGGCTTCCAGCCTCATCAGATCTGAGCCAATTTGGGACTCCACTCATGGGCCCCCTTTAGCTAAATCTCTCATTATAAAAAGAGCCAAACTAAAATCCTCTCTTTGCAGAGATTCCAAACATGCTAGCTATACCATGCTTGGCATCCCAAGGAGCCTCCACCCACTGGAATACTCTTTTCCAGTGCCATCTTCTCTTTATCCTCACCTATTTCCCTAACCAGATTTTAACCTTACTTCCAATCCCCCAAATAAACCTCCTTTATCAAACTAGGCTTTTTGGGTCTGTAAATTCCGTTACTTTTTGCGCCACTATGAAGGAATCCCCAAAACTCCCTACCCTTGTGCCGAAACCTACCCTGAAACCCCAAACCTGCCACTAGAACTCATTTAACTCCCTGACCACCAGAAACCCTAATTTCATTTGGGTTCCCCCATCTAAACCTCATCAAGATCAAAAAGGAAAAAATGAGAACGAAAACAAAATTCAAGCAAACAATAACAAAAAGAATGAAAATACTATATTGTGATCCACACTCAGTTCCCAGAGTCTTCTCTCTGGGTATAGATGGCTCTTTTCATCACAAGATCTCAATGCCTTTTTCTTAACTGTACTTATAAATAAGACTTCTTTCTAGATAGGGAAAATATCACTTAAAAATGGAGAGGGATTTTTAAAAAGAGAGTTTTTTTAAAGAGATAATCAGTGGACTTTTAAAAAACAAAGTTCTAGGATTGTAACCTTCCCCACCCCCATCAATTGAACCAATTCTCTTGCCATAAACTGTGTTTTCTTTTCTTCTCCATCCAACCTTGGATCTTGGCTGCTCACCTCTTCAAATGTAGGTACAAAATTCTTCTGGCCTGGGAAGCCTCCTCCAATATCTAGGAATCCCATTGGGTGCCCCATCTGGAGGCCCAGGTCAAACACATGCCGGGCATTTGCAATGGCCTGGTGGAAGCTCTCTGGTGTCTGGCAGCCAGAACCCACATGGAAACTGAGTGGAGTCAAGCATTATTAGCACTGAGCAAATGCACGGGTGCACTCATGAAGGCACATGGGTACATACATGTGTTCTTGTTCACTCATAAACACAGAAAGGTTCCCACATAGACACAGATACATAATATGGGGAGAAACAGAGAGACATAAACAGAAACTTTAGAGATGGTTTTCTTTTTGCAAAGCTCTTTATGGTTTACAAATCCTCACAAAACCTCCCTGAGGAAGACAAGGCAGAGATTGTTGCCTATAGTTGACAGAGTAGAAACTGAGACCCAGAGAAAGGAAGAGGTTTTCCCAGTGTGAAAAGTCAAGATCACTGACACCATAAGTCAATAGTACAGCCCAAGTTTGAACCCAGAACTCGTTGCTCCTAATCTAGGCCTTTTGCTTTTCCAGCAGCCAGGGTGAAGTAGGCGTCCCTAAAGTCAGACTCACGCGCTTCCAACCACAGTCACTCCCAAGTTCTTGGCAATGCTCAGCAGATGGCCACACTTGTCCAGGGGAGCCCCAAACTTGGCACTCAAGGGGAACATGCTCTCACTGTCCTCGGTCCAGATTCTGAGAACCATCCTGCCAAGGATAACAGCCCACATTTCTCTCATGCCTTAATAAAGTTCACTAAGATAAGTAGGGCAGATATTGTCATCCCTACCTTTCTGTGACCATAGGGATGAAGTCATGTAACCCAAAGTCACATAATTGGTGTGAAAGACCCAATTTGAACTCAGATTAGTGCTCTATCCAATGCCTCACACTCTTTCTACAGAATGGCAAGCTATTGCCAAAGGGAGTCCTCAGGCTCCAGGAGTCTCTCCTAGACCTCTATTCCTCTTCACTCCCACTTCATCTTTACTTTTCCTCATTTCTCAGACAGCCCCAAGTCAGCCTAGCTACTGATTCTGCCCAGATCTTACATCCACTTCTTCTCATACTACTGAACCTCCACCTCATTTCCCAATATTTAAGTAATTGCTTTCTCTTCCTCTATCTACATCCTGCTTTGTCCTCTGCCTCTTTGCTCTAAGACAATGTGCCCATGGCAGCAGACACCTCTTCATATCATCTATTAATTGAGATTCTATTGTCTAGTCTTGTCACGTATAGCAGATCTTTGCTTGTTCTCTCTGTCTACTCTGCCCTGGTGCTGTGGTTTTATGAGTGACCTGAGAGATCCATCTGTCACTTATCCCCCAATCTTCTTGATGTCCAGGGATCAGGCACCTATACTTTCTAATCTGATTATCATCTATAAATTTTTTCATTCATTTTCTCATTTATTATTACTTATAACAATAGCTATCATTAATATATAAATCTTTAATGTTTGCAAAACACTGTTCATTCTTTATGTTGTTTGATCTTTACAACAACACCCATAAGGTAAATGCTTTTATTATTCCCATTTTACAAACAAACAAGCTGAAATTACTTAGGAAGCTCTTTCTCTGCCTTGTTATCTCTCTTCTGCTTTTCAGGCCTATTTGGACTCATGGTTCAGGTCATCTCTGTCCATCCTATGATACCACTGGCCAGCATCTGATGTCTCCCAGGTTTCTTCTGCCACCCTTACCTGGCAGTGGGGTGAAACTTGGCAACTTTGGCAAGCTCTTCCTCACAATCAAAAGTCATCAGCTGGACCCCATAGCTGGCAGCATATTGGAGATGAGAGATCTGCTTACAGGGATTGGCGTAGATGATGCGGGAGGGGGTAATTCCCATCTTCAGAATCTGCTCCAGCTCCCCCTGTGCCCGTACAGCAGAGGTTATCTCTCTAGGGGTTACACCTTTCTCACATTCTCAATCTGGGGGTTTCATTAGAACTTAGGAGAGCCCTCCATCCCTATCCCAAGCTCCCAAGAGCCCTAGAAAGCCCAGAGGAGCTTCTGGATATTTAGGTCCGATTGCACCACCATCCCCATTCCCTTTCCACTCTATTAAAAAAACACTAATCCTTTTGAAGAAATTTTGAAGTCTTACAGGGAGGGGATACATAGATATATGCCCCCTGGATGAGAGCTCCCAAGAAGTTCTTGATGGAGTCAGGAGAAGGAAAGGAGAAGTGGCCAAAATGTTCTTAGTTACTCTCTACACACACACACACACACACACACACACACAGGCATACTCCCTTCTCTGTTGCCTCCTGTTTATGTTTTTCAATCTTTGTTACACTGTACCCTTGGAGAGATTTACTGGAGATGTTACCAAAGGGAAAAAAGAAGGAAAGATGTATCCTCCTTGATCTGTAAGCATGTTGCTCATGTTCTGGTTTCCTTTCAACCCCATGGACCCACAGCCTGAGTTCTTTTATAGTTGTCCTTTGCTCCTAACTACTTTGTGCAATCCAGAAAAGCTCATTCTTTCAAAGAACCTTTTCCTTCTGGCCCTCTTGAATCTTCTACTTTCCCATCATTCACCCCTCACCCCTGAGACCTATATGGATATGGGGCCTCCTTGAAGCTCACCCGACTTGCACAGTCAAAGCCAGCGCCCAGATTGGCCAGCACCTGCAACACACTGGGGCTATTGTTGCACTTCACAGCAAAGAAGGGGGTCACACGGGGCAAGGTCTTCAGGAATATCTGGTGTTTCTCAGCCAAAATGCCCAGGTCAGTCACCATGAAGGCATCTCTCTCATCCTGTGGGGGAAAAAGTAGGGGAGGATTATCTCTGAGAGTACAAGGAAGAACTTTCCTGACTCTGGTCATTGTGTAATCTGCATTCTGCTTACTCCAAATCTCATATAAATGAGGCTATCCCTTGACATTGTGGAGAAGGAACTATTGGCACTCAGACATGGTATGACTGCCAGAGAGCAAGCCAAAGAATTAGGAAGTCTCAATTCAAATTGAAATTCTGATATTTTCTAACTCTATGACCTTCATTAAATCACTCAATTTCTCTCAACCTAAGTTTCCTCATCTTGCAAATTAAATAATAGTACCAACTTGTATTATCTAAGTGGAAAACTTTATACTTCTGCCCACTAAATTTTATCCTATTTGACTCATTCTAATATTTTAGTTTATAAATATCTTTTTGAATCCTCAATCTATCTTCCATTGTTTTTATCTATCCCTCTTAGCTTTCTGCACATTTTTATGCCTGCCACCAATGCTTTGACCCAATCATTCATAAAAGTTTTGAAAGCCCAGGACCAATTATATACCTCCAGAGCACTAAACTGAAGCTGAACTGAAGACCTTAGAAGTAAACATCTCGTTGACCCTGTTTTTTATTAAAGCTTTTTATTTACAAAACATATGCATGGGTAATTTTTCAGCATTGACCCTTGCAAAACCTTGTGTTCCAAATTTTCCCCTCCTTCCTCCTATCCCCTCCCCTAGATGGCAGGTAATCCAATACATTTTAAATATGTTAAAATATATTTTAAATCCCACATATGTTAAGTCCAATATATGTATACATATTTATACAGTTATCTTGCTTCATAAGAAAAATCAGATGAAGAAGAAAAAAAACTGATAAAGAAAACAAAATGCAAGCAAACAACAACAGAAAGAGTGAAAATACTATGTTGTAACCCACATTCAGTCCCCACAGTCCTCTCTCTGGGTGTTGATGGCTCTCTTCACCACAAGATTATTGGAACTGATCTGAATCATCTCATTGTTGGAAAGAGCCACATCCATCAGAATTGATCATTGTATATTTTTGCTGTTGCCATGTACAATGATTTTCTGGTTCTGCTCATTTCACTCAGCATCAGTTCGTGTAAGTCTCTCCAGGCCTCTCTGAAAATCATCCTGCTGGTCATTTCTAATAGAACAATAATATCCCATAACATTCATATACCATAACTTGTTCAGCCATTCTCCAACTGATGGGCATCCATTCAGTTTCCAGCTTCTCACCACTACAATCAAGGCTGCCACAAATATTTTAACACATGTAGTCCCTTTCTCTTCTTTAAGATCTTTCTGTAATATAAGACCAGTAGAAACACCACTGGATCAAAGGGTATGCACAATTTGATATCTTTTTGAGCATAGTTCCAAATTGTTCTCCAGAATGGCTGGCTCTGTTCACAATTCCACCAACAATGTATTAGTGTCCCAGTTTTCCCACATCCTCCCCAACATTTGTCATTATCTTTTTTTTTTTTTTCTGAGGCAATTGGGGTTAAGTGACTGCCCAGGATCATACAGCTAGGACGTGTTAAGTGTCTGAGACCAGATTTGAACTCCGGTCCTCCTGATTTCAAGGCTGGTAATCTATCCACTGTGCCACCTAGCTGCCCCTGTCATTATCTTTTCCTGTCATCTTAGCCGATCTGAAAGGTGTGTAGTGGTATCTCAGAGTTGTCTTAATTTGCATTTTTCTACTCAATAGTGATTTAGAGCACTTTTTCATATGACTAGAAATGGTTTTAATTTCTTCATCTGAAAATTGTCTGTTTATTTCCTTTGACCATTTATCAGTTGGAGAATGGCTTGAGCTCTTATAAATTTGAGTCAATTCTCTATATGTTTTAGAAATGAGGCATTTATCAGAACCTTAAATGTAAAAATGTTTTGCCAATTTATTGTTTCCCTTCTAATATTGTCTGCATTAGTTTTGTTGGTACAAAAACTTTTCAACGTAATATAATCAAAATTATCTATTTGGTGATCATTAATGAACTCTAGTTCTTCTTTGATCACAAATTCCTTCCTTCTCCATAGATCTGAGAGATAAACTATCCTATGTTCTTCTAACTTGCTTCTAATAGTACTCTTTATTCTTTGACCCTGTTTATGACTATTCTTTGGGTCCAGTCATTAAATCATTTTTGAATTCATGTAATTGTACAATCATCTATGTCACATCTCTCAATTTTTTCCCACAAAAATACCATGTTTTTGTCAATTACTTCACTAAAGTCTGGGTAAGCTATATCTTGATAATTTTCTTGGTTTACTAATCTACAACCTATCAAAAAATGAAATGAAATTAGCCATGAAAGCCCAAGATCATTCTCTTCCACAGAGAATATGGAAGTGAAATCACTAAATTAGTTCTGGGTTCAAAAATTCATATATTATCTTCATCCTATCTACCAGAGTGAGTTCTATCCCTCTTTTTTCCTCAAACATAACTTTTAAAACATCCCAAAATAATTTTGTTCTTCTTTTCTCATGACACTCAAATTATTGTGAATTTTATCAGAACTCTTACTCATTCTTACAGAAGCAAGTCATACATATGTATTCCTCTGCTATTACTTGCCCTTTCTCAAATACAGTCTCAGATACTTGTTAGCCATGTGATCCTGGGCAAGTTACTTAGTTTCTGTCTGACTCAATTTCCTCATCTAAAAAATAAGGTTAATAAGATATTTTGAAGATCAAAGGAGATAGTATTTATAAAGTTCTTTGCAATATTAAATTGTTATATAAATGTTACTATTATATTTTTTCTTATCTTGAGTTTATATTTTTAAAAAATCTGGTTTAGTTAATAAATTCCCTGAAGATCTACATTGTTCTCCCCACATATGTCCCATGGCCCTGGAGGGTCAAAAGGCACTTTTCAGTCCTGGAGAGCATGGAAACCTACTGTAACCCTGGGAGTTGGGGGAATCTTTATTTATCAGCTTCTGGGAATTTTTGTGTGCTCAACCCAGTCCCTGTGGACTTTGAACTCTTTAATTGGCTCTTGAAAACCCATAATGTTTTCATCTTATAAGCACTCTAGACTTACCCCCATCAGACTCCAGGAGCTTTCTATACCCACAAAAGCATCAGTATCCAAAGCCACTCTCACCTCTTGTCCGATATTCCTCTTTGACAGCACTGATTTCTTTGGACTAGGCAGTGGAAAAACCATGGGGAAAGTGGAGACATGGCCAAATTGGAATCCAATTTTCTTGACCACACATAGGAGTTTTGTTATTCTTACTTTCTCAATGTGGGGTATAGGGGAGATAGAAAGGAGAGAAGCTGGATTTTCATTTAAAAATAAAATAGAATTCATTAGCAGAAGTGACCTCAAGACAGAATGTTGAGTTGGCAAAGGCAAAGAATGTTAGACCTGAATGGGCCCTTAGAAGTTAGAGTTATGAAAATCCAAGGGATTTTGGAACATAAAACAGAATATCTGGGCTAGGAAAGACACTAGAAAATAGAATATAAAGGGTTTTAGTGGAAAAAAAAGTCTTGAAATATAGACTGTCAAAGTTAGAAGATATCTTACAGCACAGAATATTATGGGAGAGAGGGATCTTAAAACTTAACACTATTAGAACTAATAAGGATCTCAGAACACAGGAAGTAGGAAGGATTCATGGAATTTCATCAACTCCTTACTCACTTTGGAAACTAAGCCTTAGAGTGGGCAAGTAATTTGTTCATTATTATATAGAGAGTTATAGAACACACCCAGACACTCTGGCTCTCATCTTTATTCTCTATTGTCAGATGACAAATAACTTTAATCCTTCAAGGACTGAGTCCCTCTTTCCCTGATTTCCCAACATTCTCAGAACTAGTGCATCAGCTTCTCTTACCGAGTCTGATAGTTCCTGGATTTTTTCCTGGATAAGCTTCCAAGCAGAGGCTCCTGGTTCAAGGCAGATCACCTGCTCTTGTAGTTTGCTAGGGTTTCCAACTCCACCACAACTTTGAATGTGTGATTCTGACCCCTCAGAGGGGATTTGAAGACAGGTTCTGGAAAGAGATAGCTGTGAATTGTCTGTCTTCTGGCTCATCCTAATACCCCATCTCACTTCATGCTCCTGTAAACTGGCACTCAAATTCAGCTCGTTCCCTTTTTTTGGAAACAATCTTCTCCAATGGATTATAGAATTTAGAGATGAGAAAAATTTCATGAAACATCTACTCTGATCTTTTATTTGGCCAATGAGGAGCCAAGACAAAGAGAGCTGAAGATTTGGGCACTTTCTTAGATTTGTCCTCCTTGTCAATGGGACAGCCCTTTTACATTCAAAGACCTTTTTATATACATGAAAGTAAACTAGAAGAATCCCACAATCCCATCTTCTGAGTCACCTCATGTCTCTCTTTGGTCCTAGGGAATCAAAATACTGCCTTCAATCCTAGAGAACCTGGACCTTTTTAGATTCTGGGAATTGAGAGATCACTCTCTCTCAGCCCCTAGGAGTTTTAGAATACTTTCCCCTACTCCTGAGGACTTTGACTTCTCTACCAGTAGCTCTTGAAAATCCTTCTGTATCTTCTGAGAGCACTAGGGTTACCCCATCAACCTTTAGAAGTCACACAGTCACCCCAGACCCATGCAAATATTGTTATCCCGTGCTGCCCTCACCTCTTAGCCAACATTCCTCTGTAGAAGTGCTGATCCCTTTGGACTAGAAAGTGATGAAATCGCTTCAGGTGGAAGAAAGTGTTTTCAGAAGGAAAGAATAGAATCCAGACAAGGCTAGTGCTTCCAGGATGTGAAGGAGCAGTGAGAGGAGACTATATATAAGGAACCATGCTTCAAGCCTGCCCCACCTAGCAGTAATCTGTTTTTCCCTCTTGTCTTTTACATCTCAACACCCTTCCTCCCCCCCTCCCCAACATCGATCACACACTTCCTAGATTCCCCAAAGGAGAGTCACCATATAAAGGTCTCTTTTGCTCCAATCCAGGGTGAGGCCTGAGTGGTGACACCTTTACCTGCTTTTCTAAATACAAATAAGTTCAAGAATAATGGCAGACAATGGCATGGCAGACTTCAGGCGTTCAGAATTAGTCTTAGGCAGCATTTCACATTAAGAACCTTGTCCAAGAACACACAGCAAATTGATTACTGGAACTTGACCAGTGAAATAAGGAATGTTTTTTATCCAAAGGTGAGAGGGGAGCCCACTTTCAATGTTCTTTATGAATGTAGTATGACTTGAGAGCCTGAGGTCATGACTTCAGAGCTTAAAATAACATTTGACATCATCTATTACCACTTCTCCATTTCAAAGCTGGAGAACTAGAACCTAGAGAATAAATTAATTTGCCCAAGATCACAATGCAATAATGGATGAAGCCAGATTTCAAACGTAGGTCCTTTGCTTCCAAATCCACTATGTATGCATACACACACACACACACACACACACATATATATATATATATCATAGGAAGTCACGATCATCAGAGTGACCTTTTTTTCCTCCATGCCTCTTCTATTAGATAAAAGAATGTGTTCACTAGATTCTGATTTAAGGAATCTTGCCACAGTTGGAGCTTGGAAAGCAGTATCCTTTTTTCTCATTTTAACCCAGCTTTTTGGAATCTCTTATACCTTTGCATATATAGCAAAGTTTGATTAAAGCACCTACTGTGTACCAGGCATTGTCTTGGGATTCACAGACATAAATAAAAAACCAGATAGTTTCTGCCTACAAGAAATTTGTAGAAGCATGAAAAGGTAGGTAGGATGAGTCTGCACCATTTCACACCATTTTCCTCCCATTTTTCAATAGGTGTACTATTGAAATCAATCTCCTACTGGTGATGCAACTTCGTTAATTTGGATTTTTTGTTTAAATTTTTTTGCATATTATACTCAGGAAGATATATATATATATATATATATATATATAAATATAATTTTTTTGGAGAAATTTAAGTTTTCATTCTATAAGAATGCTCAAAGAGTGACTATTTGGGCTTTCTCATGCTCTCCCAGTCCACATTAGGTTTTCTTCTGTGTCTGTATCCTGCTCAAGGGAATGTCAGCACTAGCTATGGTTTTTCTCTATTTCTATTTTCTCTATATTCTGCTGATCGTTTCTTGTAGAACAATAATATTCCATAACATTCATGTACCATAACTTATTCAGCCATTCTCCAACTGATGGGCATCCACCCTGTTTCTTGCCACTACAAAAAGGGCTGCCACAAACATTTTTGAACATATGGGTCCCTTTCCCTCTTTTAAGATATCTCTGGGATATAATAAGCCCAGTAAAAACATTGCTGGATCACAGGGTATGCTCAATTTGATAACTTTTTGGACATAGTCCCAAATTGCTCTCCAGAATGACTGGATCTGTTCACAATTCCACCAACAATGTATTAATGTCCTGGTTTTCCCACATCCCTTCCAACAGTTGTCTTAGCCAATCTGAGAGGTGTGTAGTGGTATCTCAGAATTGTCTTAATTTGCATTTCTCTTATCAATAGTGATTTAGAGCACCTTCATATGACTAAATATGGTTTCAATTTCTTCATCTGAAAATTGTCTGTTCATATCCTTTGACCATTTATCAGTTGGAGAAAGGCTTGAATTCTTACAAATTTGAATCAATTCTTTATATATTTTAGGAATGAGGCCTTTATCAGAACCCTTGAATGTAAATTTTTCCCCTAGTTTATTGCTTCCCTTCTAATCTTTTCTACATTGGTTTTGTTTGCACAAAAACTTTTTAACTTAATATAATCAAAATTTTCTATTTTGTGATCAATGATATTCTCCAGTTCTTTGGCCACAAAGTTCTTCCTTCTCTACAGATCTGAGAGGTAAACTATCCTTTGCTCTTCCAATTTGCTCATAATATCACTCTTTATGTCTAAATCATGAACCCATTCTGACCTTATCATGGTATAGGGTGTTAGGTGTGGGTCAATGCTTAGTTTTTGCCATACTAACTTTTAATTTTTCAGCAATTTTTGTCAAATAGTGAGTTCCTATCCTAAAAGCTGGGGTCTTTGGATTTGTCAAACACTAAATTTTTATCCTATGAACCTAACCTATTCCACTGATTGACTATTCTGTTTCTTAGTCAGTACCAAATGAATTATAATATATATAATATTGTTTATAAAATAGTTTTGAGTCTGGTACAGCTAAGCCACCTTCATTTGTATTTTTTCATTAATTCCCTTGAAATTCTTGACGTTTTTTTTCCCAGATGAACTTTGTTATTATTTTTTCTGGATCTGTAAAATAATTTTTGGGGAGTTTGATTGGTATGGTACTACCTAAATTAAATATATAGATTAATTTAGGTAATATTGTCCTTTTTGTTATATTCGCTCGGCTTACCCATGAGCACTTGATATTTTTCCAATTGATTAGATCTGATTTTATTTGTGTGGAAAATGTTTTGTAATTGTGTTCATATAGTTCCTAACTTTGACTTGACAGGTAGACTCCCAAATATTTTATATTATCTACTTTTATTTTAAATGGATTTTCTCTTTGTATCTTTTGCTGCTGGACTTTGTTGGGAATATATAAAAATGCTGATAGTTTATGTGGATTTATTTTGTATCCTGCAACTTTGCAAAAGTTGTAAATTGTTTCTAGTAATTTTTTAGTTCAATCTCTGTGATTCTCTAAGTATACCATCATATTATCTGTAAGAGGTAGTAAATTTGGTTTCCTCATTATCTACTCTAATTCCTTTCATCTCTTTATCTTCTCTTATTGCTAAAGCTAACATTTCTAATACAATACTGAATAGTAATGTGATAGTGAGCCACCTCGTTTCACCACTGATCTTATGGGAAATGATTCTGATTTATCTCATTACTTATGTTACTTGCTGATGGTTTTAAATAGATGCTATTGATTGTTTTAAGGAAAACTTCATTTATTCTTATACTCTTTAAAGAGTGTTTTTAATAGGAATGGATGTTGTATTTTGTCAAATGTTTTTCATGCATCTATTGAGATAATTATATGGTTTTTGTTTATTGGTTATTGATATAGTCAGTTATGCTAATAGTTTTCCTAATATTGAATCAGCCTGGCATTTCTGATATAAATCCTACTTGGTCATGGTATATTATCCTAGGGATGACTTGCTGTAATCTCTTTGTTAATATTTTATTTAAGATTTTGCATTAATATTCATTAGGTAAATTGATTAATAACTTTCTTTCTCTGTTTTGACCCATCCTGGTTTTGGCAGCAGCACCATATCTGTGTCATAAAAGGAATTTGGTAGGACTCCTTCTTTCCCTATTTTTTCAAATAGTTTGCATAATAATGGAATTAATCATTCTTTAAATGTTTGGTAAAATTCACATGTAAATCCATCTGGCTCTGGAAATTTTTTTCTTAGGGAGTTGATTAATAACTTGTTCAATTTATTTTTCTAAAATGGAACTATTTAAGTAATTTATTTCTTCTGTTAATTTGGGCAATCTATATTTTTGTAAGTATTCCTCCATTTCACTCATATTATCAGATTTATTGACATATAGTTGGGCAAAATAACTCTTAATTATCGCTCTAATTTCCTCTTCATTGGTGGAAAGTTCTCCCTTTTCATTTTTGATACTAACAATTACTTTTTTCCTTTTTTAAAAAAAAATAACTAAAGGTTTATCTATTTTGTTGGTTTTTTTTTTTTAAACTCTTAGTTTGTTTATTAATTCAATAGTTTTCTTACTTTCAATTTTATTAATCTCCCCTTTTATTTCCAGAATTTCAAATTTGGTATTTAATCTGAGGTTTTTAATTTGTTCTTTTTCTACCTTTTTTTACTTGCAAGCCCAATCCATTGATTTTCTCTTTCTCTATTTTATGCAACTAAGCATCTAGAGATATAAAATTTTCCCTAAGAACTGCTTTAGCTGCAGCCTATAAATTTTGGCATTGTCTCATTATTGTCATTCTCTTGGATGAAATTATCAATTGTGTCCATGATTTGTTGTTTTACCCACTCATTCTGGCCTTTTATTGCATGATCTAAAAATGCATTTACGATTTCTGCCTTTCTGCTTTTGATTTTGAGATTTTTATGCCCTAATACATAGTCAATTTTTGTATATTGTGTATCAATTTTGTATATATGTACTGCCAAGAAAAAAGTATATGCCTTTTTGTCTCCATTCAATTTTATCCAAAAGTCCATGCCTAACTTTTCTAGAATTCTATTTATTTCCTTAACTTCTTTCTTATTTTTGTGGTTCAAATTATTTAGTTCTGAGAGAGAATGGTTGCAATTCCCACCAGTATAGTTTTGCTGTCTAATTCTTCTTGCAGCTCTCTTTTTTTTTTCTTGCAGCTTCTTAACTTCTTTAGGAATTTGAATGCTATACCATTTGATGCATATATGTTTATGTTACTTCATTATCTTTGGTACCTTTTAATAGGATGTAGTTTCTTCCTTGTCTCTTTTAATTAGATTAATTTTTACTTTTGCTTGATCTGAAATCAGGATCATAACCCTGCTTTTTATTTTTATTTTTTTTACTTCAGCTGAAGCATAATAGATTCTGCTCCAGCTTTTTACCTTTACTCTGAATGTATCACTTTGCTTTAAATGTATTTCTTATAAACCACAAATTGTAGGATTCTGGCTTTTAATCCAGTTTGCTATCTGCTTCTATATTATGGGAAAATTCACATTCACAGTTAAAATAACTAACTAATTTCCTGCCATCTTGTTCTCCCCTAGTCGTTCTTTTCTTTTTTGTTACTCCTCCCCAGTGTTTTGCTTCTGACCATCTCCTCCCATAAACCGTCCTCTCCTTTGACAACTCTTCCTTCTACTTCTATTGTCCCTTCTATTAGCCTCCCCCTTCCCTTTTTCCTTTCCCCTTCTACTTTCCTACAAAGTGAAACAGGTTTCTCTGTGGATCTAAATGTGTCTGATATGCTTTCTTTGAGCCAAATCTAATGAGAATAAGATTCAAACAGTGCTTACCCTCTTCCTTTTTTCCCTCAATTGTAATAGGTGTTTTTTGCCTCTTCATGAGAAATAATTTATCCCATTTTAGGTTGCCCTGGGGTTGATGCTGCTGACTGACTTCTGGTGCTGGGTAGATGTGGCCAGGTTCCACTTTATTTTGGAGTTCAGAGGCTCACTATTTGCTTTTTGTATTTGCATTGGATGTATCACAGCTAACCTGCTGATCCACTGGTTTGTAACCAGGACAGAGTATCCAATGCTGCTTTATTTTGGCTAAGATCCTCCCAGAAGATACCCTGCACTGCCTTGGCTCACTACATTGCATCTGCACTCAGCCACCTCTTCCCCTGCCTATTTGAAACAGACCTTTTCTGAAGTTCTCCAAAATATCTTCTGCTGGAAATTTGTTACACTCCAAATATTTGTGGATTCTGTCACTCCAAAACCAGTTCAGAAGCTTGATCTGGTGTTGATCTGAGGGACACAAGAAGGAGCCTAGATAAAGATGTGTCTACTCTCTACCATCTTGGCACCACCCGCTCTATTTAAAGCACATTAAAGCAAAGTATGACAACTAAATGAGATTTAAGATGCTGATTATATCTCCCTATAGAAAAGTGTGAACATGTGAATTGCACATCTCATTGCCTTTTTTTTTATTAAATAACTTTTTATTGACAGAACCCATGCCAGGGTAATTTTTTACAACATTATCCCTTGCACTCACTTCTGTTCCGATTTTTCCCCTCCCTTCCTCCACCCTCTCCCCAAGATGGCAAGCAGTCCTATACATGTTAAATAGATTACAATAGATCTTGGATACAATATATGTGTTCAGAACTGAACAGTTCTCTTGTTGCTCAGGGAGAATTGGATTTAGAAGGTATAAATAACCTGGGAAGAACAAAAATGCAAGCAGTTTACATTCATTTCCTAGTGTTCTTTCTTTGGGTGTAGCTGCTTCTGTCCATCCTTGATCAACTGAAACTAAGTTAGATCTTGTCTTTGTTGAAGAAATCCACTTCCTTCAGAATACATCCTCATACAGTATCGTTGTTGAGGTATATAATGATTTCCCGGTTCTGCTCATTTTGCTCAGCATCAGTTCATGTAAGTCTCGCCAATCCTCTCTGTATTCGTCCTGCTGGTCATTTCTTACAGAACAATAATATTCCATAACATTCATATACCACAATTTACTCAACCATTCTCCAGTTGATGGGCATCCGTTCATTTTCCAGCTTCTGGCCATTACAAACAGGGCTGCCACAAACATTTTGGCACATACAGGTCCCTTTCCCTTTTTTAGTATCTCTTTGGGGTATAAGCCCAGCAGAAACACTGCTGGATCAAAGGGTATGCACAGTTTGATAACTTTTTGGGCATAGTTCCAAATTGCTCTCCAGAATGGCTAGATGTATTCACAATTCCACCAACAATGTATCAGTGTCCCTGTTTTCCTGCATCCCCTCCAACATTCTGTGTTATCGTTCCCTGTCATTCTAGCCAATCTCACAGGTGTGTAGTGGTATCTCAGAGTTGTCTTAATTTGCATTTCTCTGATCAATAGTGATTTAGAACTCTTTCATACGAGTAGTAATAGTTTTAATTTCATCATCTGAAAATTGTCTGTTCATATCCTTTGACCATTTATCAATTGGAGAATGGCTTGATTTCTTATAAATTAGAGTCAGTTCTCTATATATTTATCTCATTTCCTTTTAAAGGTATTTTTCACCTCATTCTCATTTCCCTGAGGATATGTGATTAAATTAGGGATATATTCATTGATCCCGGCTATTATAGGTCAAAACCATCCTTCACAAACTAATAGATGGTAATCTTGCCAGATTGATTCAGAGAGAACTGATCATGAACCATAAGACAGAGCCCTAAGATGAGATGGGGGATCAGGATGGGGGAAAGCCCACATAGCTGCAAAGTCACTCATTGGGCACTTTGTCACAAGGCAAATTAATAACCACCTTGGGACAAGGACATTTCTCAGTTCCACATAGCCTCAACCATATGGCCCATGTGATGCTAATGAGAGGCAATGACCTCTGCAGGAGATTTCCTGAATCAAGCAGGAACAACAAAATCTCTCAGCCCAAGAGATAGCAAATTTAAGATGTCAACTTCATGATTGAGTGGTTGAAGTAGTTGGATTTCAGGTTTCTAAAGGCATGTTGGAAGTCTCTGAGCAATAGCCTTATGGAGGAATCTAAAGGGTCATATTCAGGACTTCAGAGATTTGATATGAATGAGCAAAAACCCTGAATTTCCTGCTCCACTACTAATGTATTTGTATCATGTGTGAGGGGAAGTGGACGCTATCGCCAACATCCTTATAGTCATTTCTTTTCAGGAGAGTATAATTCCTTATGATAGTATCATAAAGCTGGAAGTCTTAGAAATAGATGTGATTCATCAGAATGTCAAGAAGTTGCTTCCAATTGTGTTTCCTTCCAGAGCCTTAAGATACTCCTCTAATGGAGTGATATTGTATAAGTTCCAAAGATGAAGATGAGTCTCATCAGAAAGGGGAAGAAGATTATAACAGCTATTTCTTGAATATTGGGAATCTTTTCTGTCATTTCTCATGTCTACAGAGGTAAGGGGGATCATAAAGCCTGCCCTCTACTTGATATGTAATTAACCTGAATGCTCTCATAGGAACTGGGCAACTCATATACTAACATAGATAAAAGACCTACATTCAAGCTATATTCTGAAGTTCCTAGAGAAAACTCTTGGTTTGGGCAAAATGAGCCATAGATATAATCATAATAACAATAACAATGGCAGCTAAGATTTACTTAGCATCTACTATGTGCCAAGTATTATGCTAAACATTTTATAAATATTATCTTATTTGATAATATTTTTCCCCAATAATTATTTCCCCAACAACCTGGGGAAGAAGGTGCTACTATTCTCTCATTTTACAGATAGAACTTGAGAGATTTGCCCAAGGTCAGAGACATCATGATGAGTCATTACTATGATGAGCCTTTGTTTCAAGGAATAGCTTGAGAATTATAAGGACTTAGTCTTAGAATAAAAAAGCACCAAGTGGATATATGGCTTAGATGTAGTGAGTGACATCAAGCAAATTAGAGAAGGAAGAAAGAAATTACCTTTCACATTTATGGATGAGGAAGAATTCATGACCAAAGTATACAAAGGATGACAGAAGATAAAATGTACAATTTTGATTGTATGAAATTTTAAAAATTTTTCTTAAACAAAACCAATGCTGTTAAAATGAGAATAGCAGTAAACTGGGCAAAATAGTCATCTTCCGTTCTTCCTTCCAGCTATTAGTCCTGCCTGAAGTTAGCAGAGAAATAATCAGGAGAAGAATTAATAGATCAAAAGGGAGATTATTGTCTTTCTTGATAGCCTAAACTGTTCCTGAGATCCTGATACAATACCAAGACCCAAACAAAATACCATTAGTACCAGCCAACACCTTCCCACTGGAAGTGCACAAAGCCACCCCTACCATCAAGTATAAAGTCAGAAATTACTCATAAGAATGAATAAACAGGGGCAGCTAGGTGGTGCAATGGATAGAACACCAGCCCTGAAGTCAAGAGGACCCGAGTTCAAATCTGGCCTCAGACACTTAACACTTCCTAGCTATGTGACTCTGGGCAAGTCACTGAATTCCAATTGCCTCAGCAAAAAAACAAAACAAAAAACAAAAACCAAGAATGAATAAACAATAAAAGAATACTAAAGTCTGGGAAAGTGAACAAACAACAGAAAAAATTCAGATCACCGGTGACAAGGAAGGTCAAAATATACGCTCAGAAGAAGATAACAACATTAAAGTTCCTACATCCCAAGTCTCCAAGAAAACTATGAATTGGTTTCAGGCCATTGAGAGGCTCAAAAAAGGATTTTTAAAATCTAGTAAGAGAGATAGAGGAAAAATTGGAAAGAGTAATGAAAGCAGTGCAAGAAAATCATGAAAAAAAATGAGTCAACAGTTTGGTAAAAGAGACAAAAAAATCCTGAAAATAATTTTTTTCAGAAAATAATAATAATAATCCTGCAAAAAAGGAGATAGAAAAAAATTAAGTCCTAAGAAGTCAGTTAGGATCATTCATGATTTAGCAAACATCACTAAAAAGGAACCAAGAGCTTGGAATATATCTAGATAGAGTTGCAGCCAATAATAACTTACTCAGAAAATTGAATTAACCCCTCCCCCCAAGAAAGGGAGGTGGACCTTTAAGTGAAATAGAGGATTTCCAAGTACTTCTGATAAAAGGATGGGTAGAAATTTTGCCGTTCAAACAGAAGAGTCAAGAGAAACATTAAAAAGTAAATGTGAATAAACACAAGGAACTAAACAGGGATAAATTATTGACATTCAAATATGGGAGGTGATACATGTGTCCCCTCTGCACTTTATCATCATCAGGTGTCCTAGAAGGAGGCTAATTAAATGAGGCCTGGGAGGGTTTCTCTTATGTTCTGATGATCTTAAGGGAAGAATGGAAAAAGAGAAGAGGAATACATTGAAGGGGTGAGAGAAAGGAAGCTTAGAGCTTAGAGAAAACTATTTCAAATAATCAGAATGTGCAAGTAATCATCTATACAAACAAGGAAGAAGGGGATAGAGTAATAAACTCAAAACTCACTCTCATCTGAACCAATCAAAAGAGGAAGAACACAGACATTCACATTTGGGTACAGAAATACATTTTACTCAAGAGGAAAACAGAAAAGAAAGAGAAATGTGAAAGGATGAATTAGAGAGAAGGTAAGTTGAGGAAGGGAATTAATTTACAGCATAACAATTTCTGAGGATGTACAAGAATATTTATAGTTTTTTCGAGGTGATAAAGAATTGAAATCTGAGTGGATGCCCATCAATTGGAGAATGGCTAAACTAGTTGTGGCATGTGAATATGACGCAATAATATTGTGTTATAAGAAATAATGAAGATGGTTTCAGACAAACCTGGAAAAAACTTGAACTAATACAGAGTAACTAAAAAGAATCAAGAAGATAGTATATATAACAACAACAATAGGATAAATAACAAAAAAAAATTTTAGAAATTCTGATCATATAATGATGAATGTTGGAGGGGATGTGGGAAAACTGAGACACTGGTGCATTGTTGGTGGAGTTGTGAATGGATCCAACCATTCTGGAGAGCAATTTGGAACTATACTCAAACAGTTATCAAATTGTGCATACTCTTTGTTACTAGTAGGCTTATACCCCAAAGAGATATTAAAGAAGGGAAAGAGACCTGCATGTACAAAAATGTTTGTGGCAGCCCTTTTTGTAATGTCTAGAAACTGGAAATTGAAGGTATGCTCACCAATTGGAGAATGGCTAAATAAATTGTAGTATATGAATGTTATGGAATATTATTGTTCTATAAGAAACAACCAGAAGGATGAATACAGAGAGGCTTGGAGAGACTTACATGACCTGATGCTGAGTGAAATGAGCAGAACCAGGAGATCATTATACACTTCAACAACAATACTACATGATGATCAATTCTGATGGACGTGGCTCTCTTCAACAATG
Source organism: Sarcophilus harrisii (assembly GCF_902635505.1). Classification (NCBI taxonomy): domain Eukaryota; kingdom Metazoa; phylum Chordata; class Mammalia; order Dasyuromorphia; family Dasyuridae; genus Sarcophilus; species Sarcophilus harrisii. The sequence goes on along the minus strand of NC_045428.1, from coordinate 547,521,456 downwards.
AGAGGATCTAAATCAGTTCCAATTGATCTGTAATGAACAGAACCAGCTACACCCAGAGAAAGAACACTGGGAAATGAGTATGGAGCACAACATAACATTTCCATTCTTTCTATTATTGTTTGCTTGAATTTTTGTTTTTCTTCTCAGGTTATTTTTACCTTCTTTCTAAATCCGATCTTTCTTGTGCAACAAGATAACTGTATAAATATGTATACATATATTGCATTTAACACATACTTTAACATATTTAACATGTATTGGACTACTTGCCATCTAGGGGAGGAGGTGAAGGGAAGGAGGGAAAAAGTTGAAAAAGAAGTTTTTGCAAGGATCAATGCTGCAAAATTACCCATGCATATGTATATGTATATAAAAAGCTATAATAAAAAAAAGAAATTATGATCATAGTAATGAGCAACCACAATTACAGAATAGATGTAATTCTGAGAAAACATGCTATCCACCTTGTGACAAAGAAGTCAAAAGATTCAGAATGAAGAATGAGATAAATTTTGAGAACACGACTGACTTGAAAGCTTGTTTTGTTTGACTATACATGCTTGCAACAGTTTTTTTTTTCATTCTCATTGTGTGGGAGTGTTGGAATGGGCAAAATAAAATATTACTTTAAAGTTGATTTATGAAAATTCAGGAGCACAATGAATAGATCCAAGTTCTAAAGTCAAAAAGATCAGTTTACATCAGGCCTCAGGAACTTATTGAGTGGATTTGTAAACTAAGGCAAATCACTTAACCTTTATCTACTTCAGTTTCCTCATCTGTAAAATGGAGATTAATAATAGAACCTACCTACTATCAAATTTTTGTGAGGATAAAATAAAAAATATTTTAAGTGCCATGTAAATACTAGCTATTATTAATAAGAGCCCTTTTTGAATTAATAAATGGTCAAAGCAGATTAACAAGCAGTTTTTAAAAGAAAAAATCTAAACTAGCAATATTTAGTTGGTTGTTCAATAAGCATTTATTAAAATGCTTTTTTAAATGCTGACTGTGCTGACTTCTAAGGATATAAAAGCAGGCAATCTCTGCCTTCAAAAAGCTCACAATCTAATGGGGAAGACAAAGCAAAGAAACGTGTTCGAATAAGTTAATTATAGGACAAATAAGAAATGATTAACATAAATAATGTACTAGAATTAAGAGTGATTAAGAAAGCTTTCCTGGACATGAACACTCACTTGGAACTTGACAGAAGCCAAGGAAGGGTAAGGCTGGTAACATCTTAGGAAAGATTCCTCCAAATTTTGATATTAAGACAGCAATGAGGAAATATCTGACAACTTGCACATAAAGTATGAACATTGCTTGTTCAAAAAATGAGTTTAATAAATTAGGACATACCATAAGAGAATCATGTGTTAACATCCAGAAAGTATTAAGAGACTTCTTGTAGTGTCTACAGAATTAGAAGAGGTAGCAAAAAGTATTCTGACAGGGTGAATTCCATGATTGTAGATGGAAAATCCTACCCATACTTCTAACTACATGGAAGCTATGTGAATGATTTCCTTCACACATTAAATTCTTAGAGATATAGTGTCAAACTTGAACACTATCAGTCTTCTGACTTTCAGGTTTTTTCTTCACTCAAGATTTCATAGTAGAAGCATAGCACAACTTTGCAAGGAAATAGATTATCTCAAATCAACTGCTCAGTTTTGGCTATGAAGTTAGGGACGACCAAAAAATACTTCTGAAGATGGTGCCTAAATTTTTGGATTGTTTCTAGATAAAATGTTCTGGAATTGAAAGACCCAGAAACTCAGAGAATCTGAATCCCAAAATTTATTATGATAAGAGTTCCTGAAATTGCAAGCAATCAGATATATATCACAATGACCCAGTTACATTGCTTCAGTATGTCATACAAGTATACAGAGATAAACATTATCAACTATTGATCATTCTACTAATATTATGATTCCTATGATCCTCCTATCAGGTTAACCCCTAAAAAACATTGAATTGGAATTATTGTGTCATCTTAGTTCATATAAAGTGCCATTTTCCTGTAAATATGCCTTCTACTTTGCTCATTAGGTTGAGAAAAGATAGACTTACTTTTGGAAACTAATCTTTAATTTAAAAAAAAATAATCTTGACCAGATTTACATGATTGTGATTTTTATGTAACCATTAGTCAAATATAAAATATTTAAGTCAATAGTACAGTTTTATATATATATGAAAACATTTGAAATAAAAGATGATGGAAACCAAAACAAACAAACCTAGGTTCTTTCTCCTTATTCTTCTCTATGTTCACCAGGATGGAGTTACTTTAAAAAGACACTATATCTACTCAATAAATCAATATCGATCAATAAGAATTTGTTGATGATTATTTTCTTTTTTTTTATTTAATAGCCTTTTATTTACAGGATATATACATGGGTAACTTTACAGCATTAACAATTGCCAAACCTCTTGTTCCAATTTTTCACCTCTTACCCCCCCACCCCCTCCCCTAGATGGCAGGATGACCAGTAGATGTTAAATATATTAAAATATAAATTAGATGCACAATAAGTATACATGACCAAAACGTTATTTTGCTGTACAAAAAGAATCAGACTCTGAAATATTGTACAATTAGCTTGTGAAGGAAATCAAAAATGCAGGTGTGCATAAATATAGGGATTGGGAATTCAATGTAATGGTTTTTAGTCATCTCCCAGAGTTCTTTTTCTGGGTATAGCTAGTTCAGTTCATTACTGCTCCATTAGAAATGATTTGGTTGATCTCGTTGCTGAGGATGGCCTGATCCATCAGAACTGGTCATCATCTAGTATTGTTGTTGAAGTATATAATGATCTCCTGGTCCTGCTCATTTCACTCAGCATCAGTTCGTGTAAGTCTCTCCAGGCCTTTCTGAAATCATCCTGTTGGTCATTTCTTACAGAATAGTAATATTCCATAATTTTCATATACCACAATTTATTCAGCCATTCTCCAACTGATGGACATCCATTCAGTTTCCAGTTTCTAGCCACTACAAAAAGGGCTGCCACAAACATTCGTGCACATACAGGTCCCTTTCCCTTCTTTATAATCTCTTTGGGATATAATCCCAGTAGTAACACTGCTGGGATCAAAGGGTATGCACAGTTTGATAACTTTTTGAGCATAGTTCCAAACTACTCTCCAAAACGGTTGGATTCGTTCACAACTCCACCAACAATGCATCAATGTCCCAGTTTTCCCGCATCCCCTCCAACAATGATGATTATTTTCGATTGTTTTTCAGTAACATCTGACTTTTTGTGATCCGATTTGAGTTTTGGGTTTTGGAAGAATTTTTGGCAAAGATAGTGGTTTGCCATTCCCATCTCCAGTTAATTTTATAAACAAGGGAACTGAGGCATAGAGTATTAAATGACTTGTCCAGAGTCACATGGTTAGTAAGTATCTGAGACCAGATTTGAATTCATGGAAATGAATCTTCCTGACTCCAGATCCAACACTTTTTCCACTGCACCATCTGGTTGCTCCAGTTATTAAGCACCTACTATGTGTCTAGAACTGCAGTAAGCACTGGGGATGTCTGTAGTCTGTCTCCCATGCTTGTAATGCTCTGCCCTACGATGTTCACTTCTTCGTCTTTTCTTTTTTCAAAATTCAGCTCCAATCTCATCTTTTATGGTATTCCTCATCCAGTGATCTCAACTGCTGCTTCCTTCTTTTTTCAAATTGCCTTCCATGTTCATATACATTTTTTACATCCCTAGGTATTTATATGTTGTCTCCTCCATTATAACCCTTGAAAATAGGAACTATTTTTTGCTATTTTCCAGTGCTTAGTACTGTGATTAAGCACATCCTAGCACTTCATGAATGTTCTTTGACAAAAGTAACTGGCAAGGAAGAGAATTCTTAACTAAACAAAAGTTGAAAAATAAAATTGACAATTTTGATGACATAAAGCTAAAAAAACTTTTCCACAAATAAAATAGATCAGTGAAGGACAGAATTATAAAAGAAACATTAACTAAAATATAGACTGATGTAATGAAAATTCTGATTTCCTTTTATTTTTCATCTTTTGAAAATCCACAGGGGTACCAGATAATGGTCCCTTTGAAAGATAAGAGATGAAAAATCAATCCTAAGGAAATCCAAGGTTCAATCCATTAAGTCAAGTTTTTCTGAATATAGTAGGTGGGGAAACCCCAGAGAATTCCAATTATAGTCTAGAGTATGCTATTGATATTTGCTTCCCCATAATCTAAGAAGAATTCTAGTAACCTATTAGACTTTTCAGTTTTTGGACAACTCATATTCCCCAGCAGGTTTTCTTTATTTACTGAATCACCCACAAGTTTACCTCTTATAAATGAGATCCAGAAAAAGTTTCAGGCCTAAAAGATATGACAGGCTGTCCAGAAGTCTCTTTTCTTGGTCCCTTATCACTCTTTAAAGTCCATGTTTCTAGATATCTCTGTGCATAAAGAGCAAATACAATGGAGGTTTTTAACAGGCACCAAAAGATGGTCAGAACAAGAGACTCTTAGGCTTCTGAAACTTCAAGTTCCCCAAAACAACCACTCCCACTTTTGAATTTTTGTTGTCATTTAGTTGTTTTAGTCATTCCAACTCATGACCCCATTTGAGATTTTCTTGACAAAGATACTGGAGAAGTTGGCTATTTCCTTCTCCAGTTCATTTTTATAGATAAGGAAACTACAGAAAATAGGGTGATGTTACATGCCGAAGGTCACATAGCTAGTAAGTGTATATGGCCAGATTTGAAGTCAGGAAGAGGAGTCTACCTGATTTCAGCAGGCCTGGCATTCTTTTCACTCCATCACCTAGTAGTCCCACTGTTGAATAGCAATTACTATTTAGTCATCTCATTCCCCATCTGGCTATAGTCACCATGGATCTCTGTGAATTCTCTGAAAGCACTCTTTTTGAACTTCATTGATTCTCTTCCTGCTCCCTCTCCCCTATAGCTTTCTTCAGTATTTTCTTCCTTTATTACATTAAGTTCCTTGAATTCAAAGTATAGCTTCCTTTTTTATATTTGTATGCCTAGTCTCTTGAATGTAACTTATCTAGGGTCTAAGATGATACTGAGATTCTCCCAATACTACAACCCACTTAATATTCCCTGGATCCCCCACTCTTCTCTAAGAGCCAAATTCAGGGAATGTCAGTAAAGCTTTGCCCTCTTAGACCTCTGTGGAGGGGTTGTCCCCTTCTTTCACAAGGTCTAAATAAGGACTTTCAACCATGCTCATCATCAAAATTATCACCAAGTCAGTTAGAAAATTCCTTTTATTTCAAGTAAATATACATCCATTATAGTTACATAACAATTTCACCTCCTCCATGTTGCTAGAAAGCAAGATCTCTCCCCAAAGTCCCCCTAGTGTTTTCTAGGAATAAATTGTTTAAACTATCCTAGAATAAAGGAAGCTGGTCACTTGCATGGGGACCTAAGCTAATTCTCCAGGATATGTAGAACCATCTGAGCAGAACAGTAGAAATAACAGCATTCCAGGACCTGGAATGAAGGCCTCAGGCTCTGGAATAGTTACCGTTTATTTGTAAAAGGCACTAATACCCAAGGAACCCAGGCAAGTATAATTTTTAAAGTCCATTTCCATTTAGCAATAGAAGTTTATGACCCCTTAGGCCCTTTACTAGAGATGACCCTGGATCAGGACGAATCGTTGACTGGGCCAGAATTTTCATTATTTATGTTGTGTCCCTGACATTCATGGTGCTGTTCTGATTCATCACCACTGCTTTGTATTAAAAGATCTCCTTTGGAGTGCACACATATGACATCATCTAACACATGAATTGGAGTATTGGGGTTGGAATCTCAGACTTTCCAAAGCATAGAGGTTGAGGGAGTTTAGAATTTCTCATTTTTTGTCCTCTTCTTCATTTTGTCTTTTTCTTCTTCTTTTTTTGGTAACTCATCGTATTGACTCTTATAGAAAAAGTCCAGTGAAAACCCTAAAAGAGCTAAATGGCAAGGACTTCTTATAACAGGGCTTCTTAAATTTCTCCCACTTGCAACCTGAGAAATTTTTAGTGTCCCTAGACATACAGGCATATAAAACAGATTTACAAATCAAACATTTCCTGAAAATAAATCCTAATTTTGTGACCCCCACATTTAGTTATGAGATCCCATAGGAGTCACAAATCACAGTTTAAGAAGTGGGGCTATATAAGATCCTTGGACCTTTCTACCATAGAGATGATATGCTATATTGCCAAAATTGCCCCATTTTCTACATTTATGGGCCACTGTGAGTCTTGTATATCATCTCTTATTTTTCTATGAAGTTGAGGAAAAGGGTAGCCTATACCTGAAATGCCCTGTTACTTTGAATGCTTATATTTGACTAAAAGAACCCTTTGCCTCACATCTGTGGAGACCTAATCATAAGCTACATGCTAACATTTACAGAGGAAACTCTTGACTGGGGCAAAATGAGTTTGAGAGATCACTTGAGGAAGATTCTTTACCTTAACTTGGTCCAAATAATTCCCTATTTATATTGCTGGTGATATACAAATAAAGAAGAAAGCTCAAGATCAGAAGTAGAAATAGAAATGTGATTAAAAATTCTGAATATAACTTTCCTTTGGAACTTTTATCTTATGATACTTGTATCTAACTGTTGTGGGTAAAATTTAACAAAAAGGTAAACTAAAATGCATTTCTCTAAGCAAAATAACATTTATTAACAGAAGCATACTGTATGTAAATAAATGGAGCAATGGTTTGCTTCCATTTATGCCAGAGACCCCAACCATGATTTGAACAGACCAATAATGTAGCATGCTACCCATCTCTTGAACTAATGGATGAAGCAATACAGATAATAAGATAAATATTTTAAACATGGCCAATGGTGAATTTATTTTGTTTGATAATGCATATTTGTTAGAAGGGGGTTTTCTTCTTCCTTATTGGGAAAAGGAAATGGGAAGGAGAGAAAAATAAATGCTTGCTAATTTTTTTTAAAGTAAGATGTTATTTAGAAAAAAAACATGTGCTTTTGTTTTAGGAGGAAGCTGATGTTCATGGGTTCATAGATTCTGAGTTATGAAAGATGTTAAAAGTTTTCTAGTCCAATCCCTCATTTTAAAGATGAGGAAACTAAAGATCATCAAAAGCCTGAAAATGTCCCAAAATTTCCTATCACATCCATCACATGCCTCTTTTACTCACTGTCCTAGGTTTGGTTGAGTAATAGGTTTGACATTAACCCTCTTGTATGGTAGATGTGTTTTATGAGGTTAAAGATTACACTTTTCATTTGCCCCTTCTACCTTAACAAAAATAAAATTTTGTTGATTAATTTATATTTTATCATACCATACTCATATTATTTAATTAGTTTCCTAACTTGTCTCCTCACTAGGAGGACTTCTACCCTCTTATCCTTCTTACCCATTGCTGTTTAACAGGAACTAAAAATCACAGAGTTGGGTCTTGAGTTCTTACCCTGATTCTATTACTTGCCATTAGACTTTGGGCAAGATGTTTTCCTTCTCTGAATCTAGAATTTCCAGGGGGGTTGGATTATCATTAGATGGTCTTTATGGTGCCTTCCAGACCTAAATCTATACGCTTATTATTCTTTGATGTCTAAGGTACTTCCAGTTTAAACATTATATGTGTGTGTGTGTGTGTACACATGCGTGGTATATAATTTAAATTAATAAATAATAATAATAATAAAAGGCTGTACACACAAAGAATCTACAAAAGGCAGTACCTCCTATCATGTGCAACCTGATTCCCAACCTGTGCATGGTTAGGAAGTATTTAAGGCTAATCAAATCTTTTGAACTTTTGGAATTAAGAAATTGTTTGTTGCAGAGGCTACATTATCAATAAGCTCTGTATAAACTTTCCATTTCTTGAAATTTTGTAAACTTTGTACTTGTGTTGAGGCCAACACACTCACTGATATCATAACATGATGTCCCAAATTTTTTTCCGAGTAGAAGATGGGAATGAGAGGTTCAAGAAATCTGCCTAAAATAACCTCAAGCCTGTAGGCCAGTCTTTGACACATGAGTTTCATTCTTTTAAAAGGAATACATAAATAATCAAAAGTAGAGGGATGTTGGAGATGGAAGCATGTACCTACAAGTTTATTCAGAAGTTTCCTCTATAGTGTTTGAGAAACCAGCTTATCTAAGCTTTGTAGATTTCCCAGCATCCTTCAGAAACCTATGAATCACAGTATCTTAAAGTTGGAAATTACCTTCATTTATCTTGAATTAAGTAGAACAAATCTAATCACCCTTACATATGACCTCCATTCATATAGGTGAAGATAGATAGCTTATCCCCTTTAGTGACTTCTCTAGGCTAAACATTCTTAACTCTTTCAACTGAATCTCAAATGGTATGATCTTGAGGTCACCTTTTACTATTTTATTTATACTATTGCTACCATGCAAAAAGATATCAACGAGCTATCACATTTGGCTGAATTAAAATGAATCAGCATTAATAAACACTAATAGGTAAAATCCTAGATAGGTTTCAAACATCAATTTCACCAAAGCATGACAGGGGTAGAAAACATAAGGCTAGATAGATGTTCACCAGAAAAAAATTTAGAGATTTTAGTGCTAGTTATCATAGAGCACAGTACCCAAAATCAAAATGACCTGAATTCAAATCCAATCTCAGGCACTTAGTAAGCATCATGTAACAGGGGGAAAATAGTAAAACCTTTGTCTCAGTTTTCTCAGCTATAAAATGGTGACAATAATAGCACCTAAGTCCACATATACACATTATTGTGAGGATAAAATGAGTTATTATTTGTAAAGTATTTTGAAAATTATTTATTATTATTATTCCAACTTCTTAGTGTGAAACAATAATGTTACATTCACAACCAAACAAATATATTCTCTCTCTCTTTTTTTTAAAATAACTTTTTATTGACAGAACCCATGCCAGGGTAATTTTTTACAACATTATCCCTTGCACTCACTTCTGTTCCGATTTTCCCCTCCCTCCCTCCACCCCCTTCCCCAGATGGAAAGCAGTCCTATACATGTTAAAGAGGTTACAGTATATCTTAGATACAATATATGTGTGCAGAACCGAACAGTTCTCTTGTTGCTTAGGGAGAATTGGATTCAGAAGGTAGAAATAACCTGGGAGGAAAAACAAAAATGCAAGCAGTTTACATCATTTCCTAGTGTTCTTTCTTTGGGTGTAACTGCTTCTGTCCATCCTTGATCAATTGAAACTGAGTTAGATCTTGTCTTTGTCGAAGAAATCCACTTCCATCGGAATACATCCTCATACAGTATGGTTGTTGAGGTATATAATTATCTCCTGGTTCTGCTCATTTCACTCAGCATCAGTTCATGTAAGTCTTGCCAATCCTCTCTGTATTCATCCTGCTGGTCATTTCTTATAGAACAATAATAGTCCATAACATTCATATACCACAATTTACTCAACCATTCTTCAATTGATGGGCATCCATTCATTTTCCAGTTTCTAGCCTCTACAAACAGGGCTGCCACAAACATTTTGGCACATACAGGTCCCTTTTCCTTTTTTAGTATCTCTTTGGGGTATAAGCCCAGTAGAAACACTGCTGGATCAAAGGGTATGCACAGTTTGATAACTTTTTGGGCATAGTTCCAAATTGCTCTCCAGAATGGCTAGATGTGTTCACAATTCCACCAACAATGTATCAGTGTCCCTATTTTCCCACATCCCCTCCAACATTTTGCTTTATCTTTCCCTGTCATTCTAGCCAATCTGACAGGTGTGTAGTGGTATCTCAGAGTTGTCTTAATTTGCATTTCTCTGATTAATAATGATTTGGAGCATATTTTCATATGGCTAGAAATAGTTTTAATTTCTTCATCTGAGAATTGTCTGTTCATATGCTTTGACCATTTATCAATTGGAGAATGGCTTGATTTCTTATAAATTAGAGTCAATTCTCTCTATATTTTGGAAATGAGGCCTTTATCAGAACCTTTGACTGTAAAAATCAAACAAATATATTCTCAAGCTGCATTGAGATGACATGACATTTAAGACTATGTATAGAGGTAATCACCTCCCTAGTCAGTCCACATGTGGAGTATTTCATTCAGTTTTGAGATGGACGTTTTAAGGGCAATTAGCAGGAAAATATACAATGAATTGTGATAAACTTACAGGCAGAAAAGAAAAGAATTCATAGTCAGAAGAACCTAGGTTCAGATTCAAGGTATGGCACTTACTGGCTAAGTGACTTTGACTACATCCCTCCATTTTACTCATCTGTAAAGTGAGAGTGTTGAATTAATTTATCTCTAAATTTTATCTCTAAAGTCTCTAGATATGTCATATATCTAGCAGCCTTAATTCTCATAAATTTTTATAATTCTTATTTATTCATATATATATATATATACGAATTCTTATGACTCTTAATTCTCAGAAAATGTATAACATCTACCCCAATCTAACCTAACTTGTACTCCTTCTCTACCCAGCATGCAGGTTCCCATTTGTTTTTGTAATTCCTAGTTTCTATGATCTTCTCTCTTCCTCTCTTCACTAGTTGGAACCTCTTGGTTCTCAAACTCAGTGGTAGCATATGGGGGTTAGTAATAGAATCATATCAGACATTTAGCCTGAATGGTCTCTGAAAACCCTTCTCAACAAAGTCCTTACCAGAACACTGACAGAGTTGGTATTCAGAAAGGATACCAAATCCTAGCCACAAAGTTCTGCCACTTTCCTCAGACCCAGTGCTGATATCGCTAGCAACGGTGCTAGTTTCTTCTCTTAATGATACTTTTTTGGGATTCTTTGAGGAGTCTTCCTGATTCCAGGTCCACTACTATATCCACTGCACCACCTAGTTGCACCAGAATAGCTTCTAATAGCTAGTAAGTATTTGAGACCTCCTCCCCCAAGCCCTCTTTGAGACGCTTTTCTAACTTTTTCTTCCTTACTTGATAATGGAGTTGAGATTTTTCTTCTTTATATGACTCTGACTCATTCCAGCATGCATGCCCTGTTTATTGACAAGCAGTATGATGCCAGTGTTTTTTACAATTTGTCTTCTTTACCAGTGTGAATTATTCCACATGACTTGGTGGAACATAGATCAATGATTCTATTACAATTCCTTCCAGACTTCACTTGAAGAATTGTTTGATACTAATGATAACATTTTTCTACCTTTTCCCTTTGTATTTTTAGGAATCTCCTAAGAGGCAAAGGTTATTCAGTGTTGTACATTCTTCTCTTGATTACTGTTACTCTATGACAGAAGTTTCAGTTAACTGTTGCTTGATCAAGATGTCTATACATCTGTTTAAACAAGGTGTCCTATACCCTCAAGTTTTCATAATTCATCATTACTGAAAGGATCAATGTCTTTTCCAGGATTATCCTGCCCCAAGACTCCAGGTACTTGAGTGGAATCCAATTCTTATCAGATCTATAAAATGGAACAGAACAGAGCAACAGAACAGAATAGAGTGAATGGAATGACAGAATGGAAAGGGAAAAAAAGGAATGGAATGAAATAATTACAAGAAGAGGAAGGATACAAATGTCTCCACCTGTTTGCTAGATGTGTGACCATTGCCCACTCACCTTAATCTCTGAGCTTTATTTTCTTTATCTATAAAATAGTAACAATAATCACTCGACCTATTTCACAGTGTTCTTGTGAGGATTAAATAGAATCATATATGTAAAACTCTTTCTTAGATAAATTACCAAATCTTGGAACTATGAGGGAAGTCAGAGAGCATATATGAATGCCAATTACCTCTATCATGACATGTGATCATCCAGCCTTTTACTTGAATAACTTGAGCAACAGGTCACTTATTACAACATAATCCAATTTGAGGCAGCTCTAATTATTAGGAAGAGTTCTCTTACATGAATATAAAAACCGCTTCTACAAATTCCACCTTTTGTTCTTAGTTATGCCCTTTGGAGATGAGCAAAACAATTCTTTTTCCTCATGGCATTCCTCCTGCCACACAAGACTGCTCTCATTCCTTCCCCCCAAGTCTAATTTCTCCAGTCTAAAAATTCCCAATTCCTCAAATTGATCCTCACATGAAATCATGATCCCCATGATCCCCAACATCGTCGTTGTCTTGAATATGGATGACAGTTAAAATGAGGCACTCAGAACAGAATACAATACTACAAACATGCTCTGACCAGGACAACAGATAGAGGAGGAATAGCATGCTAGGGATGGGGAACAGCCAAAAAGAATTCCTGGAGCCAAATATTCAATGTCACTGGATCAAAGAAAACAAGTCTGGGAATGATATGTAAGAAGAATGGAAAAGTAGGAGGGGAGAGTAGCTTATGAAGGGCTTTTAATGTCAAACAGAGCATTTTATATTTGCTTCTGGAGGCAATAGGAAACCACTGGGGTTTATTGATTGGTGGTGAGGATGACATGATCAGATTTCCATTTTAGAAAAATCAATTTAGTGGCTGAATGAAGGGGAGAGACTTGAAGCAAGCAGATTTACCAACAAGGTATTATAACAATGGAGACATAAGGTGCTAAGGGCCTGTTTTAGAGAGGCAGCAGTGTTATAAGAGAGAAGGAAACATATTTAAGAAATGTTGCACAGATAAAATTGATAGCTCTTGACAATAATTGAAATGTGGGGGTGGTAAATAGGGTAGATTCCAGAATTACTCTTGGATTGTGAGCCTGAGGGACTAGAATTGTTGTCTCTACAGTAATAAGGAAGATAGGAACAGAGGAGGGTTTGGGGGGAAAGATAATGAGTTTTAGTTTGAACATATTGAGCTTAAACTGTCTAGTAGGAATTCATTTCAACATGTTGACAAGGAAGTTGGAGATATGAGACTGGAAGTCAATAGAGAGATTGAGGTAGGATAGATATATTTTTAAATCATTGAGTTTTCATAATTCATTGGTACTGAGAGGATCAATGTCTTTTCCAGGATTATTTGCCCCAAGACTAGCCGGAGGAAAAAGAGAAAGACAAATATTGTTATTCCTATGTTACAGATAAGAAAGATAGTGTGGCGTAATGGGTAGGTTCTGGAAGAGTTGTGTTAAAATATTGCCTCTGATTGAGGTGTGTGAATATGGTAGGCAAATCTCTGAAACTCTGTTACAAGTGATTTGATCAAATGGATATGTACACAGGTGAAGTTCCAATATCAAGAGTTCCACCCAACATTGGATCACAGATCTAGATCCCAGAGAAAAATAGGTGGCATAAGAGACAAAGTCAGGAAGACCTGAAACACTTACTAGCTGTGGGAACCTGGATTAGTCACTTCACCTTTGTTTGCTTCAGTTTCCTACCTCCCAAGGTGGTTGCAACATTATTGTGAAATGAGATGATTTTTGCAAAGTGCCTAGTACAAAGCCTGGAACCTACTACACACTATCTTAGTGTTATTTATTGTTATTGCTATTGTCCTTACTCCTACTCCTACCCCTCTCTCAACTAAAGAAAAAGAAAACTTGAGACTCTGACAGGAGAAATGGGCTTCCCAAGGTCACATAGCTATCGATGTATCAAAGTTCATGTAAATACCTGTTACTTGACTCTAAGACCAACACCTTTACAGGAAGGTCTCTGAACTGCCTTAGAGTGCTTAAGTGACTGTAATACCACACGTATCCAGGAGATGGCAGAACTTTGCCTGGTTTGTGGGCTTGCTGCTGTTTTGTCTTTCCTACTCAAAGAGGACCAAAATGACATCATGATATCCAAGTCAATGTACAGCGTATGGACTGCAGGTACTGGGAGCTTACCTACTTTCTTCAACTATTTCCTCCACTCCCTAGAAATAATAAATCTTTTGATTTCTCTCTTCTTAATATCCAATGATTCAAATAAGAGATATATTAAGCCACTGTAGTTTACTTATACATAACTTTAAAATGACATTTTTTTTTCATTTCCCAGTGTTCTTTCTTTGGGTGTAGCTGCTTCTGTCCATCCTTGATCAATTGAAACTGAGTTAGATCTTCTTTGTCGAAGAAATCCACTTCCATCAGAATACATCCTCATACAGTATTATTGTTGAGGTATATAATGATCTCCTGGTTCTGCTCATTTCACTTAGCATCAGTTCATGTAAGTCTCTCCAAGCCTCTCTGTATTCATCCTGCTGGTCATTTCTTACTGAACAATAGTATTCCATAACATTCATATACCACAATTTATGCAGCCATTCTCCAACTGATGGGCATCCACTCAGTTTCCAGTTTCTAGCCACTACAAACAGGACTGCCACAAACATTTTGGCACATACAGGTCCCTTTCCCTTCTTTAGTATCTCTTTGGGGTATAAGCCCAGTAGTAGCACTGCTGGATCAAAGGGTATGCACAGTTTGATAACTTTTGGGGCATAATTCCAGATTGCTCTCCAGAATGGTTGGATTCGTTCACAACTCCACCAATAATGCATCAATGTCCCAGTTTTTCCGCATCCCCTCCAACATCCATCATTATTTTTTCCTGTCATTTCAGCCAATCTGACAGGTGTGTAGTGGTATCTCAGAGTTGTTTTAATTTGTATTTCTCTGATCAATAGTGATTTGGAACACCCTTTCATATGAGTGGAAATAGTATCAATTTCATCATCTGAAAATTGTCTGTTCATATCCTTTGACCATAAAAAAAGAAGTAGTGAGGCACCTAGATGGTGTAGTGGCTAGAACCCTGGCCAACTTTTTCCCTTTTGAATTTAGAGGAGGAAGGATGAACCAGTTCAAAAGACAAGGTTGTCACAATTCAATAATTATTTAATAAGCACCAATTACGAATCAGACCAGGCAACACTCTCAAACAGTAAAACTTTGAGGGCTTACGGTTCTTTTTTTGAGGAGGGATAGAAACACTGGCAAAATTTAATTCTTTTGGTGCCCAAAGCATAAATTATGTCAGAGCTGGAGAGGACCTTAGAAATTATTTTAACTCATCCCTTTGTTTTAAGGGGAAAAGATCTATCCAGGGTCACACAAGTAGCAAAGTGACAGCCCCAGAATCAGGACTCTAGTCTAAGGACTAAACATCCATTGAGTTTTCCACTTTTCCCTGATGCTGCTGTGCTCCTGGGCTGCATTCTTCTTGGTCCCTTCCCTCTCCCCCCATTTCATGATTCAAAGCTAATTTTAAAGAGAATAGGTTTTTTAACTATCAAAAACTTTTTTTAGAGTTTCATTATGTAGGCTCAGAATTTCATTTTGGTATGACTTAGAATGAGCCAAAAAAAATATGCCCCATATCTTTTCTCTGTCCCTCCTCCTCAGTAATCCTCTCATTGGTCTGTCAGACTGCCTGAAATCCCCTCTCACCTTGGTTAGGTATGTCTTCCTTGTGATTAAGCTTCCGAGTCCAGAAAGTCTCTGTGAAAATAAAAATATGTTACCTGGGAGTGAGGATATTGTTACTGAGCTGCACCCCATGCCCCAGCATGTTTACACAAGATTTGGATTATTAGATTAATTTGTTGTCACTCAAAATGGCATAGGCCTCCAAGGGGCAGGGAAATGAGAAGAAAAAAGAGACAGATGGAGAGGAGCCACACTGAAAACATGGAAGACAGTAGGAGAGAGACTGGGGAGAGGAGGACTTGAAGGCACTGTTGGGAAGGGAACAAAAGAGGCAGAAGAGATCTCTTTATAGTTTCATAGACACTTCCTCTGATCCCTATCTCATCTCTACCTTGAAGATGAAGGAGGTGAGGTGGCTTAGAGGTGCATCTCGGGGCAGTGGAGCAAAAATCCTGTCCATTATCCTAATTGGTTGGCCATACTCTTTCTAAGGCCCCCATAACATTAAGCGTATTCAAAAGGAAAAAACCCTCAAAATATTTCATTCAACACAGAATAAAAAGTCAAGGAAATAAAGCATATGAGCTAGTGATTAAATAAAGTCCACCATCTATTATAATATATCCTTCCAGCATCTGTCAGATCTTTTCTTTTTTTTAGCTCAAGGACTATATCATCGTCTTCCTTGTTCAGCATTGCTATCACTGTTGTCGCCATTACTGTCCTCCCCTCCCACCCTTCTCTTTCCTTTCTCTCTCTCTCTCTCTCTCTCTCTCTCTCTCTCTCTCTCTCTCTCTCTCTCTCTCTTTCTCTCTCTTTATCTTCCTCTCTTTCTCTCACTTTCTCTGTTTCTCTGTTTCTGTCTCTCTATCTTTTTCTGTCTATCTTTTTCTATCTCAGTCTCTGTCCCTGTCTCTCTGTCTCTCTTTGTCTCTCTCTCTGTTTCTCTTAGTTTCTCTGTCTTTTTGTCTGTTTCTCTATTTCTGTCTCTGTCTTTTTCTGTCTCTGTCTCTCTGTCCCTGTCTCTCTGTCTCTCTCCTCTTTTCATTTACTCATCCTCACTCTGTCTCTCTCCTTCTTTCTATAGCTCAGGGATTATAGAAATGTTATGAACTCGAAGAATAATTTTTAACCATGTTTTTATTGTTATTGGATCATTTTTTAGTCATGTCTAACTCTACATGACCCGTTTTGGAGTTTTCTTGGCAAGGATATTGAAATGGCTTGTCATTTTCTTTAGCACTTCATTTAAAGATGAGGAAACTTAAAACTATGTTAAATGACTTGCTCATGATCACATAGTTAGTAAATGTCTGGGTCTGGATTTGAACTCATGAAAATGATTCTTTCTGTCTCCAGTCGTGGCACTCTATACACTACATCACCTAGATGGTAAATCTTCAGAAACAAATGTCAAATACTAGAAATCTACTTTGTGCAGAGTTCCATACAAGGGACAAAGGAGTTTCAAAGTTTAAGTATAAGAAGCTCTGACCTCATGAAATTCCCTGTCTAGTACTAAGATAAAACACAGATATAGGAATATAAAACAAATTTATTAGAATATTATGAAACAGGTTGCTATGTAAAGTCTAAGAAAGTTCATCTCTGGATCAGAATTGGGGTAAGTGATTGGGGAAGGCTAAATAGAGGAAAGAATATTTGTGTTGAGAGCTTTAAAGAATGGGTTCAGGAATTTAGTTGGTGAAAGTGACAGGAGAGAGTCCACACTCAGAGAATAATGTGATCAAAGGGAAGGGATCAAGGGGCAAATGGCCATGGAAGAGACAGAAGAATCCCCTTTGCTTCAGGGGATTCTCTATGGTCCCTAGTATAATATTCTGAATTCTCAGTCTAATATTTCAAATTCTTGACACTTAGATTCCCGTCTACCTTTCCAGTCATCTTTTACATTGCTCCTGTTCAAATCTCAATAATCAATTAATAAGCATTTATTAACTACATATGATGTCATACACTAAACTATAAACTGGAGAAATAAATTCGAGTGAGGTAGACTAGGTGTAGCAGCACCTGTCTGTCATCCTTGTCTTGGGGGAAGCTAAGAGTGGTAGATAACTCAAACTCAGTTTTTCTGAGAGTAAGTCTAACAATATGTCAGGCCCTATGGTGAGAAAACCTGAATTCAAATCTGACATTGTAGACTTACTAGCTATGTAACCCTAGGCAAACAACTTAACACTTCCTTATCTGTACAATGGGGAATAATAATAGCATCCAGGATTGTTGTGAGGCTAAAAAGAGGTATAATATAAAATAATAAGATATAATGTGTTTTCCAGATTTTGAAGTATGATTTCAATAATAATAATAATAAATATCAATGCTACATGAATGGCAGATGAAGAGATGAAAAATCAGGAAAACCCTTTTGAAGCTGGTGGTACTTAAGCAGAACCTTGAACAAAATTAGAGGTTCCAATTGGTAGATATAAGGTAGAAAAGGTGAATTATAGGAAAGAGGACAATTTGTGCAAAGGTCTAGAGGTGAGAGATGATAGGTCACATATAGGGAACAGCAAGGAGATCAGTTTGACCAAAAAAAAAAATGTTCTAGAGGGATTAATACATGATCCTCCCAGAAAAGATAGACTGTAACACAATGGTGAAGGACTTCAAATTCAAAATTGAGGGGTTTTTTGCATTTTATGTAAACTTAATTTAAAGCTTCCTGAGAATATGAGTGACATGATCAAGGAAAGGGGGGGGGGAAGGAAATTAAGAAGAAGGAGAGAAGAAGACGGGAAGAAGGAGAAGGAGAAGGAAGAGAAGGAAGTGGAAAAGGGAGAGGAAGAAGAGGAAGGAGATGAAGAGGGGAGGAGGAAGAAGAGGGAGAAAGGGAAGGGAGGAGGAGGAGGAGGAGGAGAAGGGGGAGGAAGAAGAGGAAAAAGAGGAGGAGGGAGTGGAGGGGGAAGAGAGGAAGGAGGAAAAGCATTTATATAGAGCTTACTATATGTATGTGCCAGGCACTGTGCTTTTTATAAACATCTCATTTGATTCTTACAACAATCCTAAAAGGGAGGTGTTGTTATGATGCTCATTTTACATTTAAGGAAACAGAGGCACTCAAAAGTGAAGTGACTTGCTTAGAGTCACACTGCTAAGAAGTGCCTGAGGCTAGATTTGAACTCAGATCTTTGATCTATTCACTGTGCTACCATCTGTCTCATACACAGTAAAACTTCTGTGTCTTCTCATAGATAGTATCACTTATCTGGATTTTTCAGTCACTCTCTACCTCCCAGAATCTTTAACTTGTTTCAAAATCCAGCTTATATGCTTCCTCATGCATGGGGTCTTTTCTGAACTTCCAAGTTGTCAGTGTTCCCTCTCTCTTTTAATTACTTCACGGAACTATTTCTATTCTTCGGGTTTATTTTCTGAATTTACATTGTATTCCCTCAGTTGAATGTAAGCTCCTTGAAGGCA
Source organism: Sarcophilus harrisii (assembly GCF_902635505.1). Lineage (NCBI taxonomy): Eukaryota > Metazoa > Chordata > Mammalia > Dasyuromorphia > Dasyuridae > Sarcophilus > Sarcophilus harrisii. The sequence goes on along the minus strand of NC_045428.1, from coordinate 547,502,665 downwards.
GGAATTGTTGTCTTTGTGTCTTTATATACCCAATTCTTAACACTTTCGATAGTTTTTGGTTTGGATTTAGACTTGGGATTTTTTTTGGTGTAGGGGATATTTTCTAGCAATACAGATCAGCAGTGAGACATTAGTCACAGAGAGTTATAGAGATCACTGACAGTTTAAGTGGCTAACTCAAAATCATGTAGCCAGTGGGTATCTAAACCCAAACTTTAACCCAGGGTTTTTTGACTCTAAAACTAGTCATCTATCCACCATCCCACACTACATTCTTGCATATGCCAGGCATTTAATGAATATTTGTTTGTTTAAATTGAATATAATTATATTAGGCTCTTTGGATAAATTCCATGAAGGAAGATATGAGATAAAGCTAGAAAGATAAGATAACACTTGTATTTATTGTCCATCCTTTGTTCTCAAATAGAACTAATGACATCATGAGCATGATGTCTGTGTGCATTGGTTGGATTTGAGTGAGACTGAGCTGCACAAAGTCACCAGCCATGCTCTCTCCTTCATAGTCATTGGAATCCAGTGGTGAGACAAAGGTCAAGATAACTAGTGATGGTCCAGGCATATTCAAGCACTAGACTGTGCAGAGCTTTGAAGACCAAGTTTAAGAGCTTGAATTTTACTTGGAAGATACTAAGGAGGCTACTGGATAATTTTTGAGCAGAGAAAGGACATGACCAGATCCAAGTGTAACAAAGATTATTCTTGTCTCATGAGACACAATGATTAAAGAAGGAAAGAATGTGTATAAGGGTTAGGACAGATATGCTTAGACTCCATTGCCTTGCTTCGTGGTCTCATTTGTTCTGGGATCCTTGTCTGTCACCTACCAATGGAATTCCATGGAATTCCCTGACACAATGTTTTGACACTGGATTGGGACTTGGGACTATTACCTCCCAATGATTAGAACTCTGGCCTGGTCATCTATGACTGGATTTCCCTGATGCTACAGAATGTAGACTGTGTCATTGCCCTTGATTCTCCCAGATTTGCACGGTTAATATATTTCTACTTCCTCCACTATCATGTGACTTATCCCTCAGATTGGTCTGTACTCTTGATCCAAGTCATTCCAGGTTTAGCCTTTGCCACTGTCAAACAGACCTTGATTCTAAAAATGATATCCTTCAATTCCCTTCTGCCACTCTCATTTGGAAATGGGTAGAACCAGGTGACCTTGGTAAGCTACTCCTTACAGTTGAAGGTCATCAATTGGATTCTGTGGCTGGCTATATACTGGACATAAAGATCTGATTGCATGGTTGGTATAGATTATATAGGTCAGGGGTCCTCAAACTTTTTAAATAGGGGGCCAATTCCCTGTCCCTCAGACTGTTGGAGGGCCAGACTATAGTAAAAACAAAAACTTTGTTTTGTGGGCCTTTAAATAAAGAAACTTCATAGCCCTGGGTGAGGTGGATAAATGTCCTCAGCTGCTGCATCTGGCCTGCGGGCATAGTTTGAGGACTCCTGATGTAGGTGGAGGCCACTCCTATGCTCAGAACCTGCTCCAGCTTCCTCTGTTGTCAGCAAAAGAGAAGTCCTTCCTTTAGGTACCCCTATTTCATATACCAAATCTTGGAGATTATTAGCGCCCAGTAAAGCATCCCACTCTAGCTCAGGCTCTTTAAGAACCCTATTAAGTCAGTGAGCTAATATCATGATCAGTGTTTGTGCATTTATGGAACTCTCACATTCTTTGAATAGCTGCTCAGAAACCCTCTCTCATCCCCAGGCAGAAAGCAATAATTCCTTAGAAGATGAAATATGGAAACTTGTACTTATGAGGATAAGTAGATTATCATGTAATGAGAGATTTCATGCTGCCTGGCCAAGAATTCCCTCAAGACTTGAGCAAAAGGAAAGATTTAGCCAACAGGATCCCAGCTCAAACTATCACACTCACCCACTCCTAAATTATACATATACATAAGAATCTTCACTATAGAAGCCCATGCTTTTGAACCCACCCCACCTCCATCTCACTCATAAAATCCCATGGAAGCCATGGAAGTCATGTCTCTTATTGGCTCTAATGTTCACACACACACACACACACACACACACACACATACACACTCACACACCCCTTTTTAACTAGCTAGTTTGTTCAATCCAGAAATGGTAAATCTTTCAAGGAACTCTTTCCCTCTGGCTTCAATGAATTCTCTATTCCCACATCTAGTATTCCCACCTTTTGGATCTGGATAGAGCTTGGCTCTTTCTGGGGCTCATAGGACTGGTACAATCAAAGTCAATGCCCAGGTGTGTCAGAACCTACAACATGTTGGGGCAGAAGTGGCATTGACTGGTTGGTTGGTTGTTATCCTTCATTCTTAAAGAGGACCAAAAGGCCATCACTACGGTAGAGTCGAGTTACAGTATATCTGAATGTGGCTGATCAGGCCAATATGAGCTCAGAATACTCTGCCACATGTCAGTCACAAATAGTCCCTATGAATATTTGGGGTGGTTTTTCTAACTTTGTGCATCTTGTGTTTCTTCTGAGCAAATTCAACTTTATTTTGCTTATAGAGCATACCACTTCTCTGATGAGGGCATGCCATGCTAGGCATCTCCTGTGCCAGTTCTGTGCTTCATTCTGGGAGATGCTCTCAGGAAAATTTGTCGAATATGAGCCAGGACCCCCAGGTCAACCATACTAAATGAATTTCTCTCATCTTGTGGAGAGGAAGGCAGAAGAAAGCAACTTCTTGGGTAACTAGGGCGTGATTTTCCTAACTCTCTTGTCTTGTGGCATTATCCATTATGCCTATTCTTCTCACCCCAACCCAATTGATTGAAGCTCTCCCTAAGGAAAGGGAAGAGGGCAGTGGAGGGAGCCAAATATGATATGGTTGACAGAAATCTGGCCTTGGAATCTGGAGGTTTTAGTTCAAACCCAGATTTCCTCATTTATTCATTTAGCTGTATGGCCATAGCTAAGTCACTGAATTTCTCAGAGCCTGTTTCTCAACTATAAGATGAAACTAAGCTGCTGCTCTTGGACCTTGCTCCTTTCCCATTGCACTGTGATATATTTTTCCTGCCTGGCTGGTGAGCTGCTTCCCTGCTACTAGAACAATTCTGAAGTGATTTTCTAGTTGTTTTGAGGATAATTTGGAAAGGCTTCAGAAGATTCCTTCCTTAGTCCACTATCTTGACTCTATAGAAGTAAGAGTTATTATTTCCATTAGACAGATAACAAAAGTGAGGCTTCAGGTTGTGACTTTTCCAGAGTCACAGGTAAGTCTGGTTGGGGCTATTATTATCTTCTTCCTTTGCAGATAGGGAAAAGTGATACTGAAGCAGGATTAAAATCAGGTTTTCCTGATTCCCAGATCAGAATCATATTCACTATGCACCTAGCTCCTAAATCATGTCTCAATGATACCTATACTTCTTTGCCTTATTCAATTGCTTTTAATAAGATCCAATAAACCAAAAACCACTGTCCTCTACTGAATCACCAAATATGAACTGTAGCATAACAACCCTAAATGTTCTTTCAGCAGTGGCAGAAGTGACATTGACTGGTTGGTTGGTTGTTATCCTTTATTTTTAAAGAGGGCCAAAATGATATCACTATGGTAGAGTCGAGTTACAGTAGTTCTGAATGTGGCTGATCAGGCCAATATGAGCTCAGAATGCTCTGCCACATGTCAGTCACAAATAGTCCCTATGAATATTTGGGGTGGTTTTTCTAATTTTCTGCATCTTGTGTTTCTTCTGAACAAATTCAATTTTATTTTTCTTATAGAGCATACAACTTCTCTGATGAGGGCATGTCATGCTAGGCAGTCCTGTGCCAGTGTGTAAGGAATCCTAGTGAATAAAGAATGTTAAGTGAATCTCAACCATGTCTTTTGTGTAACTTCTTTTTTTCTGACAACATGAGAATGTGCTTGCAGTTGTATGACAGAATGCCAGGAAAGCATACAGAAAGTAAGACCATCGTTTCTTGTGTATTAATCAATGAGAATCCTTTATTACAGGCCTGGGTTTACCCCCCCCAGAAACCTGGCCAGTTCCTTGAGTAAACACAGTCCTCCTAAAAGAATGAACAAATATTAGTGGGTCTCTTCTGATGGAGCATCCTCTACCTGAGAGGCTGCTACGTCATGTATCAAATGAGAATACTTAGCATAGTGCCTTCTTTGCTTTTGTTCTCAGTCTATAAAAACCCCTTAGTGAAAAATGACATTGATGATTTGGGCTAGGAAGTCTTGTACAAAGTCACGTTACAATGGCTCCCACTCAAGACTCTGAATAGCTGTGACCACAAGTCTTCCCAGCAAAGGAATTCAGATGTTGGTGCTTCCTCAGAGTGGTGATGATGTATGCTGTATGTTGTTTGTTTGTCTGTTATAGTGGCTACCATATTTGTTAATTGTGCATTACTTTTGTGCTATGAGTTTCCTCTTATGTCTTATTTAAATCAAGGTTCTAAGCAGTAATAAAACTTGTACCCACCCTCTTTAAGATTATACCTGTTGAAATGCAAAGTCTAAACCTAGATTAATCTTACACAATGTCTGTGCATATCCTTTGACCCAGCACTGTTTCTACTGGGCTTATATCCTTTATATATATAAAGGAGGGAAAGGGACCCACATGTGCAAAAATATTTGTGGCAGTCCTCTTTGTAGTGGCTAGAAACTGGAAACTGAATGGATGTCCATCAATTGGAGAATGGCTGAATAAATGATGGTACATGAATGTTATGGAATATTATTGTTCTGTAAGAAACAACCAAGATGATTTTAGAGAGGCCTGGAGAGACTTACATGAACAGATGCTAAGTGAAATGAGAAGAACCAGAAGATCATTGTACATGGCAGCAACAAGACTATATGATGATCAATTCTGATAAATGTGGCTCTCTTCAACAATGAGATGATTCAAACCAGTTCCAGTTGTTCAGTGATGAAGAAAGCCATATACATCCAGAGAGGCCTGTGGGAACTGAATGTGAATCAACATAGCATTTTCACTCTTTCTGTTGATGTTTGCTTGCATTTTGTTTTCCTTCTGAGGTTTTTTTCTTTCTATATCCGATTTTTCTCATGCAGCAAGATAACTGTATAAATATCTATACATATATTGGATTTAACTTATAGTTTAACACAATTTAATATGTATTGGTCTACATGCCATCTAGGGAAGATGGTGGGGGGGAAAGAGGGAAAAATTTGGAACAGAAAGTTTTACAAGGGTCAATGTTGAAAAAGTACCCATGCATATGTTTTGTGAATAAAAAGCTTTAATAAAAAATATCTTACACAATGTCTCCCATGTCATATAATCAATTGTAAAGTTCTTGAGAGATCTTGAGAGTGTCCTTATATGGTTTTTTCTAACCATCTTGTGAGCACTCACCATTTGTGATTTCCATAAAATAATCTTTTTTGTAAGTGTACATTTGATATTTGAACAATGTGACCAGCTTAATGAAATTGTGTTCTCTGCATTAGAGTTGAAATGCTTGGCAGTTTAGCTCAAAAAAGGACCTCAGTATCTTGTATCTGCCAGGTGATCTTCAGAATCAGTTTCTTGGCATGACACTGGTATATTGTCCAGATTTCACAGGTAAATAAAAATAAAGTCAGCACAGTGGCTCTGTAGATCTTCAATTTGGTCATCAGTATAATATCTCTTCTCTCCCACACTTTTCTTTAGAGCCTCTCAAATACAGATAGCAATGAGTGTATCAATTTCATTATCAGTGTGGACACCCCTGGAAAGTATAATGCCAAAATAAAAGAACTTATCCACAGAATTCAAAACTTCACCATGTGCTGTAACTGATGGTTCTACATATGGACGGTGTGGCTGAGGGAGGACCTGTGTTTTCTAGATGTTAATTGTTAGGTCAATTTCATGATGAACCCTGCATATGTTAAAACTTTTAATTCATGTATTGGTTAGTTTTGAAGATAATTTATCCTTTTTTTCTTTTTTATTCCTTTAATAAGTAATTGAATGTGGGAAGGAGAGGGAAGTATTAGGAAACAGAAGTGATGGAAAAACATAATATAGAAACAATTTTTTATGATGTGAGAGGTCAGAAGTATATTGAATATCAGAATTTGAGGAGAACCTAGAATCTAGAACAAATAATGTCCTCTTTGAAAAAAAAAAACCTTAATACATAAAAATTAGAACTGGAAGAGATTGTTTCTTAGAATTTTACCAACTCTTTCATTTTATATTTGAGGGAACTGAGACATGGAGCCAGGAAGCAATTGGGAGAATAAAGAATAATTTAACTAATTTTAATTAATAATTTAATTACACCAATAATTTAATTTCCAGCTCTGAGCTCTGATGTCAAATGTCAGACAAGTCCAGCTCTTCTACAACTAAAACTCTTTTCTCTCAACTTCCTATCATCCTGGGAACCAGGGCAGAAATCTTTGCTTGAAGGATCTGCCAAGCAGACATACCAGATTCTAGGAGGATTACATGGTCTTCTAGTGCCCCAGGGTCCCCCAAACCTATGACAGTAGTAGCAAAGTGGACCCAAAGATAAATGCTGTTTTTGAAGATCTAATACCTGATCCATCCCAAGTTCATATTTTGTTTCTCCAATTCAAGATTCCACCTGGAGGAACAGACAACAATCTCCCACCTCCTCTTTTCCCTTTCTCGCCCCAATAAAGCTCTTGTCCTGTCTTTGTCTTAGATTTGATACTTGATAATGGTATAATTCTTTGTATTTTCAAAATCACTTTCACATACATGAAAGTGAGACAAGAGGACCCACTACTGAAGTCCCTCCTTCAACTCCAAGGAGTTAAAATGTACCTTTCTCCCAATGCCTGAGAGCCAGAAGGGGGAGAAAAGGGATTGGAGAGTGTCTCCCTTCAATCTATAAGAGTTCTACTATCTCCATCTTTATCTTAGCAATTTTAATACCCTCTCCTCAGCCCCTGGGAGCCCTAGGATTTTTCACTGGGCATTTTACTTTGAGAATCTCCCACAAGCAATCTCTGAGAGCCCAGAGATTCTAATCTTGAACTCTCAAGATCCTGGATCTTTACTATGAAGATCCCTTGATTTCCTCTCTAAGCTCCAGAGTTTACTGCAGTTTCCCCCACATGCAAACATCACTACCTCACATTGTCCTCCCCTCTTGGCCAACGTTTCTCTGTGGTAGTATTGATCCCTTTGGACTGAATTGTGAGGAATTTTTACTTAGAGGATCAGGAAAGAATAAATTTTTGGCAAGGAAGTAATGGAACTCAGGCAGGGCAACACTAATGTTTCCAGTGATTAGTAGTAAGACAAGGCTATAATCTTGGTCTCCAAACCTGTACCACCCCTGAATCTCACTGTTCCCTGATCCCCTATCATTCGTCCTCTCTCCACCCACAAAGACACGCCCAGATTCTCAAGAGAACAATATAACGTCATTATTCAAAAGTCTGTTCTACACCAGCCCAGGGTGAGACCAGAAGAGGTGACAATTTCACAGAACAAATAAGCCACAGAACAGTACAAGCTATGGTGAAGCAGAGTCAGGAAAGATCTCAGGACTCATTCTAGCCACTCTTTCAATTTTCCAGGGGAGAGATAAGTTATTTACCCAAAGGAATGGAGCAATTCAATGACAAGTTGAAACTCAACCTATGAGATTGGGAAAGTCTTTTATTAGCAAGTGGGAGCTGAACCTATTGTCAATATTCTAAAAAGACATGATAACTTATGATCTTAGTATTAAAGATTAAAGATTCAGAAAGGAAAACAATCTTTGGAATCATCTAGAACAGGGACTCTTAATTTTTTTGGATCATGGACCTCCTTATCTACAATCAAAATTGAAAAAAAAATCTAAATTCAGTTGGAGGTTAGTGAAAATAAAGATGTAGTCCTTTTGCCATCTCAGTTCTTGAATGCTTCCCTTCTACCCTCTCCAGGTTAAGAATCTATGCTCTACTTTTTCATTTTACAGATAAATAAACTGAGGCCAAGAGATAAGTTTCCAAAAGTGACAGCAAGCAGCAAAGCCGGAATTCAAACTTAGATCCTCCTTCTCCAAATCCAGCATTCTTTTAGCACAAAAACCATGGATGTCTGTGTTTTCCATATACCAGGTAGAAAAATTTTCCACTCATATAAAAACCAGCTCCTCACTCCTCACTCCCATAAAGTCCTCCAAGTAGCCAGTAGAGAACCATTTTTCCTTCTCTGTGTTCCTTCCTCTCCCTATCCTTCAATTTCCACCTCTATAAAGAAAGAGTCTAATGAGAGTAAGTTTATTGCCTTGTGACAAGTATCTCAATTTTATTTTGTCTTAATTTTGTGACTCTTATTATGTAAGTCATTTTTCTGTTATAAGGACTTGAGCAGCATAGTTTGGCAATGCCGAGTGCATTCCCCAGACTTGATAAACAACTCATAATGATGTGTGTCCCCTCAAATTTTATAACTAGTTGATAAACACTTGCTAGTGACACTAACTCTGATAGACAGTTTCTTTTCACAATGAGTTTAGGTAATCGATCTCCAGTCAGAACTCGGACAATACCCATAGCCAGTACTATAAGAAACCCACTGGAGACCCCTAATTTTAGGGCCAATTGTGGGTAATAACTAACAATGGTTCTTGTATTCCTCCTGCACTTGAAACCCAAGTATACTTTACATTCACTTAAGGGTAGTGCTGATTGGTGAAGATTTGCTGACTTAGTGGGTAACTATACAGTTACATACAGTATATGTACATACACAGAGACGTACAATGTGTGACTAGGTAAAAATGAAACCTTGTCAATGAATACCAGTACAAGAGACACTTACCATCTATACCCAGAGAGAGAATCATGGGAACTGAGTGTGGTTCACAACATAGCATTTTTACTCTTTTTGTTATTGTTTGCTTGCACTTCATTTTGCTTCTCTTTTTTTTTTCTTGTGCAGCACAATATTGTATAAATATATATATATATATATATATATATATATAGGATTTAACATATATTTCTACAATGCTTAATATATATTGGACTATTTGCCATCTAAGGGAGGGCGTGGGAGGAGGAAGGAAAATTGGAACACAGGGTTTTGCAAGAGCTAATGTTGAAGAATTGTTCACACATAGGTTTTGAAAAATAAAAAGCTTTAATAAAAAAAAGAATAGTAGAAACATCAAGTAAAACAGGTTTTGTCCTGAGACTTTAAAGGTTGATAATAACAAAAAAGCAATTTTTTGTTTTATTATATTTAATATTTTATTTTCCCAAATTACATGTAAAAACAATTTGAACATTCTTTTTTTTTTTAATTTTGGGTTCCAAATTCTCTTCTTCACTCTCTCTCCTCATCTCTAATTGAGAAGGCAAGCAATTTGATACAAGTTATTCATGTGCAGTCATGCAAAACATTTCATATTAGTCATATTGTGTAAGAAGATACATACAAACTTGTTGGCTTTTCCCTCAAAACTTTTATAATTCTTCATAGTTCTCATTTCTTTTTTTCCATTTTTCTTCTACTTCTCTTTTAAAGATCTTTTTTGAACTCTTCCAAGAGAGCCTTTTGAGTTGGAGATTAGTTCATATTCCCCTTCACCTGAAGGCATTTTGCCTTTGTTGTTCTCTTCCGGTTTTTGTGTTCTGATCTTCCATTTCCATATTAGCTTTTTATAGTCTTGAACTCTTTTTGCTTTTTTGCTCATTTTCAAAAATTGAGCTCTTCTTCCAGGGCACAGGGGAAATTTTCCTAAGATCTTTTTCAGGGGGTCACTGACTTGCTGGGCTGGGGCTGAGGCTCCTTGACCTGAAGTTCTGGAATATGGCTATAACATTCCTAGGAGTTTTCATTTGGGGATGTCTAAAGGAGGTGATTTCTTTTTTGTGCTCTGTTTCTAGACTATCAGAGCAATTTTCTTTGATAATTTCTTGAAAAATGAAGTCCACATTTTTTTATCATGACTTTTTGGGAGTCCAATAATTTTCTTTTCTTTTTTTTTTTTTTTTTTGCTGAGGCAATTGGGGTTAAGTGGCTTGCCCAGAGTCACACAGCTAGTAAGTGTTAAGTGTCTGAGGCCAGATTTGAACTTAGGTTCTCCTGACTTCAGGGCCATCTAGCTGCCCTGAGTCCAATAATTCTTAAATTTTCTCATCTCTAAATCTGTTTCTGGTCAGTTGTTTTTCCAATGAGACATTTCATATTTCTTCTTTTGATTTTGATTGTTTCTAGTTGTTTCATGGTGTCATTGGTTTCCATTTGACCAATTCTGGTTTTAAATATTTTCTTTAGTATTTTTGGTGCATCCTTTACCAAGTTGTTGACACCTCTTCTTTTTATTGCACCATGTCACTTATCTTCCCAACCAATGAAATTAAAGGACATGGTGGACTTTGCTTTTCAGTTACTGATTTAAACAAAATTTTTGCGGTTCCAATGGTTGAAGAAAGCAACAGTTTGCCATCAAATAGCATGAGGAACACAACATATTTTGTAGATTGCCACAGAGCTATATTAATAGTTTGGTATATGTCAGAACCCTGACAAATTTGATAGAAACAACTGCCTTCTACACATCACATAGATGATTTATTAGTTAGGGATCATGATAAGCAGGAAGGGATCACAAAATTATCAAAAGATTAATTTAGAATGGGTGGTTGACCCACAAAAAGTACAAAAGAGACAATCTTTCATCAATCAAATTCTTAAGGATGATTTGGGCATTAGAAGTATTCATTCCTCAACCAGTAGTAGCAAAGATTTTAGCTTTTAAAATCCCCAAATTACAAAAATGAGGAACAGAAACTAGTTCAATATTCGGTTTCTGGAAAACTTACATTCCACATTTTAAGTATAATGCTAAAATCAATATATAATGTTACAAGGAAATCTAAAATTTTGAATACAGCCCTAAAAACCAGTATTAAGGCAACTAAAGGAGGCAGTGTGTTGTACTGCCTCCTTTAGTTGTCTTAATACTGATTTTTAGGGCTTAATACTGTTTTCCTTGTTTTGATTCCCTCAGATCTCTCTTTTAGACTAAAAGTCAGCTATGATGAAGATTTTATGAGTTGGTCCTTATGAAGAAAGCTAAGGAAAGATAATAAGGAAAGATTTCACACTATCAGATTTAGTGTGAAAAAAAGGTAACTGATCCTCAGATTAGATACATCATTGTGGGGAAATGTCCTATTAACATATCATTCTACCATGGAAACCAAGTGTTTGATCCAAAGTGTGCCACTGACACTCCAAACACCTATTGCTATATTAGTATGAGCCAAAATAATGCCTGACAAACATATTGGAACTATTACCATTCAGTTGGTGCTTGAAGTGGAAATACAGCTTAAGAGTTAGTGCTGGGGGAAAAAAAGAATGAGCCATCTTTACAAGAAGATAGTAACCCATGCTATTGGCATAACATCTAATCTACTAGAGAGAGATATTACCCAAGTAGGTAAGCCTCTTGCACAGTATTCTCCAACCTGGAAAGAGCAAAAGTAAAATAGCAATACTTGGGATGTGCCGCTTTCACCCAATGGATACAAAATGACAAGAATTTAACTTCATTTAATCCACTGGTTACCAAATGATAGAGAAATGGGATGGAAAGTCAACCTAATATGCCAAATTGAGATTAGCTGTCACCAAAGCCTCTAGTAAAAATCTTTACTACAGAGTGATATATAGTGTGTCTTGGGCAGTAGCTAATGGAATAGGCATATAGACTGGTAAATGGAGAAATGACAGTGGTATAACCAATAACAATGAAGCTTGGAACAAGGAATATTGGCAAGACATAGCCAATACAGACATTAAGGTTGAGATTGAATATGTATTAGCACACAATAAGGGAAAATCAAAAGGAACAAAATGGGATGAAAAGACAGATCAAATTATCAAATTAAGAAAGACTAAAGCAGAGAAAAATAGTAATGGCACAGTGGAAATACAAGAAATTTTGAAGTAATTTCGGTTCCTCTCTTTTGTCATTTGGGGATGTTAAAGCTAAAATCTTTGCTACTACTGGTTAAAGAATGGATATTCCCTAATGTCCAAATCAGCCCTAAGAATTTCACAAAATATTGCTTTTTCTATAGTTCTTGTGGGGCAGCTCCTTAATCTGTATTTCAGTCCACCAAATTTTTAATCAAAGAAGAAATGAGACTAAAATAAAAGCAATAGTTATTCAATCTACAATACTACCTTTGCCCCATTTGTCAGAAGGCTAGATGATTATTGAAACAGTTGTCCAAATCCATTACTAAAGACTAGGCTCTGAAAATAGCTGGAAAAATAGAGCCCACTCCATAATAAGCTTAACCAAAAAATTGTCTGATTGCAATCTGCACATGCAGAAGACCAAGTTTTATGTGAATAGGAATTATGTGAAACTTCAACTTAGTCTATAATTTTCAGGTCACAGGAATGATAAAAAGATTTCATGGAATGCTTAAGACAAAGGCCATCAATTAGAGAATTGTCATTAGAAGAATATTAAGCTGTTTAAATAACAAACCCAGGAAAAATTATACAATGCCTACAGGTGAATTTAAAATTGCAGCATCACAACAAAGCAATTCAAGAGAATACAAAATGTTGGGGAATAAACCTCCAACTCTAAATCTTTTGAATTTCCTCCCACTCAAGCTTCCCTCACTCCTGATCCCTGACTCCTAGTTCTCATCTTCTCCTGCCAACAGTTAAATGGAGCCATTTGGAACTTGGCATTGGGAAGACTTAAATTTAACTCCAACCACAGATACTGTGTGAGTCTGAGCAAATCACTTAATCTCTTTGTTTGTTCAGTCATTTCAGTTGTTTCCAATTCTTCATGTCCTCATGTGGAATTTTCTTGGCAAAGACACTGGAATAGTTTGCCACTTTCTTCTCCATATCATTTCACAAATGAGCAAACTGAAGCAAATAGGGTTAAGGAACTTGCCAAGGTTAATATTACTAGTAGGTATCTGAGCTGGATTTGAATTCAAAAGGATGACTCAGTTTCAGACTAGAGGTCCAACACTGTGTCCACTGAACCACCTATCTGCCTTTTGTGTTTTGGATAGAGGAGAGGAAATATCATATTAAAAGTTCTGATACTTCACCCAGTTAGTGCATCTGTGATCATCATGTTCTGTTCAATCTGCTCTGGGTGTGACCTTCAAGGCCAGGATAGGATGACATGGGTGTGTAAGCATACAAAGCCAAGGGCCCTTTATCCTAATAGGGAGAATATAGGACATAGAACCCTGGATTTGAAATCATGAGGTTTAGGCTCAATTATAGTCCTGCTACTTAATTATCTTTGTAAACTTTGAGCAAGTCAAAGTATTTCTTAACCTGTTTCTTCATCTGAAAAAAGAATTTTAATAATATTTATACTCCCTATTTTATAGTCATTTTTTTTAAAATCAGGAAGGTTCCATGTAATCCTACAATTGCAATAGGGATGTAAATTATTATTTCTAAGTATCCAGAGAATCCTCCAGACCTTCTTAACAGTAAAGTTGGTATATATGAGTTGTTTACCTAAATTCTATTACTTATTGTCCTCCTGACTTACTATGTAACCTAAAGCAAGCTGCTTAACCTCTTCTGGAAAGGATGAACAAATCAATTCCCCAAAGCCCAGAATTGATCCTTGTCTTGGAACAGAAAAATAGCATTTCACATCAGTTGGCTCTCCAGACATGGCATTCCACACTTGGTCTGGTGACCTCTAGTATGATAGCTTCATTAGGCCATTTTGGAGCTATTCTTCTTTCCATAAAATCTATGTCTAGTGTTGGAAGTTTTAGTACAAGATTTGTGAATTTTTAATAGTTCCTAAGTAGCACTACTGAGATTGAAACTCAAGTTTCACTAAGAAACTATTTAAGAACTCAAGTTCACTATTTCAAGCTTGATATTTTTTCCATTGCAGCAGATTGTCCCCTTGGAAATTGTGTATTCAAGTATTCCTTACCTACCCATGACTCTCCAATCTACATGTCCAATCCCAATCTTCTCCTGAGTCCCCCATGCACATGTTCAAGCCTTTTGATCCCTGCTGCCCAAAGATTCCATTGTTACGTTAAGCTCAATATGATCAAAAAAGGTCATTATCTTCTCACTAAACCTGGCTCTTCTTCCAATTTCCCTATTGCCATCAAGGGGATCACCCTCTTCAGCACCACCCAGGCTCAAAACTTTGGAGGATTCTACCTAATCCTCCACATAAATCAGTGGCTAAATATGATGATATACCTTCATGAGTTTTCATCTGCCATGCCCTTTTTTTTTAAACTTTTACTGCCAACTCAAATGGCTCTGTCATAAATTCAGGAGTTCCCATCAATGATGCTGATTGCAAACTATTCAAGTCTGTTTATCTTAAGTAACTCTTATTCATATCTTCACCAAAGTTCATGGGCATCCACCCAATGTGCTAGAGGCTTTCTTTACCTTTTGTGATACATGATTAGTTGGACTATTATTTTATTCTTCTTGGTATTAGTTTAATATAATTCCATAAGCAGTGATTATAAGTTATATATCTTAGGCCCCAAAGCTGCAAAGTACAGATTGTAAGTTCACTCAATTATAAGAAACTAACTAAAAGACCTCCACCCTTGTTTTTGTCTTATGGTGACCAAGCCCAGGATGGCAGAGGTGACTTAATGACATGGCAAGTCCTCAATTTATTTTTGCTGCCCACCATCCCTTGTCATTCCTCTAATGCCCAACACAGGGAAATGACCATGAGCATTAAATCAATGAGAGATCCTGTTTGCCAACCCATGGCCTGCCTTTCTTTTCCCATCATTAGCCATGTAAATGTTTTGACATCTGTTTACAAGCCCAACCCATAATTCTGTTCATCATGTTAGTAGGACCTCTGAAAGGTCAAGATAGGTCTTTCAAGGACTGCTCATCAGCTTATTTATCAGCCAATGCAAATCTATATTTTATATAGACCCTCCTTGATGGTCAAGATCAAGATCAACTGAGGAGACTCTGTATTATTAGTTTGCATCATATGAAGCACTATAAAATTAAAGCCTTGGAGAAAGGGGGCATCTCAGATGGACAGGAAGATATGAAGTACATTTTATTAGAAGAGGCCATGGACCCTTTAATAAAGTGCTCAGAGCTCTGTCCTGTTTCTTTTATTATATAGTGGACACTTCCGGACTTCACACTCCTCCCTAAGTGGAAGAGTACCAGTAGAGCACTCTGGTTGTCCTATATTATCTTTTGCTATTATCACATGATTAGTCTTTCTCTTTTTGTCATACAATTCCTTGATAACAATTTTTGCTCCTATTTTTATTTGGAATTCCTCATTAATTGCTTATACCCTCCATGCATCTCCCCATTTGTGATACGCATTTTTAGTTCTTCAGAGGAAGAACTTTGGTGTCTCATTCCATTTGTTAACATTAATAAATTTTAGTGTTGAAAAGATGAGTTTTTGCTATTATGTGAAACTTAAGGTCAGTAAGAAACTTTGAAAATTCTCAAAAGCAATCTAATCCATTTTCCTCATCATATGTAAAACTTGGATTCAATAAGGAACTTTGCAATTTCCCAAAAGCATCCCAGCCTTATCTCCTCCTGTTCAATTCTAGGCCCAATCAGTTGTCCATATTTGTAGTGTTCTGGGTTGGTTTTCTGGAGGTTTCAGTAGAATAATCACCACAATCATAACCAGGGATAAAGTCCAAATTCTTTCTTGTTTCCTTGCCTGGAGCTGGGCAGCTTTCTGGAGAGCCTTTAAGACCAGCCTTGGTCTCAGTGGGGGAAGTGCAGGAGGCCAGCCATCACGGTCTGAGGGCTTGTGCTTCAGTCTCCAGCCACCACAAAGGTGGACAATGGAATGAATCTGTCTCTCAGTCCCTGCTGCTGTTAAATACTCTATTATAATTACATCATCCTAGGTGTGAATCTTGTAGAACTATATTAAATACTAAGTACATGTACTAAACTAGAGAACTATTAAGCACCATGCTAAACTAGATAACCATGGTATTATTAATTCCACTTAATTAGCACCTTGTAAGAATCCTTGTTTTAAGTACGAGAGTTCTGGCCCATAACACATATTTACTATGTGACAAAGATATATCTCTAGACAAACACTATAAAGCATCCATTTGAATGTATACTGAAATAAGGACAATAAACAATCTTCATTCCTTTCTTTCTTGTGTATAGATGGACAATTCAAAAGCCTTCAGGAATTACAGATCTCTTCCAAGAAGCTACATAATGACCTGGGTCTTGATGCAACCAGCCAATGTCATGCACAAATAGGATTATCTAAAGGACTTCACCATCCATGAAGAAGCCCTTTTGACTAAATTTTGGTTTGGATCCCCTCTATCACAGGATGAATTGGAGGGACGCAGAATCTCCACGACCTCTCCTCTTTGTCTCCTGCCCAGAAGTGACCCTGGCTAGTCTTATTCCACCCCTTAGTCCCTCCTACAATTCTCTGTATACACCAATTATCGAGCCAGCATAGAATAGTGGAAAGGGCCATTTTCCAATCATATGCTTATAGAGTATTGTGTAATTGGTAATTAGCCTTAAGTGATCGGTTGTCTGACATCAGTACATTAACTCAAGAGTTTCAGCCCTTTACACTTTTTCCTTAAGCTGTGCTTGATTTCCCCATCACCATTATCACCTTTTTCTGATTTTCTTATTCTCCTTTTATATTAGGCTCTTTTTTATTAGGTTTTATGATTTATTTTGGTTTTTTGTATGCATTTTGTCCCTTTACCTAATACATAGATCCTCAATGAGATTGTAGATTCCTTACACTGAGAGTGGGGGCTTTGTTTTTTTATCTTCATATCTTTAGCATTACAACAGGACTTTATATATCAGAAAAACTAAATTACAAAATCACTGAATGTTAGAGTCTTGTACTTTTTTAGGCATATATATTTATAAAAGTATCATGCTGCACAAGAAGATTCAGATCAAAAAAGGAAAAAAAAATGAGAAAGAAAATAAGATTCAAGCAAACAACACCAGTTTGCTGTGATTCACACTCAGTTCCCAGTCCTTGTTCCAGGTGTGGATGGTTCTCTTCATCACAAGATTATTGAAACTAGCCTGAATCGTCTCATTCTTGAGAAGAGCCACATCCATCAGAATTGATCATTGTATAATCTTGCTTTTGCTATGTACAATGAAATCCTGATTCTGCTCATTTCACTTAGCATCAGTTCATGTAAGTCTCTCCAGGCCTCTCTGAAATCATCCTGTTGATCATTTCTTATAGAACAATAATATTCCATAGCATTTATATACCATAACTTATTCAGCCATTCTCCAATTTATGGGCATGCCTTGTACTTTTTTTTAACAAGCCTACTAGACAAGTTATTGTAATCCCACTGAGCCTCAGTTTTGGATGAGGGGTGTGTGTGTGTGTGTGTGTGTGTGTGTAATATTTATCTGCCCTGACACTTTGTATAACTGGAAAACATGCAAAATTGTGGTCGACATTTAACATATGCAGAGATGTCTACTAAATTCTGGGAGAGAAATAAACATGAATCAGAGCCACTGCCTCTCCTCAAGAAGTTCATAGTCTAGTAAGAGGATAGGAAAACCAGACATATATGTATATATCCCTAAAACAGGAATTGCTGTCTACTGTCATGACCAGGTTCCAGGAAAAAGGGACTCCAGGTAAAATATAATAAAGGAAAATTAGTTTCTTAGCAAGAAATTGATCACAAAGGAGATATATATCTCAATAGTCAAATCTGAAACTATAAATATATAAATTAGATTTTACAGAACCTGCATTTGAAAAAGGAAATATTAGGGAGTACACTGTCCTGGGCTAGTTTAGGCAAAATGCAATTAAGCTGGGTTGGGCCAAATTATGTTGGACCTAGTCAGGACAAGTTCATCTAATTTTGGGTGAGGCTCTTTGGATGGGCTAATGTTCTAAAATGTGAAGGCACGTAGTCTTAATAATAACTTAAACTGACTCTCAGAGCTAGAAGAACCATTTGAGCACTGTAATGTTCTCTCTAAAAATGTAATGTTCTCTGTTTCTGTTTCCTTGGGGTCTCTGGGAGCAGCCTTCTTTTCACTTCAGTAATCACCACAAGTACAGCCAGGTGTTAAAGTCCAAATCCTTTATTGTCTCCTTCAAAGTCTTATCTCCTTCACTTGGAGCTCGGCTAATTTTCTTAGAGGTCTTCTGGAGTCTTGGTTTCAGTGGGGAAGCAAAGGAGGAGAGCCTGCCACCAAGGTGGTGTGAGATGGGATGAATCTGTCTGAGTCCAAGGGCTTGTGCTCCAGCCTTCAGCCTCCAGCCTTCTGTTCTCTTGTCCCTGAATCTCTGAATTTCCCTAGCTGAGGCTTCTGGCTTATATGCTCCACCCTGAGTACAAACCAATCATTATATTACTAGGAAACCATTATTTGTTAACCATAGGGTTAAATCAGTGCTAAACTATATTTAACCATTGTCTCCTCAATTCCACTTAGTACCTTGTTTCAAGTTCTGGCTCATAACATCTCCTTGTAGGATTAAATCAATCATACAGAACCATGATAAATTAGGTAACTATTGTCTCTATCAATTCCACTGACTTAGTACCTTGCAACAATCCTTTGTTTCAAGTTCAGAGTTCTGGCCCATAACAAAGCACAGGTTGTCTAATAGGAATCCCCTTCATAGTATCACTGACAAGTGGTCAATCAACTTTCTCCTATACATCTCCTAGATATCAGTTACTGGAAAGCTCACTACTTCCTACTGCAGCCCATTGTATTTTAAAAACATGAACTATTCTCTTGTCCTAGCTCTCCATTCTGATAATTATGTAGTTGATTTTTTAAAATAAATTTTTAAATAAATAAATAAAATATAAGATTTGACATTTATTAGTAGTAGATTTTACCTCATTAAATTTGTCCCTTTGCTTCAGCCTGTCATGATTTTTTAAAATCCTTAATTTTATCATTCATCTTCTTAGCTATCCCTTTCCAATTTGTATCTTCTGCAAAATGGAAAATTTTGACACTTTCAAAATACCTTTAGTCAAAGGTATTGGACTCCACTAGAGAAATCATTTTTACTTTCTCCCTATCCCCAAACTAGACTCCACTTAAAAGACACCCTGTGCTTTGATAAGCCAGCTTTGAATATCAAATATCGCAATATTTCTCTGATATTTCTAGCCATGTCACCTACTACTCATGTACCTCCCTTGGCCCTTCAGCTCCTATTTTAAAAATAGTCTTCCCCTATTAGAATGCTAGCAACTTGAGACAGATTTCCTTGTTTGATTTTATTTGTATTTTCAACACTTTGCATAGTGTCTGTCACATAATAAGCATTTAATGCTCTATCTAGGGAAAACTTATCAATAGAAGTATGTATAATATGGTTTTACATACATAGATATATAAGAATAAATACATATACATATGTATGTGTTTGTGTCTAATGATGGACATCTCTAGGTGGAAGGAAAGGGAAGAAGGAAAAGGGGAAAAATAAAAAAGAAAGTTATGTGATTAGAATTCCCAATCCCTCTATTTTTGTCCACCTTCATTTTTGATTTCCTTCACAGGCTAATTCTACATTATTTCAAAGTCCGATTCTTTTTGTACAGCAAAATAACTGTTTGGACATGTATACTTATGTTGTATTTAATTTGTACTTTAACATATTTAACATGTATTGGTCAACCTACCATCTGGGGAAGGGGGTGGGGGAAAGGAGGGGAAAAATTGGGAACAAAAGGTTTGGCAATTGTCAATGATGTAAAATTACCCATGCATATAACTTGTAAATAAAAAGCTATAATAAAAAAATTAAATTAAATTTTAAAAAAGAAAGTTATGTGATATCCTTATTATATGTGTAAAAGGAAAAGCAAGTTATATATAAAAGATTTGCAGACTAACTCCTTTTCAGGACTAGTGGCTATAAGGTACTCTTTCCCACCTCATAGAACCTTCCCTTTAATGGTTTCTTTCTTCTGGTTGTGAGCTAGGCACTATGAGGTACTCCTGCCTCATGGCATCTTTCTCATTGTTACTACTCACCCTTATGATAGATGGACCAAAGGATGGGGTAACAAAATAATCTGTTTTCCACAGAGAGCTAAAATTCTGAGAATCATAATAATTAACAAAGTTGCATAAAAAGTAAATTCAACCAATCAGAAATGAGTTCATGTATCTTCTTTAATTATAGTCTACCACAGACCCCAATCTGACTTAAACTAGTCAGGATCAATGACCTGGCAAAGGCAAATGGGGAGTAAGCATACATAATAAACTAATTGTATACATACATATATATGTATGTGTGTTTTTGGGGGGGGGTTGCTGGGGCAATTGGGGTTAAGTGACTTGCTCAGGATTACACAGCTAGAAGGTGTTAAGTGTCTGAAATCAGATTTGAATTCAAGTCCTCCTGATTTCAGGGCTGATCAAACTAATTGTATATTAACCAGCATACTCCATAGAAGGAGTTTCTGCCCCCTTTGAACATGGGATGCATGACAAAAGAGGGGGAACATATCTAGAAGAGCATGAAGAAGGCAGAGAAGGAAGTATTGTTAATCATCAGTATATTGACCAATCAGGATGGATTGGAAGGAGACTGGGTGGTATATGGGAAGGGTTTGGTTAATAAAAGCACTTTGTCTTCTGTAGCAACATGCTCCTTTACCATAAGGATGCACCTAATTCAAGTGCAGCCTAATAAAACACTTCTTTATTCATTCCTGAGACTTTTTTTGTTTGGGGGGGGGGGATCTCAGTCCCTGATGGAATTCATAACACTCTTTTAGAGTGACAAATCCCTTTTAGGGTTAGCCAGCTAGTCAGCTGCTAATCCCCTTTGGGGATCAGTCTGCTAAATTTCCCCATGGATTTAGCCCACCTGGCTGGCTCACTTCTTGATATCTTCGTTCAAATGGCTTCTTCCTCCTGGTTGTGAGTTCCACTAGGGAACTTGTCTTTCTCCTTATTAAATATTAAAACAAACAAACAAAAAACCTTTTCTTGCTAACTTCTGTGTGCTACTCATATCATAGAAAAACCTTAGCAACCTGTGATGGATGTCACTCATTGAACTTTTATATAATATTCTTTTACAATGATGCTCTCCCAAATCTATTGCTCTTCCAAAAGCATCCCTGGTGCCTAGTTTACTACTCCATCAGGATATGTTTAAATTTTTAAACTAAAAGTGACATTATCTTTTCCCAAGAAACTGCTATTATCCTTTCCTTCCCACCATTAATAAAATGGATCAATATGACAATTTAAATTCTTCAGAGGCTGGACTTGAATCCAGGTCTTCCTGGGTGGGGCTAACTCTCCTCTTCCCGAGCCAGGATCTCTGTCCCATAAAAATCCTTTCCTGCCATTCCTGAAGGCAATAAAGGGGAAGGGAGACTCAGAAGAGTAATCTAGACTGCACTTGTCTCAGGGGAGGTCCTTGTGCTCAGTCTGGGTGTCTTTGGCTTCCCAAAATTATTAAAGATTGCAAAAGACTGGGGCAGCTAGGAGGTGCAGTGGATAAAGCACCAACCCTGAAGTCAGGAAGACCTGAGTTCAAATATGACCTCAGATACTTAACACTTCCTAGTCGTGTGACCATGGGGCAAGTCACTTGACCCCAATTGCCTCAGGAAAACTTTTTTTTTAAATTGCAAAAGACTGGGGAAATTATCTAGCACAGTGTCTTCATTTTTACAGAAGGCTTGGAGAGTATTTTGCCCCTCTCCATCTCGGCCTAGGAGTCACGTTTGAGCAGGAGACTGGAAAGAACTCCAGCAGCCGGCCTGGAGCTCCCACATCCTCTCCGCCTTGAGCTTTGCATAAACCTCGCGCTGAGAACTAACGGGACCAGCACCTGCGCATTCACCCGTACGCGACTTAAGGGACTTTACCGTTGGTCCCGTGCGCACTAGCGGCGGATCTGACAAACGCACGGGCAGTTCAGTTCCTTTCCAGGGTCGCAACAGTCTCTAGCGTTGAATTGGTTATTATAACTGTTGCGGCGTCCGGTTCACTAAACCTCCGCTTATTGAGATTTTCCCCCTTGACTCTGGAGTGGAGGACCCTGAGGGCTCACTCTCGAGTTCTGTCAACCGGCCCTGAAACTGCCTCCGGAATGAAGAAGATTTTCAGCTTCGGCCAAAAGAAAAGGCAGAATCCCTCTAACTCCTTTGCCGCCCCGCGGAGGGACTGTGGGGTCCGAGCGTCGGGCCGCAATGCGGGCTATCTTATCCGAGACAAGGACCTCGGGAAACTCCACAAAGCTGCCTCGATCGGGGATGTGGCGAAGGTGCAGCACCTCCTGCTGCTCAGGAAGCAAGACATGAACGATCTGGATAAAGTAAAGCGCACGCCTCTACATCTGGCCTGCGCCAATGGATATCCAGATGTCGTGTCTCTCTTAGTAGAGAGAAAATGTAAACTAAACTTGTGTGACAACGACAGTCGAACACCTTTAATTAAGGCGGTAGAGTGTCAGCAGGAAGAGTGTGCGACAATCCTGCTGGAACATGGCGCCGACGCTAATCTTGTGGACGCCAACAATAACACTGCGCTGCACTACGCTGCCTCGGGTCTGAACAAAGACATAGCCGCAAAGCTACTTAAACATAAAACCAACATTGAAGCAAAAAACAAAGAAGGCTATACCCCACTTTTACTTGCAATTACAGAAAACAACCATGATATGGTAGACTTTTTCTTAAAGAATGGAGCAAATGTGAATGCCTCAGATAAGTCTAAAAGAACAGCCCTCATGATTGCTGTCAGTAGTGAACCAACAGGTATAGTCAGTCTTCTTCTTAGATATGATGTTGACCTCTCTTGCCAAGATATATATGGATGCACAGCTGAGGAGTATGCTATTGTCAGCGGTTATCCTATCTATCACCAGCTAATTAATCAATATGAAATACGGAAGAAACATAATCAGCGCCTTTCACCCCAAATCAACTCTTCAGAGAGGGTTTCTACTACTGGATTTAATTTGAATGGACCTGCCCTGGACAAAGAACTACAGAAATCTCCAGTGCAGACATCAGGAAGGAGAATTGCAGGGGGAAATATTCTGTGAAATAACCAAATATTTATTCAAGAAATAATTAAATTAGCTGCTTTGCTGGTTCAAATTTTGGTTTTGGTTTTTTTACTAATTTTGAACAAAATAGGATAGGATTCATTATCTTGATCTGGTGGGGGCATGCCATTAGAAACTAGCATACAGTTTTTGGACTTGATAAGCTTTGAACAACTTATTAATAAGAAATTTCAGGAGGAAAGTTGTAGTAGAATCTGTTTAGCATATCTATTTTTTGAATAATCTTAAGAGTTTGAACTTTTTATCTAAAATATCTTTGATATTTCCTATTTAAAAAATTTTGTAATGGTAATTTTTGTATTCATTATTGGATTGAGTTAATTCTCATGTTTATATAGATAAATTGATTATAGTTCATATTTTTATTATAACTATACTCCATGTTATATATAAAAATAAACTAAAAAATCTGCAGTTTCATGCATGATTATCCTTTTGCTTATTCTATTTTTATGGAAATGATTGTTTTATAAAATTAAGAATAAAAAAAATGTTCTATTTATCTGGTTATCTACTTATCTTTATATCGAGTCATTGATAAAAATATTAAATATTGAAGTTTACTCCTAGTATTTTATAACTAAAGGGTAGCTAAGCTCAGGGGACAGAGTACCAAGACTGGAGTCAGGAAAACTCATCTTCCTGAGCTCAAAAATGGTCTCAGACACATACTAGCTGTGTGACCCTGGGCAAATCACTTAACTCGGTTTGCCTCAGTTCATCTGTAAAAAGGAGCTGGAAGCTGAAGAAGGAAATGGCAAATCACTAGTATCTTTGCCAAGAAAACTCTTAAATGGAGTCACAAGAAGTTGGTCATAACTGAACAACAACTATATTGTATATAGACTTTGTACAATGAAAAAGAAGAAAAAGAGAAATAGCAACTCATGCTATAGAATTTTATCGGGGTTAGGATGTACTTTTCCATTCTTTTTTTTTTTTTATTTGAACTTCACTAATAGTCATTTTACAGATGAGGAAACTATAGGTATGAAATGAATTGTCCAAGATCTGACTAGAAAGTAAAAAGACCAGAAATAGAACCCATCTCTCTAGAATCCTAGACTAGTATTATTTCCATTACCAGAAATTTCCCTTTCCTTCCCAAAGCTATTCAATAGTTTCAAAATGCCCATGATCTTGTGATTGTATCCTAAGAAATTAACAGGATGAGAGATTTGGCTTTGGAAAACTTGAGGATCTCAATCTCTTGTTCTTCTGCTCACAAAAAGTGCCAAACTCAGTCATCCAGGGAAGCTGCAGTGACTAGCATAATACCAAGGAGATAGCAGTCTTTATGCTCGTAATCTGGGCTAGAATGTTGCCAGGCACACATTGTTCCCAACTCCCATCCTAGCTTGGTATGGGCTTTCAACAAAGGATAAGAAATACTGCTACAAAAAAGGAGAAGGGGCATATAGGCATTGTTCATTAATTCCCCTAACTCTAGGTAGTTGCAGTGTGAGAGGACAAGGCCAGAATACAGTGTAATATACTCAAAAAGCACCAGATATAAATTTAGGAGACCAGAATCCAGATTCTGACACATCCTGACATTTTTTCCTCTTTGAGCCACAATTAATTCAGGAATAAAATTAGATCTCTAAAATCCTAAGACATTTTAAATTCTTACTCTGAGAGACCATCCCTCTACACATACAGGCTAAAGCTGGTTATGGAACAAAAGTTTGTTACCACCACTAGCATTTGTTTAGGGTGGGGAGGGGACAATCAAGCATTTATTAATCACCTACTATGAGCTAGGTGCCATTCTAAACGCTGGTAATACAAGGAAAATCAAAAGACAATCCCTGTCCTAGATGAGCTCACAATCTAATAAAGGAAACCATATGCAAAGAATAAAGTCCAAGTTATTTATAGGATAAGTTGAGATGATGGAGGGAAGTGATATTAAGGAGGATCAGTAAAGACTTCCTGTAGAAGATAGGGTTTTAGTAGGGAATTAAAAGAAACCAACAGTGGAGATGAGGAAGGAGAGGTTTTCAAGCATAGGGCACAACAATGTTTGAAGTCAACAGAACTGTCTTGTCCAAGGAAAAGCAAAGAGGCCAGATTCATTGGATCGTATATGTTTTGGGAAAGCCAAGATGACAGAGTAAAGGCCAAACCCCTCCAAACACCTTAAAGCATCAGAACTCACAAAAAGATGGAATGGAATAATTTTCCAGCTGAAAACAACTTAGAAAGTCAGCCAAAAAGGGCTGTTGCACCAGGGTGGAACTGGAGCACCATTGTGGCACAGCACTAGCTAACCAGGTGTTCCTGGTTTTGGAGCCACTGAATCAACAGCAGTGGCAGTGCAATAGTGATGGCTTATGGAGCTCTCACACCATAAGTAAAAGGGCCTAAAAGTGGGTCAGAAGGAGATTATAGGGGTTTCTTTGCTGGCATTGAAGCAGGATTCTGTTTCTTTGCCCATACTAGAACAGGATTGCAGTGATGGCTCACATTATAAATCCCTATAAGGATCTCTGAGAACAGCCACACAAAATCCCGGAAGCTTAGGAAAATTCACCTTTCAGCCTGGAAGCAGAGGCCTACTTCTAGCAAACAGTTAAAAGCCAAGAAGCCAAGTAATAGACTTGGAAAATAAGCAGACAACAGAAAAAGATTCTGAACATAGAAAGTAACTACAATGACCAAAAAAAGATCAAAATATACGCTAAGAAGAAAATAAAGTCAAAGCTCCTACATCCAAAGCTTCCAAAATAAAATTAAGAATTGGTCTTAGACCATGGAAGAGCTAAAAATAAATTTGAATATCAAGTAAGAGAGATAAAAATGGAAAGAAAAATGAGAATTATCCAAAAGGAATTAGAAAAAGCTAATAAGGAGAAGAATGTCTTCAAAAGCAAAATTGACCAAATGGAAAAGGAGATACAAAAGCTCACTGAGGACAATAATTCCTTAGAAATTAGATTTGAGCAAATAGAAGCTAATGACTTTATGAGAAATTAAGAAACAATCAAAACCAAAAGAATGAAAAAATAGAAAACAATGTGAAATATCTCATTGGAAAAATAACTGACCTGGAAAACAGATATAGGAAAGATAGTCTAAAAATTATTTGTCTACCAGAAATCCATGATAAAAAAAAAGAGCCTAAACAAATCTTTCAAGAAATTATCAATGAAAACTATGTTGATATTCTAAAACTGGAGGGTAAATTATAAAGTGAAAAAATCCTCTGATCATCTCCTGAAAGAGATCCCAAGATGAAAACTCCCAGGAATATTATAGCCAATTCCAAGATCAAGGAGAAAATATTGCAAGCATTCAGAAAGAAACAATTCATGTATAGTGGAGTCACATTCTGATCTTTCCATCATGAATGCTTGAAAGTCCTCTATTTCACTGAATATCCACCTTTCCCCTGAAGGATTATACTCAGTTTTGCTGGTAGGTTGAAATCCTAGCTTCATTATTCTCTGGAATATCATATTCCAAGAATCCTCTGATTCTTTAATGTAGAAGCTGCTAAATCTTGTGTTATCCTGACTATGGCTCCACTATACTTGAATTGTAGTTCTCAAATTTTTAGAGAAGTGAGTCAAATTTATATAAAAAAATAAGTGATTCCTCAATTGATAAATGATCATTTAAGATATAATCCAGACCAAAGAGCATACCCTTTGATCTAACAATACCCAAAAGCATGTATCCCAAAAGAATTTTTTTTAAAAAAAGAAAAGAATCTATATATACAAAAATATTTATAGAAGCTCTTTTCTCAGGACAAAGAACAGGAAATTGAGGCGATACCCATCAATTGGGGAATGGCTGAATAAATTGTGATATGGTATTATGATAGAGTACTTTTGTTCTATAAGAAATTGAAAGCAGGATGCTCTCAGAAAAATTTGGAAAGTACTCTTATGAGCTCATGCAAAGTGAAATGTACTGTGTAGAAAGTAATAGCAACATTATGGGATGATCAGCTATGAATGACTTTGCTATTTTCAGGAATACAATTGATTTCCATAATTATCAAGCTGATGTATGTAATGAATATGCAAATAATTTAGAATTCTCAGAGATGCTTCTTCTGGCCTGAGAATCAGACTTTTACAGTACATCTTGAAATGATTACTCAATTCTTAACAACACTTTCCTGTGTATGTTAAATGAAGTAAATCAAAGACTGTAGAATCTGTTCCCAAAACAGAAGTCTGGCCTTATCCCCCCCACTGAGTAACAACCCTCATGATTTGAAACAATCCTTATGAGCCATTCCTATAGAATTCTCCCACTGGAGAAAATCCATATAATCCTGCATTCATGGACTTGTCATGGGAAACCACTTAGGCCCTGAAACCGATTGTATTGTAATTCATGTTTCCCTTCCATTACCATTTATGATTTGTGTATAAAATCTCTACCTTCCTGCAACAGGAGGAAGTCTTCTGCCCATAAGAACTTCCAATCTGCAAACTGTATTCCTCACTCTGAAAATGATTAATTAAATTGTTTTTTGATCTCTAAAATCTGTCTCCACTTTGTGCAGCCTCAGCTATCCACAGTTTAGAGACAAAGACAGCAAAATTCAATTAACACAATGTTCTAAGACTACTCTGAAGGACTTATAATGAAAGATAATATCTATGGTTATAGAAAGAACTGATTGTGTTTAAATACAGACTGAAACATACTTTTTATTTTAAAATTTTCTTAAAGGTTTTGTTTGGGGGAGGGATCTATGACTTTTATAGTAATGTTTTCCCTAACTTCACATGTACCTTCTCAGTGGGGATGGGGAAAAGAAGGAAGGGAGAGAATCTGGAACTCAAAGTTTTAAAAACAAAGGTCAAAAAACTGTTTCACATGTAACTGGAAAAATAAAATATTCAAAAAATAAAATAAAACATGTGTTTGGTGTATGGGGTGGAGTAAGGTGTAAGAGGACAGGAAATGTAGGAGGGTCCAAATTGTAAAGAACTTTGAAGGCCAGAAAATTTTATATTTGATTCTGAATGTTATAGGGAGGCACAAGAATTTGTTAAATAGGAATCAGGGGTGACATCGTCAGATTGCACTTTGCCAACTGAGTGGAGGAGGGATAGGAGTGGAGAAAGACTTGAGGCAAAAGTCCTAGAGTAAGGATGAGAGTCTATTACAAGAGTAGTGTCAGAGGAGAGATGGGGATGCAGATGAGCAGCAGGAGGGTTAATTCTTGCTGTCATTTCTGCTCTCAGCCTAACCATAAGGAATAAAAATACCTAGTTCCACAATAGCAACATACAGTATGTCTATGCATTGTGGAATCTAAATTTCAATATTGGGGGAATGTGTGCATAGTGTGTGATCCATGCTGCAATTCTGTAGCCAGAAAATTACACAACTCAGTTTTTAGAAGAATATTTGAAGGTACAGGGACAATTAGGAAAAAAATTCATATAATTTGTTAAGCTTGTAGGCTCTTGGGAAGTGCTGAAGCATGAAGGAAATACTTCACTCAAGAGCTTGGAGAAGACATGTCATGTCAATGTCAAAGATGAGATTGGTATATTTTTTGAAAAGTTTGATGAAAATTTGCATGATAGAAGTCATTGGAAATCTTGGTACAAGGGAGAGCCTTCAGAATGAAGAGATCTTGGTCTGGTCACACGACATTTGGGCTAAAACTTTAGGCTTTATCCTTACTCCAACCTTATCTGATAGGGTCCTGCAGTAGAAGGGAGGGTTTCCCTACACAGAATGATATATCCCAAGTTTTAAAGGACCATGTAAATCATGCAATACCATACTTTCATATTACTGATGGGGCAACTGAAGCCCAAAGTCCCATAGGTGACAATCTTTGAAGTGGGATTTGAGCCCAGTTCCTCTGACTCTAGATCCAGTGTTCTTTCTATTTTACTATTCTGCTCCCCCTTTTCTTTTGGGAAAGGGACTAGTGATACTATCTGCTGAAGCTGCAGGCAGTTGAAGAACTTAAGGATAACAGTCTAAGTGCTAAACCATTAAATCATTCTCTGCAGAGGTTTCAAGTGCCACCTATTGGGAGCTGGAGAAAACTATAAGAAGCATGAAACCTATATTGGGAGACTTTGAAGGGCAAGGGAGAGAAGGAAAAGTAAGAATGTCACCTGGAGAATCCATAGAGAGTCACAGGAGAAATGACATGCCAGTTGTAAATTGTTGGCAGAAAGCTAGAGTTGTCTCTGTTTCCTGAGGATCTACCAAAAGCATCACCTACTTGGAACCCTTCATACTGAATAACTGTTAAGTGATGGTAGCTATTCAGGTCTTTGAGGAAAGGAAGGGCTGCTTATTGGTGAATGAGGCATTACCCTGGAGCTTTATATAAACTTTGCCTCTCTTCAGCTTTGAGAACTGTGTACTTATAAGGAGAATGAATGATTGTGCACTGGATAATGTAATGTAATCAAATTCTTAAAGTTTCTGGATAGAAACAGTGGCCCAAAATATGAGAAATCTGACCCAAATATAGCTAGGTTCTATGTACCTAAGAACTTCTTTACTCCCCCCCAAAAAAAAAAACTAGAATACTGGGGGAAAGGAATGCATGCCTAGAAGCTTGTTTTCATGGGAGTTAACCTTTTCTAAATGATATCTGAGCCCAACCTATGTGTCTGAGAAGGGAACCAACTTGATTGTGAGAATGATTAGGGAAACATAAGAGACAGAAGAAAAGGTAGAATGTTGATGTGTGGGAGTATAAGGAAAAGTTAGTCCATGTATATTTTGGGACTGGAGAAAAAATCTTCCTCTGTGTTTGAAGGAAAAGAATGGTAGTTTGTCCTGGATGTTAAAAGAACTAGAAAAGAGCCTGCCTAATTTGGTTGGAGACTATGGGAAGCCTTATCCTATGTGAGAGAGAGGGAGGAACAAAGCCTGCTACATATTAAAAGAAGTAGGGAAGAGTCTACCATAGCCTATGAATGTTGGATTTGAAAGGGGAATAACCTGTTCCAGACTAATTTTCCTTAAGTTTATATCTGGTCATATCCCTCCTCCACTCAAAATCCTATGATGATTTTTTAAAATTTTTCTCTCAAGTAATGTTAAAAAAATGCTATGATAATTAAAGCTGAAATTTCTATACCCTTTCAGATTCTTTTACATAACTCTCCTCTATATCACTCCAGGCAAATTAGATAACTCCACCCTATCCACCCACCTAACCATACACACTTTGTTTTATGATGCTGCTCCTTTGATTTCTTTAAAAAGACATTCATTTCATTTAATGTTTCTCAATTACATTGTGAAAAATTGTAACAATCATTTTTTAAAATTTGAGTTCTACAATCTCTTCTTCTCTTTCACTCATTCATACTTGATATTGATTGTATATACATTTGAAGTCATGAAAAATATATTTCCATGTTAGCCACATTGCAAAAGAAAACATAATATATATATATATATATGTGTGTGTGTGTGTGTGTGTGTGTGTGTGTATATATATATATATATATATTCAGGTTTTGCCATTCTTTTTCTGGAGGCAGACAGTATTTTCATCACAGATCTTTAGGAAATGTCTCTGATCATTGTCTTGACCAGAGCAGCTATGTCTTCCATAGTTATTTATCCTTACAATATTACAATTACTTTATACAATGTTCTCCTGGTTCTGCTCACTTCATTATGCACGGGTTTATATATGTCTTCTCAGGTTTTTTGAAATCATCCTGCTCATCATTTCTTATATAGCACAATAGTATTCCATCAAAATCACATATGTAACTTGTTTAATCATTCCCCAATTAAGGTGCATCCCCTTGGTTTCCAAGTCTTGCCATCACAAAAAGAATTGCTACAAATATTTTTGTCCCAATAGCTTATTTCCCCTTTTCTTTTATCTCTATGGGATACACTTCTGGTAGTGATATTCTAAGACCAAAGGGGTCAATGGAGACAGTTTTGTTGTCCTTTGAGCACACCTTTGTTTTTCTGTTAAGATCAACTCCCACATCTGTTCTCTTTACACTTCTACCTGGCTCAATTCTTGGACAACCTCTAAAGCCCAAGATGTCATCTCCTCAAAGAAGTATTCTAATTGTTCCTAGCAAATAATGATGTTTCATGCTCTGATATACCAAAGCATCTTTCTCATATCTATCTAAGAAACTTATCCAGTAATACTGGATTTTACTAGTTACACTGGATTAAAGTGTCTATGAGAATAGACTTTTGTCTATACTTTCTATCTACCCCACAAATCTTTCTAGGCCTCTACACAAAGTAGTAATACAGAATCTTAGACCTGAAAGGAATTTCAGAGGCCATCCTTCTAATATAATTTATATCTGAGAAAGAATTTCTCCTGTAATATGTCAAAGAAGTGATCATCCAGCCTTTGTTGGAAGCACTTTAAGTAAAAGGAAATCCATGTCTTTTACAGAAGCTCATTCTATTTTGGAGTAGCACTAACTGTCAGAAAGTTTGTCTTTACTTCAAACTTCATCTGCCTCTTAGCACTTTTACCTGTTACTTTTGTTCTGCCTTCTGTGGCTAACTCCCCAAATCCTAATTGTTCTAAATAACCACCATTCTAATATTTGAAGACAAAGATATAATGTTCTCCAGAACATCTTCAGACTAAATGTCATCAATTTTGTTCAACTGAACATCAAATAAAATCCCTTTGAAGCCATTTCATCCTGTTGTTTCCATCCAAACAGATCTCAAAAGGCTAGACCATTGGGCTGAATTTTAAAAATATGAATTTTAATAAGGATAAGTATAAAGTTCTCTACTTTGGTTCAAACTATGGGCATCAGGGTGGAGCAAGGTTAGTCAGCAGTTCATACAAAAAAGGTCTGGATAGTTTATGCAAGCTTAATATAAATCAGAAATAGAACATGACAGTCAAAAAATTAATTTTATTTCAAGCTGCATTAAAAGAGGCATTAAGTTCTAGGCCATGATGATGATCCCATGCCTTGTCAAAGCTTAGGAGGGTTTTGTTTTGGGTCCCAGATTTTAACAATAATATTAAGGAAATGGATAGTATACAGAGAGGGGCAAATTAAGGACTTAAAATTCATGATGTCAAGGATCAGCTGAAGGAACTAAGGATGTTTATCCTGGAGAAGAGAGGATTTGGGGTGAAGGGCATGATAACTTCCTCCATATTTTTAAAGGGATGCCAGAAAGAAAAAAGATTAGACTTTTTCTTAAACCCAAAACAGTTTCCCAAAAGCAATCCAGTTTGACCTCTAGACCCCGTTAATTGTTCATCTGTATTACTTATCAAATAGACATAATTTTGAACATGCTCTATAAAGTATCTATCCAAATGAATGTTGAAATCTAGGCAATAGACATTTTCCATCAGTAGGTCTTTTGTATTGGTAGATAGTTCAAACTCATTACAGATCTCTTTCTTTCAGAGGCTTTGCTTTGTATAAAACTTGATGCAATCATTATAATATTATTCACAAGCAAAGCATCTGAAGGACCTCACTATCCAAAGGGATTTTTATGAGTTTCAATTTCCTCATCTGTAAAATGAAGGGATTAGACCAGAAGACTTTAGGCCTCTTCTAGTTCTATATCTATTATCCTATAATAAACTATTCCTAAGGTCCCCTATAGCTTTATCCTATAACCTATACTCCTGTAATCTATATAACCTAGCTAGTTAATACTATCTACCTCCATACCCACATAGCCTTATTTTCTATCCTTCCTGATGTACCTACCTGCCCCTCTGAGCTCTATGTCCATGTTGTTCAACTCAGACGAGTGCTTTCTCCTTGATCAAATCACTTCACTTTTCTGGGTTTCATATACTCATTTGTAAGATAAGGAGGTTGAGCTAAATTAAATCCAAGGCCTGGATACCTTATCCTATATACCCACCCACCTCCATACCTACTCAACTTTGATTCTCACCTTCCCCAAAACACAATTTTTAATCCTGTTTGATCCATCTTGTTGTTTTATCTGTACCTACCTTGCAGGTTCCCATTATTCCTTATGATCACCCCTTTCTGTGACCTCCTCCAACACCTCTTCACCAATTCAAATCTCACCCATTGGTTCTCAATCTCTTTGGTAGCATGAATAGAATGAGTATCAGAATCAGTTATAGAATTTCATCTTGAACTTTCTTTGAAAGGCTTATTCACTACAATCTTCCCAGGACACTGACCCCTTTGCTTCCCAGGAATGATACCAAATCTTTCCATGTATAGATGGAGATAGGTCTTTCTTTACCTCAGCATTCATTCATTCATAGAGAGAAAGAGAGAGAGAGAGAAAGAGAGAGAGAGAGAGAGAGACTGAGAGACACAGAGAGATCTACATCAGAGAAATTTCTCCTCAGTTAGTACAGAAATTATAACACTCTAAATCTTGACTCTGTAGTCAGAAGAATGAGTTTGAAATCCTGCTTCTGAAACTTACCACCTGTGTGAACTTAGGTAAGTCACTTAAACCTGTAAATGAAGTTGTTGGATTTGATAGCTTTTGAGGTCCTTCCTATTCTTCTTTCATGAGACCCAAAGAACCTCCTGGTCTTACTCAGATTAAGAACAAAGTTGGGCAACTTAAATAGACGTCACCAATTACAGCTCATCCTGCTTCTTAAATGACATGGAGCAAAGGTGATGTTGCCTTACATAGTTCAGTTAGACTCTGGCGCTGTCCACAGTTCCAGTGCTGAATTCAACATTACCTTCAACTTCCTCTCTACCACTGGCCAAAGCTCTGATTGGTTCTCAGACAACAGCATCCCCACTTCTAAAAATCCTTTTTTCCCCAGAGAGGCTGAACCTAAGGAATACAAGGGCCTGAGTTTTCTTCTATTTTGTGGGCATATGGTGTGATTGCTGTAGAGGCTTCATAATCTATCTTCTCTCATAGGGCTACTGGGAGCATTCTTATTTACACCATCCCCTCATGACACTGCACATATGTTCCCTCTAAGGTTACATCCCAATTATACTGTACTTATCTTGTGTGTAAATAATTAATAGATAACTAGTAATAGCTAGCATGTATCTGGAATTTTGAGGTTTATAAAACATTTTTAAAATAGAAGTAATTTTATCCTCACAGCAACCTGGGAGATAGATGCTATTATTATACCTACTTTACAGATGAGAAGAATGAGACAGGTATGGGTGACTTGTCTAGCCATCACACAGCTAGCAAGTGTCTGGAGCCAGATTTGAATGATTTTATGATTCCAGGTTCTGCTCCCTATTTACTGTGTCACATAGTTACTTTGCAAGTTGTCTCCTCCATTGGAATATATGCTTCAAGAAAGTAGGGACCATATTTTTGTGCTATCTGCTAGGAACTACCATGATGTAAGAAAACATTGGATGCTTTGAGTTTTTTCCTTGAAAGAAACATTGATAACTAGAGAGAAAATGGGGGCAATGCTTATTTTTCTGAGTACCTAATCATAAGTCAATAAAAATCAGAGATGGAACATAACTTAAGATTATCTTATCAAACCCTCTTATTTAGAACAGTCACAAACATTTATTAAGTGCCTCCAAAGTGTTAGACACTGTGCTAAGTAGGGTTGCAAACAAAGGCAAAAGATAGTTCCTGCTTTCAAGAAACTCACATGTTGCAAACATGCAATGTAAAAACAAGCTACATTTGTGAGAAATTGTAGATAATCAATGGAGGGAAAGCACTAGAATTAAGAAAATTGAGGATTCCTGTAGAAACTAAAACCCAGAGAAAGGAAGTGACTTGTCCAGGACCACACAGCTAATCAAGTGGCAGTGCTAGAATTGGAACCCAGAATTGATGATTGAGATTCAGATCTCTTTTCACTATACACAGCTGCCACTCCTCATGGGATACATTCCACATGAATCCTGTCAAGTCCAGTAGCTTTTTAGTCTCACAATCTTAGTATCCTTCCCATTTTGTTCTCCACATCCAAGTGCTCTTTTTCTCATTTGGAAGCAACTAGAGACTCTGCACTATGTCTTTTATAAGTCACAACTGTCAGAGGCTGTCATCTTTATCTTCAGATGCTAGAATGTACTAGGACACAGTATTACTTTCTTTAAAGTATAACACCAGGCACATCATTGGTCCCCACACACCAGATTTTTTTATGTCTCCCTCCTAGATCAAATATCTGGAAGGTCTTTTTCTATCCTCTCCACTTACCTCTTTACCTTAAAAATCCAAGACTAAGTGCTAAGTCCTCCAGGAGATTTTCCTGAATCTAGAACCCTTAACTGAGTCCAACTCAATTTTATACTGTTCTCTACTTTTCCTATGGATGAAAGTTTGAGCTCCCTAAATTTTAAACCAATAGGGTATGGCTTCTAGAGGAAATATAGCAATAATCCTGAGGTCCCCTGACCTTAGACTTATATGATTCTAACAATCTGTCTATCAATGATTCTACAGTGTTCCAGCCTTAGAATAGTTCTACAAACATTGCTGACTATCAGATAAATAATCTGCTAGTCAGTGATAAATTCTTGAAACAATAGTGAATAGACCACTCTTCAGTTCTACCTCTGGGCCATAAAATTAGCATGTCAGTGGCATGGAGAACCAGATCTCTCTATAAATTTGTCTTCTTGTTCCTGGTTCTTTGCTAAATTATTTTGGAACTTAGCCTGCTTCAATTGGCAATACAATTTGCCCCTTAACTTGGAGATAGATTCAAGCCTGCAAATTCTTTTGCGACACTTTGCAATACCAGTCTGTGACTCCAATCTTTTAGGGTTCCCTTTCCAACCACAACATTTCCTGGCCTGGTAGGAGGAGAGTCTGGATTCTCCTGGCTTGATTCCTCCTTGTCAAGGTAAACCCCTCATTTTTCTCCCACAATTCTATAGCCGGGACACCCCAAGCTACTGGGACCCCAAGCCACCCCAAGCTTGTTTGGGTTATTATGAGCTCCACACTCAGCAAGTTTTCCTTGACTGTTTACATTCAGACTGGGAAATTCTTGCAATTTTCAGCAAAGTTAACCTTCGCCACCCTTTCACCGAGAAGATGAAATGTTATAGGATAACTTCTGGCAAAATTTTATAGCTTTTAGCAAAGATGGGACAATCCTCTTTCATGTCATTTTGTCTGTGTCTGCATCTCTGTGCAGAATGTATGTGTCTTTTTGTTCTGTGAGTTAGATTTTGTGACTTGGAAAGATTTTAAAATGCAACCAGCAAGAAAAAACCCTCTATGCTGTAGTTAGAATGTTGGGAAAAATTCTTAAAAAGCTGACTTTTCTCTGTAAACATCAGCTCTGGCCAAGCTGGGGGCTACACAAAAAAATTAGCTAAGTAAAATTAGAATAACATCTTAGCAGATTCTCAAAATTTTGAAAGCAATGATTAAGAAGTTTGGCAATTAGTCATTTTAAGATTATAAGAAAAATTCCTGAAACACTGGGGATAATTCCAGGAATTTATCCCATTCTGGAAGAAAAAAAGGACAATAATATTCCATAACAGTGAATTGGAAATTAACCAAATGGCAATTCAGTTTGTCTAGAACATTTAATCAGAATTTAGGAATCTCATTAATTAAAATTAAGTCACTTTTAAAATCTGTTCTATCTCAGTTTTAAGAATTGTCTTGTTTTCTCCCTAAAACAAAAAGGAAACTTATTTAAGAGAATAGAACTTATTGGTAACACTATTTGGCCATTACTTAGGAAAATTGTCAACTAAGTTATTTGGAGTCATTGTCATCATACTAACCCTAAAATTGGTAATTACTGTATGTGGAACAAGAGAGATGAGATGAAAGCCTTATCAGTTCATCTCCAAGTATGAGATGTGCAACACTTTTTCTCTCTTCACAGAGTGGGAAGAGGTATCAAACAGCACAGCCCACGAAAACACTAAGAATAGTTGGGGTGGGCAACAGCAAATTCAGTCCCTACCGTGGGGTCTCTGTCATCTCCCCTTAATTTGTAAACTTGCCAGTTTTCTTGAAACCATCAGGTCATCATACTGAGAAATAAAACTTTCATAGTTTCTAAACAAGGAATGCATTTACTAAGAATCTATAATGATTAATTCTTTGCACTAGGATAAATTTAAACATATAAAACATGTTAAACAAAATCTATGTGTATAAGTCCTGGTAAACGTTTAAAATAATGTATCAAGCCCTAACCTGCAATTGGTAGAATTTGCTACTAGAGATAAAATCTCTTGGGACTGTAACATATTCTTTTGAGTTCTAAATTTGATTGCCTGATTTTTAAGTCAATATGAATGCTATACGCTTCTAAGTGGATGTCTTATCTGTGCAAGTTGAGAGGACAACCTTAGCCTCTGCTTAAGGTGGGATCCTTCTAACTCAGTTTCCCAGTTCTGTTTCTTTAGTTTCCCACCTGATTATTCCTGAGTCTGGCTATGAGGTGAAATTATTACTGCATGATTTGGCTGTCAAACAGATCTAAGGATGCTTTATCCTGTCATGTATGTACTTTCAGGCTGAGGCCTGAAGGACCTATATCGATGCTATTATAATCAGGCCCCTGCTTTTTTCTCTTATACCAAATGTCTATAATCAGAGCAAATGGTCAGTAGAAGCCATGAGCCAATATAAGTATCCCAGGGGACAAAATCGCTCTCTACTCTAGATCTTAAAATTACTTCCTTTTGCATACCATTGCATAAGGACTCATAATTTCTTTTTGTCCTTGAAGGGACAAATCCAGGGCAATGTAGTTCAATGAACATGGACAGCCATGTCCATAACATGGAGGTAGCTCAAGACTTCTGTGACAGCCCCCACACATTTGGACATACTGGATATCCACTATGTAGATGATATCTTGATCTGCATCCCTACCGGAGAGGCTTCTCTGGCTGCAGCCATATAAACCCTTAACTACAGCCCCTCTCCCCCACCCAGTGCTATGAAATTTCTATGTCTTAAAGGCCCACATAATCTTATCAGTTTGTTAAGACCTTGAAAGCTAAACTAATCTCCTGTCCTGGCCTTAGCCCTACTTAGCCCAATGTACACTGTACATTGATGGAAGGCAGAACCAGGTCCTAAGGATCTCAACTCGACTTGACTAGGGTCTCTAGAACCCTATCCGAAATCCCTTGCTTACTTACCTTAGAACTAACTGCCACAGCCCTTCTAATTGAGGAAGCCTCTAAACTCACCATCGGGTTCAGAGCATTTTGGAAGCCAAAGGTCCTCAATGGCTTGTTAGAGGAAGGCTTACCAGATATCAGGCTCTCCTGCTAAACACTCCTGACTTAGGTGTTGGGAGTAAGGGTGCCACACCCTAATCCTGCCACTCTGCTCCCTGATAATAGCAAGGAAGCTTTAGATTCTGTCTACTCTAGTCAACCTGACTTGAGGGACATATCTCTTGACAACCAGATGGTGAATAGTTTACAGGTGGGTCCAGTTTTCTTGAAAATGGGGAAAGGAAGGGAGGTTATTCTATGGTGACCCTCAATAGTTATAGTAGGCTAATTTTATGGACCAGAGATTAGACCAAGGAGTGGTCTGTGGAGTTTGGTTATTACTGACCAACAGACAGTTATGTTTGCTGACAGACAGATTCTTAGAACAATAGTATTCTTAGATTAGATGTTAGGTAGGAATTCTCTAAGGCAGACTCCAAAGCCAGAAGATTTAGAATTACTGACTTATTGTTAGAACAGAAGCCCCTAAAGTCAAGGGACCTAAAATCATTGCTATCTCCCCTAGAAGCTATATTATCACATTTCCCCTCCCAAGCAGTCCCATTCCAAATTCATTTGGGACAAAGGGATGGAGATCTCATTTTCTGGAGCTGCTTCATGCTGGGAAAGGGTATAGAGCTGTTCTCTATGTTCCCCAACCTCCACCCCTGATTTCCCCCTCCCAGAACTTCTGCTTAGAAAGCTGAACCTATTGTCCTTACTTTGGCTTTGGAACTGAGGAAGGGAATGAGAGTGAACATCTATACAGACTCCAAATATGCTTTTCATACTTTGAACACTTATGGAGCTATAATGAAAGAAAGAGGACCTTTGATAGCAAAAAAAATCTCCTATTATGCCCTACAACTTCAAGACAGCTTCCAATTCCAAAGGCAAACCAGTGGGAACTTCTTTTTGGCCTGCCTAGCTTTTTGTAGAGTGACAATGGTCCCAGCCTTCACTTTTCAAATAACTCAAAAAGTAGCTGAGACACTTAAGATTACTTTTCATCTCCATCCTACCTGACAGCCTCAGTCTTCTGGGAAGGTGGAGCATCCTGAAGTGAGTCTTTACTAAACTACGCCTGGAGACTCGAAAGAATTAGGTGCAAACTCAAAGATTTCCTCCCAGCTAGACTCTTGTTTCTAGAATTAAAAGTGCTTCTCCCCCAGACCTTCCTAAATATTCCTGTGAACCCATACACGACCTGAAACTACTCTTCTGCAGAACTTCTGGAAACACTGGAAACACACTGGATAGAGAAGGCAGAAATTGCTCATGTCCTTCTCTCCCTCACTCTAGCATTCTTTCTTGTTATTGTCCAATTTTTCCAGGTGTACCTTGAACAACACTCTGAGGATGGAAGTTTTACTCTTAGTATTTTTCTCTCCAGTTCTTTTGGTGTCACTCTGTGGGCTCTCGCCAGTGAGGAGATAACTCTTTAGTCTTTATCCAGGCTAGGGAATTCTGTGGGCAGTGGGGGCATTCAGGATTGTAGAGTGTGCCCCCTCAGCATTCTCAAAGCAGCCCACATATGTGACCTGACACATTACTTGCAAAAGCCCCTTTCCCAATGTCACCATCCCCATCCTGGATGCCATCCCATTTATACTAGCTACTCCCTCCCCCCCAAGGGGAATAACTTTAACCTATTTCCTGTTTTCTTGTTGGAAAGGAGCTCTTAACCACATAATAAATGTAGAATATCCATTCCAAAATTATTCTGGCAAACTCATTCATAGTGCTTCTTCCCACCTTCTTTGAAGCTTCTTCATAACCTCTTGAGAACTATTTGTTTCCTCCAGACTCCAAGCTATGAACTTCCAACTATTTGTTCACCCTGAATACCACTGACTAACTGATCCTGACATTCAGTATTCTTCTGAATGCTCCTGCCATCATCTTCAGGTCACATGCTTCTCCCTCCTCAGTCTGGGTCTCCCTGGGCAGGGACAGCTCTATACCCCTTATCAACATGAAGCAGGTCCAAAAGATGAGATCTCCATCTCTTTGTCCCAAATGAATTTGGAGTGGAACTGCTTGAGAGGGGAAAATAATGTAATACAGCTTCTAGGGGAGAGAGCAATGATTTTGAGGTCCCCTGACCTTAGGGGGCTTCTGTTCTAACAAGTCAGTAATTCTAAATTGTCTGGCTTTGGAGTCTGACTCAGGGAATTCCCACATCCAACCTAAGAATACTATTGTTCTAACAATCTGTCTGTCAACAAACACTACTGTCTGTTGCTCAGCAATAACCAAATTCCAGAGATCACTCCTTGGTCCTACCACTGGGCCATAAAATGAGCATATCTATAACATGAAGAACTAGATAAATATATCTCTTTGCTTCTGTTTCTTTGCTAGATTCTCTTGGAATTTAGACTGCTTATAATGGTGTTACAATTACAAAAACTACCACTTGACCAGGAAATGGGTTCAAGCCTGCAAATTTTTTTGAGATATCTCACAACATCAGTCTGTGACCCCAAACTTTTGGGGTTCATTCTCCAACCTCAACAATGCTACATTTGAACTCAGGTCCTCTTGATTCCAAGGCCAGTGCTCTGTCCAT
Organism: Sarcophilus harrisii; assembly: GCF_902635505.1. Classification (NCBI taxonomy): domain Eukaryota; kingdom Metazoa; phylum Chordata; class Mammalia; order Dasyuromorphia; family Dasyuridae; genus Sarcophilus; species Sarcophilus harrisii. Next base: position 547,461,816 of record NC_045428.1, on the reverse strand, counting down.
TATACCACCAAGCTGCCCCGCTTGGGGATTTTCTTGGCAAAGACACTAAAGTAGTTTACCATTTAGTTATTCAGCTCATTTTGCAGATGAGAAAACTGAGGTAAACTTACCTAGGATCACAAACTAGTAAATATGTGTCTGAGGTCAGATTTGAATTCAGGAAGATGAGTCTTCCCCAGTTATGCTTATTCCCAAGAAAAGCTTCTCTCTCACCAAAAGTGTATGCCTTGGCTCTTGCCAGAATCCCAGCACCATGGGATTTAGAATCAGAAGGGACCTTAGAGGTGTCGCGATATTAGGAGATACCTTGTTTACAAAAGGTAAGGCCCAGCAAACAAGCTGTGCCCTCAATTTATTTATTTATTTATTTTTATTTAACAGCCTTTTATTTACAGGTTATATGTATGGGTAACTTTACAGCATTGACAATTACCAAACTTCTTGTTCCAATTTTTCCCCTCTTTCCCCCACCCCCTCCCCCAGATGGCAGGATGACCAGTAGATGTTAAATACATTAAAATATAAATTAGATACACAATAAGTATACATGACCAAACCGTTATTTTGCTGTACAAAAAGAATCAGACTCTGAAATAGTGTATAATTAGCTTGTGAAGGAAATCAAAAATGCAGGTGGGCAAAAATATTGGGATTGGGAATTCAATGTAATAGTTCTTAGTCATCACCCAGAGTTCTTTCTCTGGGCGTAGCTGGTTCAGTTCATTACTGCTCCATTGGAAATGATTTGGTTGATCTCCTTGCTGAGAATGGCCAGGTCCATCAGAATTGGTCATCATATAGTATTGTTGTTGAAGTATATAATGATCTCTTGGCCCTGCTCGTTTCACTCAGCATCAGTTCCTATAAGTCTCTCCAGGCCTTTCTGAAATCATCCTGTTGGTCATTTCTTACAGAACAATAATATTCCATAATATTCATATACCACAATTTATTCAGCCATTCTCCAACTGATGGGTATCCACTCATTTTCCAGTTTCTAGCCACTATAAAGAGGTGTGCCCTCAATTTAGCAAAGTAACAACCTTTTGTGCTCAACCTTTGGATAATCTCACCTTCTGGCAAAATCACAAAATTATTATATTGCTTTAACCAGCACCAGCTGTTCTATGACCTTGGAAAACTCAAACAAGCTCAGACAAGCCTCCGTGTTCCAGACGTGAAGTCCTGCTATGAATCAGAATTGTCATATTGTTGCTGGCATCCCTCATTGTCAAGACTACAACAGACTGTGCAAGGACTGACATAAGTACTGAGACCAACCCACATTGCCTCAGGTCTCCCCACTAGGGGTGGGGCCCGGCACATGTGTCTAGATCCCTCCTTGTTTGTAAGCCATTTCCCTTATACAATCAGGGAGAAGGAGTTAAGAGAAGAGTCACCAGATTGCAGCTATAGCCACTACCACATCCTTGGTAATGGTGAACAGCTGGCTATATGCTCCAGGAGAACCCCAACAATAGCACTCAAGGAAAACAGGCTTTCACTGATGCTGCACATGGGGACGTTGAGGCACACAAGAGTGAAATGACTTGTCCAAAGTTACCTGGCTGAAAGAAGTTGGACTCGGGTCTGATCTTGACATTGGGGCTCTTTCTATTGCCACTCTACCTTACCAGAATGGGAAACCATTCCCAGAGGGACTCTGGAAACTCCTCCTCACACTCCAGCTTCCCTTGTCCACTTTTTCCAGACAGCACAGTCAATCTTGCTGCTCATTCTGTCAAATCTTTGTCCCCAGCTTCCAAAAAAATACAGTCTGGTTTCTTTCCCTAGTATCAAACTACACACACACACACACACACACACACACACACACACACACCCCTTATGCCCCAGAGTCTAAGTCACTCTTTTTTCTTCTCTCTCATGAGGCTTACCTTGTTTTTCTGACTCATTGCTCTATGATATCTGCCCAACACTAACCAATGAATCTCCCAGTCACACTGCTTTGCCCATGAACTGGGATTTCTTATTACCTACCATTGATTAATAATTTCACTGATTGGGACTCTGATTTGCCATAAATTGAGACCTCTCAGTGTGCAAAATGTCATTTACTGGGCATCTGAATTTCTTTTCTATTTCTTCCTCATCATCTGTGCCCTGACCTTTGGGTTTGTTTGGACTCTAGGTCCAGGTTATTCCCATCTATTCCATACTACTATTCACCAAATTTTGGTGCTGATAATGGTGTCCCTCTCCCACCTTGCTTCACGACCTTACCACCATCTTTACCCATGGAATTAAGTAAGCTTGGCAACTTCTTCACTTCCACTTCCACTTCACCATGGCTAATTACATATTGGATATGGAAGGTCTGCTCCCTATAAGTTGGTGTAAAGGATGTGCATTGGGACCACTCCCATCCCCAGAACCCAGAACATTTCCTATGATGGCACAGCAAAGTTCTGACCATAAATTGGGACATCCTCTTATTATCTAGCATTGATTATCCGTTTCAGAATTCATGAGACTTCTTTTAGGATTAAGTTGCCACAATATAGGCAGATATAGCTACACCATGCATATGCACACGCACACACACACACACATAATGAACCACATAGTCCAAAAATATTAGAAAAATCTACAGAAAGGGAACTGAAAATAATTATCAATTGCTGAATATCAAACCTGTCACTCCTATTCCCTGTTTTAAAAGTTTCCAGTTGTCTGTTCTAAGAAGAAACTATAAGAAACTTTCTTTAAAAAGAAAAGTAGATTGAATGCTATCTGGTTGAGAGTTCCCCAAGAGTTGGTTGGGGGTAAGTTGGCTACAGTGATCTTCTTTCCTCACAAAAAATGACACATAACTTCTTTATTCTAGAAATCAACTGATTATAGATTTTTAATCATTCTTGCCTTTCCCCCCCCCCACCTCTTTTTCAATAAATTCCTTTGGAAGTCTTAGCAATGAAAATTAGAAAAGTTGTTCCATGAACATTGAGACCACAGATTGATTCCTTTTATGAAAATGCCCCATGTGACTCCCCTCTGTTTTGTGAAGTAAAACAATAGCATTAGTATGCTGCAAATGCTAGCCAGCCTGGGGCTGATATGACTGTGCCAGTAGGGTGAACACTAAGAAAGACCAAATACCACAGAGGGCCTAGGACTTGGTGGCTGGAATGGATATACAGGAGATTTATTGAGTCCAAAAGGAGAGGGTTCCTTGATAGATTGAGCAGTTTGGGACAGGGCAGGTCAACTGAAGAGGAGAAGCAGCAGGAAGGTCTGAGCCAATATATCCAAGTTAACTACTATCAAAGGATCTATCTCATCCTATTGAGTGGGAAAATCAGAGAAGTACCTTTTCTTCTAGCTGTTTTTTCATTCTAAGCTTAACAAACATGAAGTAAAATAAACATTTCTGGATATAAAATAACAGATAAAATGTGAATTGTGCAAGAAATTACAGAACTTTTATATACAACTTGCTTTTTTTTTTTTAAGTAGCTTTCAAGGCTATCTCGCTTGTTTGTGTTTCCTTCTTTGTTCTCTGAATTTTAAAAATGTGATTCAGTGACCTCTTCTTTTCCCCTTTCTCTCCCTTTTTCTACCCTCTGCCCCTTTGCCATATATTGCCAATGCAAAAAAGAAAAGAAAAACAAAATAGCAAAGATATATAGTCAAGAAAAACAAATCCCCAAATTGGCTGCCTCTGAAAATGTAAGTCTTATTCTACAAATTAAGTTCTTCATTAAAAGATGAGTTAAGGATCCTTAAGAAGATCCTAAAAATCTAAGGTGAATTAGAATGAGTCATTTCCAGTTCCCTGCAATTGTAGTTAATTATTGCATTTAATCAGAATTCTTTAAAGTCTTTCAGAGTTGTCTTTATTATGTTGTTATTGTATAAATTGTTCTCCTTGTTCTGCTTCATTCTGTAATGGCTCATCCAGGTTTTTCTAGATTTCTCTGAAATCATTCATTTTGTCATTTCTTACATTTCATTTCTATAGTATAATTTGTTTAGCCATTTCTCAATAGATGAGTACCTGTTTTGTACTATATATTTTAATATATATATATGGATACTCTTCTTTCTTTATTCTCTTTGGACTATAGTAGCCTGTAACTTCTTTTGTAAATTTGGCAAGTAATATTTGCACAATTTTCTTCTCATAGTAAGTGATGAATAATTGTTCTTTTGAATCAAAAGAAAATATTGGTAGGAGAAAGATAATTGAGATCAGTTCTGCCCTGGGAATCTAAAATGAAACAATTAAGTAGTTCCTCTATGTTTCAGTCTTTGATATAAAAGCACTGAGAAAAGGATAAAAAGTTCATATTCAGAGAGCCTGATACAGACCAGTCTGAAGGAGAAAGTGGCAGCTCCCCTTATAGGGGCAGGGGGAGGCACAGAAGTCAGGGCTGAAGGAGAATTCCACATAACTCCTGCCAACCCATCAGGAGCTAGTATCTCACTTTCCCTTGGATGCCTTTCATCTTTGAATCAACCTTTTTGGTTTCTTCCCATATTCCCTTGTCCCACATGTTCCACAAACGATGATCAATAACATTCCCTAGAAAGCATCTGCAAGATTAAGGGAGAGTAAGGATTAGGAGAGGCTACAGAATGAGATTTTCTCCAACTTTTTCCTCATCAGGATTCCCCTTTGAAACATGATTGTCAACTGTTTATATAGCTTTCACTTGACCTCTATGATGAGAAACTCATTACTTTCTGAGATAGTACCTTACATGTTAGGACTTTAATTATTTTTTTTTAAGTTTTTTTCTTTATGTAGAGCCAAAAACTGCCTCTTTTTAATTTCTATCCATTGCTTTTATGGCTTTTCTCTGATTACAAATAGAAGATGCCTGTTCCCTCTTTCACATGTCAGGGCTTCAGATATTTTAAGACAGTGATTATCTGCCACCTACAAATCTTTTCTTCTTTTGGTTAAAAGTTCATTCGTGTCAATCAATCAATCAACAAGCATTTATTAAATGTGGGCCTAATATATGTCAGACCCTATACTAGGTGCTGGGAATACAAAGACAAATAGTTCCTGACTTAAAGGAGCCAACATTCTATCAGAGACGACAAGATGAACACATATATGTGTATAAAAGTTATATGCAAAATAGATAACAAAGTGATTTCAGGACACTAATTTTTACCAGGGGGTCAGCTAGCACTTGAACTGATTCTTGAAGGAATCTCAGAGTCTCAACAGGATGAGATTAAGACAAAGGGTCATTTCAGGCATGAGGAATATGCAGTGCCAGCAGAGGAAAATGATACCTGTGGTTCTGGCCATATGCTCCGAAGTTTAATTTGGGTACCTTATCCTAAGCCAGAAATTTTTAGCCTTTTTTATACCTTAGGCCCCATTAGCAGTCTGTCAAAATCTATGACCTTTCCTAAAATCATGTTTTTAAATCCATGAAATAAATGCATAGAATTAAAAAGGGAGAAAATCACTTTGAAATTCCATTAGTTGGAAATATGGTTAGAAGTATTGTAAATGTTTAACTTATATTGGATTCCTTTGTTTGGGAGGGTGAGCAAAAGGGAGAAAAATTTGTTACACAGGATTTTGCAAAGGTGAATGTTGAAGATGATTTTTGCATGTATTTGGAAAAATAATAAGCTATTTAAAAAAAGAAATCCAGTTAGCAAAAAAATTGTTAAACAAATTCATAGACTATAGGTCACTTGCTCTATCAGTATAATAACCTCCTCTGAAAAAAATTAAAATTAAAAAAATTTAGTTTGGTCCGTTTAAATTATGTTGCCTCCCTGTGATAATTGCTTTCGTTCCACTATAATCATTTCCAGAATTTGGTCAGAAATCAAAGTAAAACTAACTTAATTTCTTGGTTCAGTTCTCTTCCATTTTTTCAAAACTGGACCATTTGCCCTTTTTCAACTCTGTGATGCTTCTTCCATTCTCCACAATCTTCCAGAAATTCTGACAATATGGTAAATCCACTTGCCTTAATGTGAAGAGGATGGATATATAGACAGAAATATTTAGAATAGCTGATAAATCCATAAATGTGGGTCCTGACATCCAGGAAATTCTACCAACCTGATATCCATTCATGGCTGTGTGGTGGGAGGGCTCTGGGGCCTACTTACCATGGATTCCAGAACAAAGGTGCCCTGAAATCACTCTGTTATCTATTTTACATTTGTTAATGTTTCTAACTCCTTTTGTATACTCAGTATAAAATCACACAGGTCCTAACAACCTTGGGCTACTCCAAATATGAATACAGTCTAGACATGCTTGCTTATGTTATAGTTATAAGTGTCAATTGATTTCCTAGGAAAAAATTAATTCTAAGTGTCAGAGTTGGTAATAGCACAAAATTCTTTGTATGCTTTCTACATAATTGTTTGTCAAATTGAACTAAATTGTATCTTATGGCTTTCCTATCAGTAATTGTGAAGTCAACTTTGTTGACACAAGTGTATGATTTTAAAATATCTATGCCTATTAAATTTTATCTTAGTTGAATTGATGCCCTTTTCTAGCCTAGTAAGATTTTTTTGAATCCTATATCTGTCATCTGATGTTTTAGCTTTCCCTCCCAGCCTGATGTCCTTTGATGATTTATTAAGTATACCATTTATATCTTGTCTCTGGCATATATAATAGCATGGCACAAAATATAGATCCTTTGGACAATCCATTAGAAGTCTACCAAGTTGATATCTCTTTGGGCCCATTACTGACTACTCTTGAGTCTGACCATTTAACCAGTTCTAAATTTACCTAACTGTATTATTACCTAAACCACAAATCTCCATATTTGCCACAAAAATATTATGAGAGATTGTATCAAATATCATGCTAAAATCTAAACAAATGGTAACTTTGGAATTCACTTGATCTATCAGTATACTAATCTCCTCGGAAAAAAAAAATTAGTTTGGTCCATTGAAATTATGTTGCCTCTCTGCGATAACTGCTTTCTTTTCACTATAATCATTTCCAGAATTTGGTCAGAATTAAAAGTAAAGCTAACTTAATTTTCTGGTTCAGTTCTCTTCCATTTTTTCAAAACTGACCATTTGCCCTTTTTCAACTCTGTGATGCTTCTTCCATTCCCCACAATCTTCCAGAGATCCCTGACGACTCAGCAAATTAACGGACCAGTTCCAAAAGTATTATATAACATTGTTCGTCTGGACTAGGTAATTTAGACATATCAAGGGCAGCAAGATGCTCCTTTGATATTCCCTTATTTTTCCACGATTTTAGCCCATTATGTTCTCAGTCAGTCACTGAAGACTTGTTAAATGCTCACTATGCGTTAGGCACTATGCTAAGTGCTAGGGATATGAAGGAAGGCTTACCATCTTGACATTTCTTTGGGCCCATTAATGACTGTAAGACTGTCTTCTTTCAAGGATCTTACAGTCTGATAAGGAAGATAACATGCAAAAAACTACATACAATCAAACTATATACAGAATAAGTCAGACATAATCAGTGAAGGGAAGGCACCAGCATTAAGAGGGATTTGGGGAAAGCTTCCTGTAGAAGGTGGGGTTTGAGCTGGAATTTGGAAGATGCTGTGGAAGGCCAAGAGGAGGAGATAAGGAGGGAGAGTGTTCCAAGCATGGAGGACAGCCAGGAAAAATGCTCGGAGTCAAGAGATGAATCTTCTTGTATGAGGAACAAGCAAGGAGACTAGTGTCACTAGATCACAGAATATGTGGGAGGTATAAGATATAAGAGGACTGAAAAAGTAGTGTGCAATGAACTCCAAATGTGTCCAAGAAAAGGTAGTGTGCAGTGAACTCCAAACAGAGGATTTTTTATATTTATAAATATATTATGTATATTTATATAACTTGCCCAAGATCATTCTTCCCGACAAATTGATGTTTAGTCATTTGCAGTTGTGTCCAAATTTTCATGATCATATTTGAAGTTTTCTTGGCAAAGATACTGGAATGGTTTGCAATTCCTTTTGAAGCTTATTTAAGAGATGAAGAAACAGAGGTTTAACAGGCTTAAGTGACTTGCTTAGGGTCACACAGCTAGTAAATGTCTGAGACCAAATGTAAACTCATATCCTCCTGACTCCAGATCCAGCATTCTATCCACTGCATCACTTAGATGCTCTTGATAAATACAGCATTGAAATAAGAGTAGGGCGATTCTGAGTTCTCACCTTCATTTGTTGTTGTTCAGTTGTCCAATTTTTCAAGTGACACCATGGACCATAATACTCCAGGTCCTTCTATATTCCACTTTTTAAGTTTGTCCAAATTCATGTTCATGTTTCCTGGCACTATATTATTTCTCTCATCCTCTGCCATCTTCTTTTCCTTCTGCTTTCAATCTTTCTCAACATCAGGATCTTTTCCAATGAGTTCTGATTTTTCATGTGGCCAAAATATTTAAGCTTCAATTTGAGTATTTGACCTTTCAGTGATTAGCCTCAATTAATTTCTTTAACTATTGACTAATTTGACCTCATTGCTGTCCACAAGACTCAAAAGTCTTCTACAACATTACAATTTGAAAGCATGAGTTCTGTAGTGCTTAGCTTTCCTTATAATCCATCCAGCTCTTACAAGCACACATTACTATTGGAAAAACTATAGCTTTAACTATATGGACTTTTGTCAGCAAGATATTATGCTGGCCAGATTTGCCATAGCTTTCTTTGCAAATCTTTTTATTTGATGGTTGAAGTTGCCATATGAAGTGATCTATGAACCCAAAAACATAAAATCTGATCATATTTCCATTTCTTCTCCCTTTATTTGCCAAGAAATGATGGGAAATGTTCCCTTGATATGTCTACTTTTCTTAAAGAGATCTCTTTTGTTTCCATCTTATTGTTTTCTTCTATTTCTTTGCACTGCTTATTTAAGAAAACTTTTAAAATCTCTCCTTGCTATTATCTGAAATTCTGCATCCAGTTAGATATATTTTTTCCTTTTCTACTTTACCTTTTCTTTTCCTTCTTTCCTCAACTATTTGTAAAGCCCCATAAGTCATTTTGCTACCTAGCTTTTCTTTTTTCTTTGGAATGTTTTTGTTGCACATTCTATTTTATGTTACAAATTTCTGTCCATAGTTCTTCAGGTACTCTACCAGATCTAATCCCTTAAATCTATTCATTACTTCCACTTCATATTCATAAGGAGTGTTATTTAATTCATACCTATATGACTTGAAAGTTTACCCTATTTTCTTCAACCTAGGTCCGAATTTTGCAATAAGAATCTCATGATCTGATCCACAGTCAGTTCCAGGTCTTTTTTCAACTGATTATAGAGAACTTCTCCATCTTTGTCTGCAAAGCATATAATCACTCTACTGATATGCGTGTTTAGAGTCGCCTTTTGGGTTGTTGAAAAAGATTGTCAGTTGTGACCAGAGAGTTATCTTGGTAAAACTCTCTTAGTCTCTGCCCTGCAAGGCCAAACTTTCCTATTATTCCAATTCTCTTTTGATTTCCTGATTCAGCACTTCAATACTTATGACAAAGGTGACATTGGGGGTGGTGTTATTTCTGGAAGATGTTACAAGACTTCTAAGCACTGAGAAACTTTGTCCTCTTCAACATAAGTGTTGGAGCATAGACTTGTATTAGTATGATGTGGAACAGTTTGTCTTGGATTTGAGTAGATATCATTCCATCATTTTTAAGATAAACTGCCAAGAATTCCAATTCTACTGCAGAGAACACAACTCTGTTGGGCAGGCCACATTGTTCGAATGCCAAATATATGCTTGCCAAAAGAAATATTTTATGGAGAACTCACAGAGGGCAAACACTCACAAGGTGGTCAGGAAAAAAAACAATATAAGAATACTCTCAAAGTTTCTCTTAAGATCTTTAGAATTGATTGCATGATATGGGAGACACTGGCACAGGACTGCCCAGCATAGTGTGCTCTCATCACAGAAAGAGCTGTGCTCTATGAACAAAGCAGAATTAAATTATCCCAGAAGAAATGCAAGATATACAAAATTAGAGAAGATACCCCAAAAGTTCATATGGATTATTTGTGTTGGATTTGTGGTAGAATACTCCAAGTTCAGATTGATCTAATCAGTCCATTGGACATACTGAAATTCAACTCTAACATAGTGATGTCATTTGACATCATTTTACATGATCCTATTTGACAACAACCTTGCCAGTACTGCTTTTCTGTTTACTCTTTAATTAATTATGAGATTACTGCATTTCTTCTAAGGAATTCTTGGCCACAGTAGTATATATAGTGATCATCTGAATTAAATTCACCCATTCCCATTTGTTGAAGTTCATTGACAACAAAGATTTAGGATATTTAATCTAAAGTGTTTAATTTTACTATCTCCTATTCAACCACATGTAGCTTACCTTGGCTCATAGATTATACATTTCAGTTTCCTATGCAATACTGATCTTTACAACATCAGATTTTTTTCTGTGATCACTAGACCTACAGGTGAATTTCCTTCTAGCTCTGACCCACTACTTCATTAGAACTGAAGCTACTTGTAGTTGTCCTCTACTCCTCCCCAAGAGAATATTGGACATTTTTTGCCTGAAGGAACTCATCTTCTAATGTCATCTCTTATCATGTTAGTACCACCCATGGCAAAGCATCTTTCTTGGAAAACACACTGAAGTAGTTTACCATTTCTTTTTCCAATGGATTATCTTTTTTTTTTTTAATAGCCTTTTATTTACAGGTTATATGCATGGGTAACTTTACAGCATTAACAATTGCCAAACCTCTTGTTCCAATTTTTCACCTCTTACCCCCCACCCCCTCCCCTAGATGGCAGGATGACCAGTAGATGTTAAATACATTAAATATAAATTAGATACACAATAAGTATACATGACCAAAACATTATTTTGCTGTACAAAAAGAATCAGACTCTGAAATATTGTACAATTAGCTTGTGAAGGAAATCAAAAATGCAGGTGGGCATAGATATAAGGATTGGGAATTCAATGTAATGGTTTTTAGTCATCTCCCAGAGTTCTTTCTCTGGGCGTAGCTGGTTCAGTTCATTACTGCTCCATTGGAAATGATTTGGTTGATCTCGTTGCTGAGGATGGCCAGGTCCATCAGAACTGGTCATCATATAATATTGTTGTTGAAGTATATAATGATCTCCTGGTTCTGCTCATTTCACTCAGCATCAGTTTGTGTAAGTCTCTCCAGGCCTTTATGAAATCATCCTGTTGGTCATTTCTTACAGAACAGTAATATTCCATATATGCATATACCACAATTTATTCAGCCATTCTCCAACTGATGGACATCCATTCAGTTTCCAGTTTCTAGCCACTACAAAAAGGGCTGCCACAAACATCCGTGCACATATAGGTCCCTTTCCCTTCTTTATAATCTCTTTGGGATATAAGCCTAATAGTAACACTGCTGGATCAAAGGGTATGCACAGTTTGATAACTTTTTGAGCATAGTTCCAAACTACTCTCCAAAATGGTTGGATTCGTTCACAACTCCACCAACAATGCATCAATGTCCCACATCCCCTCCAACAATCATCATTTTTTCCTGTCATCTTAGCCAATCTGACAGGTATGTAGTGGTATCTTAGAGTTGTCTTAATTTGCATTTCTCTGATTAATAATGACTTGGAGCATCTTTTCATATGACTAGAAATAGTTTCAATTTCTTCATCTGAGAATTGTCTGTTCTTATCCTTTGACCATTTTTCAATTGGAGAATGGCTTGATTTTTTATAAATTAGAGTTAATTCTCTCTATATTTTGGAAATGAGGCCTTTATCAGAACCTTTGACTGTAAAAATATTTTCCCAGTTTATTGCTTCCCTTCTAATCTTGTCTGCATTAGTTTTGTTTGTACAAAAACTTTTCAGTTTGGTATAATCGAAATTTTCTATTTTGTGATCAGTAATTGTAATGGGCTGAGGTTTGAGCTGATGCACTGAGGTCCCAAGTACATGAGGCTAGATAGTAATTGGGCTATACTCTATTAATATACATGATTGGATAAAGAATGGTCCCTGCCCACTCTCCGTGCAAGTCCTGATGTGTTGTATAGGAAATGACGATTTTGGTGGGTGGAGGCAGAGAGAGAGCAAGGAAGACAAGTGGGGGGAGATTGGGCATGGGTTCGAGACTCCGAGCTGCTGGTTGTGTGGCTGCTGGTGGAGCTAGCTTCTTGACTCAGCCGCACACATTTCTATCGCCAATTCTCTTCCACCTCCGATCCTTCTTCACTGAGAATAAAGACTGACGATTTTCCCCTAACCTGAATTCCTGTCTCGTGCTGATCTTAAAATACACGATCATCACAAGTAATGATCTCTAGTTCTGCTTTGGTCATAAAGTCCTTCCCCTTCCACAGGTCTGAGAGGTAAACTATCCTGTGTTCCTCTAATTTATTAATAATTTCATTCTTTATGCCTACGTCATGAACCCATTTTGACCTTATCTTGGTGTACGGTGTTAAGTGTGGATCAATGCCTAGTTTCTGCCATATTAGTTTCCAATTTTCCCAGCAATTTTTATCAAACAGTAAGTTCTTATCCCAAAAGCTGGGGTCTTTGGGTTTGTCAAAGACTAGGTCGCTATATTTGTTGATTGTTTTACAATGGATTATCTTTTGTCAGAACTCTCACTATGGCCTGTTCATTTTTTTTTTAATTTTAAGCACACATTGCTTTATGAATCATGTTGGGAGAGAAAAATCAGAGCAAAAGGGAAAAATGTGGAAAAGAAAAAAAACCAGAAAAAAGAAGTGAACATAACATGTATTAAATTACATTCAATCTCCTTAGTTCTTTTTTTGGATGCAGATGGTATTTTCTGCCCAAAGTTTATTGGAAGTGCTTTAGACCACTGAGAATCAAATCTTTCATAGTTGATGATTGCACATTGTATACAATATATTCCTGATTCTGTGTGTTTCATTCAGCATCAGTTCATGTAAATCTTTCCAGGCCTTTCTAAAATCGAATTGTTGATGAATTTTTATGGAATAATATTCCATTACCTTTATATACAACAACTTGTTTAACCATTCCCCAAATGATGGATATGTACTCATTTTCCAATTCTTTGTTACCACAAAAACTGGTGCTATAAACATTTTTGCACATGTGGGTCCTTTTCCCTCTTTTATGATTTCCTTGGGATATAGACTGCAGTGGTGGCACAGTTGAGTCAAAGGGTGTGCATAGTTTCATAGCCCTTTGGACATAGTTTCAGATTGCTCTTCAGAATGGTTGAATCTTTTCACAATTTCACTAACAATGCATTCATGTCCTAATTTTCCCACTTCCCCTCCAACATTCATCATTATCTTTTCCTGTCATCTTAACCAAACTGAGAGGTCTGAGGTGATATCTCAGAGTTGTTTCAATTTGCATTTCTCCAATTAAAGGTGATTTCAAGAACTTTTCATATTAACTATAGATAATTTTAATTTCATCATCTGAAAATTGTCTATTCATGTCCTTTGACCATTTATCAATTGGGGAATGGCTTGTATTCTTATAAATTTGACACAATTCTTCATATATTTTAAATGAGACCTTTATCAGAAATAACTGGCTGTAAGGATTTTTTCCTAGCTTTATATTTCTCTTTTAATCTTGTTTCTGTTGGTTTTGTTTGTGCAAAATCTTTTTAATTTAATGTAATCAAAGTTGTCCATTTTGCCTTCCATAATGTTCTCTACTTCTTCTTTGGTCATAAATTCCTCCCTTATTCAAAGATCTGATAGGTAAAAATTATTCCTTGTTCTCCTAATATGTTTATGGTATCATCCTTTATGCCCACCTCATATATCCATTTTAACCTTATTTTGGTATGGGGTGTGAGATGTAGGTCTATGCCAAGTTTCTGACATATTATTTTCCAGTTTTCCCAGAAATTTTTGTCAAACAGTGAGTTATCTTATAGCAGAAGCTGGAATTTGGAGGTTTATCAAATAGTAGATTGCTATAGGCCTTGATTATTACATTGTGTATATATAATCTATTCCACTGATCCACCACTATTTCTTAACCAGTACCAAATGATTTTGATGAATGCTGCTTCATAATACAGTTTTAGGTTTGGTACTGCCAAGCCACCATACTTTATATTTTTTAAAATAATTCTCTTGGTATTCTTGATCTTTTGTTCTTTCAGATGAATTTTGTTATTTTTTCTAGTTCCATAAAATGATATTTGGATAGTTTGATTGGTATGGCACTAAACAAGTAGATTATTTAAGCAAAATTGTCATTTTTTATATTTTAGCTCAGCCCAGCCATGAACAATTGATATTTTTCCATTGTTTAGATCTGACTTTGTGTTCATATAGTTCTTGGGTTTATCTTGGCAGGTAGATCCCCAAGTATTTTATTTTGTCTACAATATGGAATTTCTCTTTCTATCTCTTGCTGCTGGACTTCATTAGTAACATATAGAAATGCTAATGATTTGTGTGTGTTTTTTTTTTTTTTTTAGAGCCTGCAACTTTGCTAAAGCTGTTAATTGTTTCAAGTTGATTTTTGGATGATTCTCTAGGATTCTCTAAGTATACCATCATATCATTTGCAAAGTGTATAGCTTTATCTCCTCACTTTAATTACTTTCATTTCCTTTTCTTTTCTTATTGCTAAAGCTAACATTTATTTCTAGTACAATGTTGAATAATGGTGACAATGGGCATCCTTGTTTTACCCTTGATCTTAATGGGAATGTGTCCAGCTTCTCTCCATTACAAATAATGCTTGCTATAGGTTTTAGATACTTATTATTTTAAGAAAAGATCCCTTTGCCCCTATGTTCACTATCTGTTCATTTTTGATAACCCTGAATGACATAGCTCATAGTTTCCTTGAGCTATATAAGTCCCTCTACCATGACAAAGCAGTGATCTGGGTGATGGGGAGGTGTCTCACTTTTATGCACTATCATACTTCCTTTCACCTTGAATCATAATCCTATCCTTTATTCAATCTGACTCTTTTCTTCAGTATTGCTACTCTTACCTTCCTTCACTTTTTTAGCCTATTCTGAGCTTTAGTACCAGCTCTATTGATAATATTCTTATAGTACTGTGCCATGCTTCCATGTTGATGCTCTATTTCTTATTTTTACTCCCATCATCAGCTACTTTATTTTTAAAATCTAAGCTAGCTGGAGAATTCTTTGAGGACCCACATGGTTCTCTTTACACCAGTCATCCTTTTCCTCCTCCTAGTTTGATGTGTATGTGATCCTTTATGATCTTATATAAATATCACTTTTATTTATTTTTCCATTGATCATCACCCAATGCTCTCTACAGTGTCTCCCAACTACTGATTTCCAAATTTCCTCATATAAATATATCATCATTCAACTGAGACAGTTCTCTTCAATTTACCAATGATTTCTTAATTTTCAAAAAAAGTAACCTTTTCTTAATTATTATTTCTGCGGACCACTTTGAAACATTGGTAGTATTGCTCTCTCCAGGACACTTTCTCCTCTGTAGATTTTCATGAAGCAATTCTTTCTGGTTGCTCCTTCTTGGTTTACATTGTTATATTGCCAATCATTGTCTTGGGCCTCTTTTCTTCATTCTCTTAACTTTCTCTATGATTTTATTAGCTTCAAAGGCTTCAATTATCATCTTAATATGACTATGAAATTATATAAATCCAGTCTTCTCTTTTTGCAGCTTACAAGATCACCATTTTTTTCAAACTGGATATTCTATATAAGCATCTCAAACTCAATATAGCCAACACAGAACTTCATCTTAACTCCTTAAACCCAGTCCCTGTTCTACCTCAAGACCTCAAGACCTCTACTTCAAGAGGTCTTCTACCTCAAGACTTGCTAGCTAGAGAGTTTCTTTAAAAGATTACTAGACTTTGAAAGTCATAGCATCATTACTCATTTCATTTCTATCTCATTGATTTAGCAACAAAAAGATCATAAATTTAGTGATATGAGAACTGTGATCAGGTCTTTGATCAAATGAAACAAGAAAGGTTAAAATGAGGCATTTGAAGCAGTCAATTAATATATATTTATAAGGTGTCCATTATGTTCTAATTGACTTTTCCTAATGTCTCTATGTCTATGTCCAGCTACCACCATTCTGCCAGATACCTAAACTCACAAATTCACTTATGCTCAATTTTTCATTCCCCCTCATTTCCATAACAAATCAACCATCAAGCCTTATTTATTCTATCTTTACAATATTTCATGCAGCCATCCCTTCCTCACTATCCACATGACCACCATTCTAGCTCAGGCCATTACTTAAACTATTATAATAAGCTTTTGTGTGACCTATCTTTGCTCTAATCCAGCCTTCATGCAGTTGCCAAAATATTAGCATTGGTTTAACCCTTTTATTGCCTCATTCAAAGAAACTCCAATGATATATTTTTATCCTTAGGATCAGATATAAATTTCTGTTAGTCATTTAAAGTCCATCAAAGTGTGGCTACAGTTCATCTTCCCAGAATTATTACACATTACAGCCCTTCATGCACTCAGTAGTCTAGGCAAATTGCCCCATTTATTCTCCCTCAATTATAGTATTCAATCCCATTCCTGTACCTTTGCACAGGCTTTTCTTCATGCCTGGAATGGCCTCCCTCCCCACCTCTGCTCCTTGAAATTCCTAAACCCCCCTTCAGCTGCAGCACCTCCCATAAGGTCTTTCCTGATTCTCATTACCCATGTCTGGTGCGTATCCACAGGAAGGATCTCATATTTTGCTTCTATACTTACTGTGTGTACATGTTCTTTCCCCTGGTGGTATAAGATGCTTATGGAGAGCAGTTGTTTTAGTATTGTCTTTGTACCACCTAAGCCTAATACAGTCTGTGGGGTCCAGAAAAAAGGTAAATAACTTGTCCAAGATCACAGTTAAATAAGTGACAGTATAAGGTCTAGAGATGCTAAAGCAATGCTGTCCCCACCAGGAAACCCAAGGTAGAAATAAAAAAAAATTAATCATTTTCATAAGAGCAAGTCTCTCGAGACCAAAAACAGAGACACTGTGGTTGTAAGGAAAGAAGAGAGGGAGATGTCCTACTGGATGTCTCTCCCTCTCCTCTTTCCTTGGGGACCTAGAATCAGTTCTCCAGGGTTGTTCAGAATATTTCTATTCAAAAAAGAAACAGTGACTTCAGAAGATAGGTTTAGTCCAGAATCATGTAGGTCGTCCCTGCACTAGCCACTATGTTGTATTCCAGGATTGATAGAGGCTCACTCTAACTAGAATTAGCTACAGATCAGTGTGCACTGTACTCAAGAGTTCAAAAGACTACCAACTATAGACTTCTGACTAGGGACAGGAGCCTGACAGCACTCTTAGCAGACATAGCTAAGAAAGTGGGAATCAGCATCAAGAGCCCAGAAAAGTGTAATCAGGGCCAAATAGCGCTTAATCACCTCTACCCAAGAGTATGGGAGGAAGCAGAGTCCAGGCATTAAGGCTCAAACCAGGGTCTGAGATTCAAGATATGAGCAAACAGAAGACACCAAATATTATGAAGAAACATTATAGGTGAAGAAGTATTCAAGAGAAAATCCAGAAAGAAGAGAATAATTCCATGATAACTATAATCAAATCCTCAGGGAAGAAAATAATTTGGGTATAAGAACTGCAGACCTACCTAGAAAAAATGAAAGGATGCAAAAGATAGAAAATGTAATAAGTGAAATAAAAGCTATGAAAAAAAAAGGGTATCAGCATACCTTTCCAAAGAAAATGATTTCCTGTAACTTAAAATATACCAAATCCAAAACAATGACTCTATAGAAGAATAAGAAATATTAAAATTAAATCAAAAGATTAGAAAAAATATGAAGTGTATACTATCAAAAAATTTGTCCTGGAAAAGTGATCAAGGAGAGCTCATCAAACATGACTCTTTCCAACAATGAGAAGATTGATGTGATTTCCAATGATCTTGTGATGAAGAGAGCTATCTACACCCACAGAGGACTGTGGGAACTGAATGTGGATCACAACATAGCATTTTTACTCTTTTTGTTGTTCGCTTGCATTTTGTTTTCTTACTCATTTACTTTTTTGATCTGATTTTTCTTGTGCAGCAAGAGAATTATATTTATGTTTACATAAAAAAAGGAGAGATCATCAGACTACCTGAAAACTACCTCGAAAAGCTTAGCTAGAATATTTCAAGATATCAAATGAGAACGGCCCATATATCTTAAAATCAAAGGGCAAAGTATAAATAGAAAGATCCACTAATCATCCCTTGCAATTCCTGCATGAGAACCAGGAATGTTATAGCCAAAATCAACAGTCAAATAAAACTAACTGTAAGCAGTAAGGGAAAAAAAAGAGTTCAAGCACAAAGGAATTATGCAGTCAGGTTCACACAAGTCCTGGTATCTACCACTATAAAGGAGAGGAAATCTTGAGATGCAATATTCCAAAAGATAAAAGCTAATACAACTACTCTACAAAACAGTATTATCCTACATAAATAACTCTACCTGAAGACCTGCTAGCTGGAGAGTCTCCTAAAAGGATTACTAAATTGAAAGTCACAACCTCACTGCTTATTTCATTTCTATCCCATTGATTTAGCAGCAAAAAGATCATTAATGATTGTGAAAAGAACTGTTTCAGTTGAAATGCAGAGACAGAAATCAAACAAGAGGCTGAGAAGTAAGAGAGTGGTAAAAAAAAAAGTGAAGCCAATGAGTATAGATGACTTTTGGGGGATTTTACTCTACAGGAGAAAAGAAAATAGAACAAGGGTTTGAGGGAATAATAGGTCAAGTGATTGTATTTTTAAAGAATAGTGAAGATATGTACATCCTATAGGCAACAAAAAAAAAAATTTGAGGAGGAGAAAATGCAAATTTGGCAATGGGAAGAGATGATCTAAGGGGAAAGATAAGAGAAGATGGGATCGAGGGCAGGAGATGATATTGGCAAGGCGAAGGGCCATCTTATTCTCTGAGCCTGTGGCAAAGGAGATGGGGAATAAGGGCAATACTTAGATGGTTTGAAATATGAAATGGAATAGAAGAGATAGTTCTAGAAGAATAGTATCATTTTTTCCTATGAATTATGAAGTTAAGTTGTCTGTTGAAAGATGGATGGAAATTGGTATTGTAGGTTATTTGAGAGGAGATGAAAAGGTTTGAACAGATACTGTGATAGATAGGAAATTATGGTCAGTTACAGAAAATGAAAGATTCAAAAATGGTGGAAATGGAATACTTGTGGTTAATGATATAATAAAGTCAATGATACAATAAAGTATGCATATGTTGGGGAGGGGATATGATACACTAATGATCACTAGAAACCTCATTATGCTGTTTCATTCAACATTGAATATACGTAATACCTTCACTCTTTAGTATCCTTTCCCCTCTGATTGGAAAAGAGAGAAATTATTTTACTATTATATTAATAACCAATTATTAAATTGAAATCGAGATTTTCTTCTGAATTTCCTCATCAAGACTCAAATCTTGTTAAAGTCAGTATCTGAAGGATATGATTGACTGAGGACATTACCTTTAGCACTCAAGGAACATATTCGTCCATCTAGGAGACTTAACTTCCAGTGTGAGCAAGTTCTTACCCTGGGGATAGGAGCCTCTGTCCTTAGAGTTTCAGGTGACCCAGTTCATGAAGGAGAAAACCAGCTAAAGTGGTCTGGATAGAGACAGGACTCCCCTGCCCAGATTATTGGAGGTAGCTGATTTTCATGATCAAACTATGTTCTCAGCAGGAAGAGCTGAAAATTTTTAGCCCATCTCCTCTTTAAATGTCCACCAATTGGGGTTAAGTTTCACATGTCAAGAGAATTACCGTTATTTATTTTTGCTGAGGCAATAAGGGTTAAGATACTTGCTGAGAGTCACACAACTAAGAAGTTTAAATGTCTGAGGTCAGATTTGAACTCAGGTCCTCCTGACTTCAGGACTGTAGTCTATCCACCTAGCTGCCTCGAGAATTCCCTTTCAAAAAAGATTTAAAGTTTTCAAGATCACCATTAAGCATTTTTGGTTACTGAGACATTGACCATTAATTTATTGATTGATGGCTAACTTAATAAATTGATTATTAGTTACCCCAAAACTCTGTCCCTAAGAGTTTTTCATTCATTACAGAGGGTGAAGGGTAGAGCATGTATCTCTTCCTAAAGCTTTTTTTTATAGAGGTCAGGATCACTTTGCAGTTCATTCTATATTCCACCTATACTCCTACTTGGTTTCAACTCCATAAAACAAGATACTCTCATTCTGGACAACCCTGGTGGGTCTGTCCCCTTTCTCTCTTCTTCCATCTTTCCATTTTCTAGCTTCCTCTTGTGTATTATCTATTTCCCCATTAGACTGAAGCTCTTTGAGGGCAGGGATTGTCTTTTTCTTATCTGTATCCTCAGTGCTTAGCATAGTACCTATACATAGTAGGTGCCAAATAAATATTTCTTGAGTGCAGATATCTAAACAAACTTAAATTTTATTTTAGTTTTTAATTTTAATTTATTGTTTGTGTAGCTTAATGCAAAGCAAAGTACTGAAAATGCTTAGATGAGCTTTAATCAGTTCCACAAGCACAAAGGTTTGGTCCTGGCCTTACTGTTAATTTTTATTAGACCTACACATGCAAGTTTCCGCAACCATTGCTTCCTCCTTCATATGCTACACCTTGACCTGAAGTTTTTATGGTTTCATGATTTTGCTCACTTTGGAACCCTGTTGGGGTGAGCTGACGATGGCAGTATATAGACTGATAAGCGAGAAGGAGTGAGGTGTATCAAGGTTTATCGATTATAGAACAGGCTCCTCTAGGAGGGTCTAGGGCACCGCCAAGTCCTTTGAGTTTTAAGCAGTGGCTAGTAGTTCTCTGGCGAGTAATTTTGTTATTTAATTACCTTAGTTTATGGCTAAGCATAGTGGGGTCTCTAATCCCAATTTGTGCCTTAGCTTTAGTGTCTTCAGCATGGGAAAAGTCACATAAGTTGTGTATTTTAATATCGACTAGGACGTATTACAGCGCAGTTGAGCTTTAACTTTATTTGGTAGATTGAATGCTTAAACACCCTTTATGCCGTTCTTCTGTTAATTTGGATTAATCGTATGACCGCGGTGGCTGGCACGAGATTTACCAACCCCTTTTATTATGATTTAGTCAAACTTTCGTTTATAGCTCAATGTTAGTCACTGCTGTAACCCGTGGGGGTGGTTAAACAAGGTGTCATGGGCTACTTTTGGAAGTGTGCCTGATACCAGCTCCTTTAAACTCAATGGAAGTTAAAAGGGCATACTCACCGGGTTGCGGAAACTTGCATGTGTAGGTCTAATAAAAATTAACAGTAAGGCCAGGACCAAACCTCTGTGCTTGTGGAACTGATTAAAGCCATCAAAGCATTTTCAGTGCTTTGCTTTGCATTAAGCTACACAAACAATAAATTAAAATTTGATAAATTTTGATAAAATTTAAGTTTGTATACTATGTCAGTATTAAATTTATTTTGCAAAATTTTTTTTCTCATGAAGAAGAATTTAAGGTTTGGGTTGGAAAGCAGGTGTATGCCTAGTTTATAGGGCAGTTAGATGTTTACTATAATATATCAATCAATATATATCAGTCAATAGACTGAGAATGTAATTACAGTATTCAGTGTACAGGTGGTCATCCATGATTAGGTTTTAAATATAAATAATTCTGTGTAATCTCTGTCCCCCTTATTTAATAACAAGGTAGTAGTTATTAAGGAATTTCCTTATAATTAATTCTACAATATGTAAATAAATCCTTAATGAATTCCAGAAGATTATAAGGCACCCATCATTAAATGAAAAACAGCTGACCACACAAAAAGCCTTTTATGTGAAAGAATCAGACATACTCCTGTGTCTAGGTATAAAAACAGAAATCCATTTGAAAGTTCATTAGTCCAGCAGAGAAGAGTTTCACTTGGGAGCTCACCAGTTCAAGATCTGGATCCAAAAGTAAAGGAACAGATCCCTGGGGGTAAATTACTTTTTGAGGAAAGGAAAGGACTTATAGACTTTGTTTTCTCCACTCTGCCGCACCCCATTGTCCATGTCATCAGATAGACTGTTTAAATAATAATCAAATTATCCCTGTGGTAGCAGAGATACATACTAATAATAAATCAATAAACATCCATTATGTGCTAGGCTCTGTACTAAAAACAGACAAATTTCATGGAAAGATGGTCTCTTGAGGAAGGCAAGGATACTCGGCAGGAAACATGATCTTTTTGGAAACAGAAACACCACCTATAAACTCAAGAAAAGATTCAGTTCCAAGTTCTCCACCAATCAAATAGCTATACTTAAGGGAAGCTTCATGGAGACTGTGAGGGAAAAGACTTCCAGTATCAAGAATTGTGATTTATTCCTTTGCTATACACAAGTCTTACATGTGTATACTGCTACCACTGAGTATTATTTGAGCCCACATTTTCAATGGATTCTATGTATTTGTGGAAGAGGTCATTACTATCCCCAGTTGTTTAATGGTTGACTAGAGGGAAGTGCAACAAGGAAGGGTCTTAGGTGACAGTGTTAGGAGAATCACTGCTCACAAATGCTATTCCTAGAACTTCCTTCTATATCCTCAACCCTCCAAATGCAAATTGGGAGAAGCCCCAGAGGGCATATTACATGACCATCTATCATTATGGAAATTCAAATATGTTCTAATATGATGCAATAAAACATATAAGATCTTAAGGGCATACCTCAGTTTATTGCATTTGGCAGACAATTGCATTTTTTTTTTTAACAAATTTAAGGTTTGTGGTAATCCTGCATCAAACAAGTTTATCAGTGCCATTTTTGCAACAACATGCACTCACATTGTGTCTCTGTGTCACATTTTGGTAATTCTTGCAAAATAGTAAACCTTTTCATTATTATATCTGTTGGGATTATCAGTGATCTTTGATGATATTATTGTAACTATTTGGGGGCACCATAAACAACCCGCAAATAAGCTTAATCAATAAATGTTGTATGTGTTCTGACTGCTCTGACTAGCCAGTTCTCTTATCTCTCTCCCTTTCTTTGAGGATTTCTATTCCCTGAGATACAACAATATCAAAGAATATTACATAATCTTAGTTGAAAAAACAGTGGCAGGTTTTGAAAGAATTGACTCAAATTTTGAAAGAAGTTCTACTGTGCTAGAGAGAAATCTTTCATGAAAGGAAGAATCAATCAATGCAGCAAATGTTTTTCTTGTCTTATTTTAAAATACTGACACAGCCACCTCAACCTTCAACAACCATCACTCTGATCCTCCAGCAGCCATCAACACAGAGGCAAGACCTTCCACCAGCAAAAAAGATTACAATTTGTTGTAAGCTCAGCATTTTTAGCAAGAAAACATTTTAATTATGTACATTTTTAAAAAGATATAATACTACTGCACACTTAATGGACTACAATGTAGTATAAGCATAACTTTTATATGCACTGGGAAAACAAAATTCATGTGACTATTTTGATATTTGCAGTGGTCTGGAACCAAAGTCACAATATCTTTGAGATATGCCTTTATGTGATCAAGCAGTTGCTTTACTTAAGCAGTTGCAATAAGATACATAATGATCCTGGGGGAAGACCTTAATTTAAAAAGGCTAGGGGTCACCCACTGAATTCTGGACCATCACTAATCATTTTTACTTTTATTTCACTCCTGGATTCCATTGACTCTGGAGAAAAGAATGAGGCTGATGACTTTGTGCAGCTCTGCCTCACTTAAATCCAATTACACATATGTCAAGACATCACTTTTATGTGTCATTGCTCCTTTTAAAAAACCAAGAAGGAACAACAAAAATCATTTTGTGGTTAAAAAAAAACTGTTACCTGTAACTTCTTATCTGAAGTCTTGTATTACTGTAATTGATTAAAACTGTTACCTGTAACTTCTCATCTGAAGTCCTGTATTACTGTAACTTAAATAAAGAAAAGTGGATACAACTTTTCTTGGTTTGTGTGTGTTCATGTTGTTGGAGACAAACAAGGACCATTTCATTTTTGGTTCTGTGTCCCCAGTGCCCATTACAAAGACTGGCATTAAAATTGAATCCATCAACAAGCATTTATTAGTTGTATCAGCCTATATCTGATTAGCAGGAGGAGGAGAGAAGGAGGAAGGAAAAGAGCCAGAGACAGAAAAGAGAAGAGGAGAAGAGATAGGAAGGGGGAGAAAAAAATCTTGCATTTTTTTGCATATGATTGATGAATATATTCCAGGTCACATAACATATGGTAAACCTTTTGAGCCTAAGGAAAATTTCAGTTCCTACTGAGATTGCTAATATATATATTAAAAGAAAGAAAAAAAGGCCTGAAGCACTATTTGACTCTTATTTATCTCTATGGAAAAAAAGGCCTGAAACACTATTTAGCTCTTGCTGATCTCTATGAAAAAGATAGACTGCCAAAACAATGAGAAAGAACATAAATGGCTTTTAAGCATTAAATAATTAGAGGCAAATGTAAAATGAGCTTTTAATTTAAAAAAAAATAGTTAGCTTAAGTCAGTATGGCTCTCAATGGATCTGTTGACTACCCAGGTGAAAAGGTCAATGTTAATGGAGTCAAGGATGAATAAGCTATAGAAGAAATTGTGTTTTCTGACTCTGAGGATTCTCTGGAGAATTTATTAAAATTGGAGACTATAAAACACAATGATATGAGTAATCATGTTTGTGAGCCATATTTCAATCCTGCTCCTGTCCTTTCTCCAGGAGTATCTTCTAGTGACGTGGGCTGGGGGAATAATTGATGAAGGAATGGACTTTTAAGGAATTTGTAGCTACAAGAGAAATTTAAATATCAGGGCAACAAAACTTTAGAACAAAGATCTGATCCAACCATTCTGGAGAGCAATTTGGAACTCTGCCCAAAGGGCTATAAAACTTTGTATACCCTTTGACCCGGAGTTTGTATTCCAAGAAAATCTTAAAGGAGGGAAAAGGACCCATATGTGCAAAATGTTTGTAGCATCTCTCTTTGTGGTAGAAAAGAATTAGAAAATGAGTAGATGCCCATCATTTGGGGAATGGTTGAACAAGTTGTGGTATATGAAGGTAATGGAATAGTACTGTTATATAAAAAATGATGAAACAAGCTGATTTAGAAAGGCCTGGGGAAATATTTATATGAACCGATGCTGAGAGAAACAAGCAGAATCAGGAGTACATTGTGCACAATAACAGCAAGAATGTGTAATGATCAAGTATGAAAGACTTGGTTCTTTTCTCAGTGTTTAGTGATCCAAGTGAATCCCAATAAACTTTGGATAGAAAATGCCATGTGCATCCAGAAAAAGAATTACGGAGACTGAATGTAAATCAATACAAGATATGTTCACTTCTTTTTTCTGTTTTTTTTTCCCCCTCTCCCATGGTTTTCCCCTTTTGTTCTGATTTTTCTCTCCCAGCATGATTCATAAAGCAATGTGTATTAATAAATAGGAAACAAAAAAAGGAACAAAGATTAATGAGAGCATGGTCTAATGGGGGTGTTTTGTTTTAGAATAACTGTCATCTGAAGAATTATATCAACTGGGAGAGTTTAAGGATAATTTAATTAATGCTCTTGAAAATCAGATTAATAAATTAAAAGTCAGATGGGGATCCCACTTTATCCCTTTTCAGGTGGTTGAAGTGGAGAATCTTGCACACTTGGTCCCAAAATGATAAATTCTCTCTACAACCCAGTTCCTTTATGATGGACAAAAGGAGGTTGTGAATTTGTTTAAAGAGATGGGTTTTATGGCTAAATCTATTATGGACCATTTCTTCAGCACCTCTTGTCATTTCTCATGGCCAGCCTACTTCAGTTACAATTATCATGCTTTTTGGATAATGTGCCCCATATGAAGCAGATATCATCCCCCATTTTACAGATTAAAAAAACTTGAATTGGAGATCACATAGAAAATTAGTTACAAAGCCCAAATTAGCATTCAGAGCTCCTAATTACTGGTCACAAGCACCTTGTACTACCATCACACTATTGCTCCAAGGCTCTCCTCAAAGAAAGCTAATCCTTCTCCTATATCCTAAAAAATTAATAAATTCCTTCTTTCAGTCCCTGCAATTCTCTTTTCATCATCTAAGAGCTCTCTGATACCCCTGATTATCCTAACATCACTCATCTCTTCACTACCCAAGCATAACCATCCCCATCAAACCTCTTGGCTTTCATTCCTTTTAAAACAGACCTGATGGACTCTAAGCAGAGCCACAGAAGCTACTGTGACATATGAAGGCAAACTCTTTGGGGAAGGAAGGAACAACAGGAAAAATGAGGTGTTTCCCAAAGGTGGAGAGTGACCAGAAAAAATTAAGAAATTCAGACTGCAACCCCCGCAAAGGTCCTTCCCACCATTTTAATAAGAATTTAGGCTGCAAGCAACCCCCCTATCCTCGCCAAAGTTCTCTCCCATTTTTCATTCAATTCCCTCACAGCCCAGACTCTGCAAAACTAGAAACATTCCAAAAATCTCACTCCACCCCAGCCCAAGGGAAACCTAGGGTCAGTACAAGAACTAGGAGGGAGCTTAGATTTCTCAGCTCATCTCTACTAACAAAAAAAAAAATTGAGGCTTAGACAATTAGAAGAGCTGGGGCTCCCATGGGATCCACATCTTTTACCAAGAGATCAATCTGAGTATACTCTTTCATGGCCTACAAATATAGTTGCTCATAGACTTTATCACCTTTTTGAGGTTGGCTGTGTTTTCCATATCCTGTGTAGAAAAGTTTTTCATATATAGCTGAACAGAAGGGTATGCATTGTTTTCTGTATCATTTCAACTATCCTTCCAAAAAAAGTTGTACTCATTAATAAATCCACCAATCAATACAACATCAATGTGCCCATTTTTCCTATAGCCCCTCCAATTCGTCATATTTTTTGGTCATCAGATTTGCAATCTGATCGGTATGCAATCTCACAATTGCATTTCTCTAATTATTAGTGACAGAGTATTTTTCCCCTCTGGCTATAAGTAGCCTGACTTTCTTCCCTTGATAGCTGCTCAAGCCATTTATCAAAATTGGGAAATGGCTTTTATTCTTATAAATTTGACTCAGTTCTTCATATATTTTCAAAAGACCTTTATCAGAGAAACTTGCTTTAAAGATTTTTTCCTAGTTTCCCTTCTAAACAGCCTTTTATTGGATTTGTGTAAAAACTTTTAAATTTTATATAATCAAAATTGCCTATTTCATCTTCCATAATCCCCCCCCCCCTCATTTGATCAGGAACTTTTCTTCTACCCAAAGATCTGATAAGTAATTTTGTTAATGTTAATCCCATCCCAATTTCCATAAATCTATACTTGCCCCTTTCTGACCCCTCATAAAGGAACACAATCTTCCTTCCTTTTCTCTGTCTCGGAACACAACCTTTCTTCCTTTTCTCTATCTCTAATAGAGAGCAGGCAAACCTCTTCTCCTCTGCCACCCAGTAACACTGGCTTCTTTACTGTCCATCTCCTATTTCCTGGAACTTTTATGGGCTGTTCCCTATTCCTGGAACACTCTTTCTCTTCATTCCTGTGCCCTGACTTACCTGGCTTCCTTCAAGTCTCAGAGAAAATCCTACCTTCTACACAAAAGCTTTCCCAGTCACATAATGCTATTGTCTTCCCTCTGTTCATCTCCTATTTATCATGTATAGTTGTTCATGTCCAACTCTTCATAACCCCATTTGGGAAAAAGATACTGCAATGTTTTGCAATTTCTTTCTCCAGCTCATTTTACAGATGCGGAAACTGAGGCAAACAGAGTGAACTGATTTGTCCAGGATCACATGGCTATTGTCAAAAGTCAGATTTTTAACTTAGGAAGATGTCTTCCTGACCAAGCCTGATATTCTATCGATGTGCCATAGACCTGCTCTATTTACCATGTATAAAATTTATTTATGTGTTGTTCTTTGCCTTGCTCCCCCATTAGATTATGAGTTCTTTAGAGGCAGGGACTGTATGTCTTTTTGTCTTTATATTCCCAGCACAATGCTTGACACAAAATAGCTAACTGTCTCAATTTTCCTCTGTGAAGAAAGCAAATGACATACCACAGAATCGCTAAAATCTTTTTCACCTCTAACATTTTATATTGATGTTCTGCCATCCCTGATAGTCTATGAGCACAGTTTAAAAGGTCCCTCCCAGTTTTAACATTCTACATTATAAGATCCCTTCCTGCTCTGACATATTTTAAAAGTTCTAAAGGCCCTTCCTATTCCAATAGTCTTCCAAGGTATCTTCCTGCTTTGGCATTTAATGTTCTAAGACTTGTCCTAATCCTAACATTTTATGTTAAAAGGTCCTTTCCAATTCTGACATTTTACATCACAGCCTCCAAGACATTTTACATTGTAACTGTCCCTCTTAACTCCAATAGTCTATTTTCCAAGATTCTATCAAACTCTTAACTTACTTATTCTATGTTCTAAAATCACTTTCCACTCTTGACACTTTATATTCTATAGTGGAGCGTATGAAGTGTTTAAGGAAAACTAGTACCTCTGGTTTGTGGGCTTGCCAAGCTCTTTTCACGACTGCTTTTCCATTTTCCATGTCCACTTTCTACCCAACTCTCACCTGTGTAACATGCATAGTCATCACACCCTAGAAAAACCATCTAGACAGACAAGCTAGACCGAGTTGAGAATAATCACAGGCATCAAACCCATTGGTGAGTTCACAGCACTGGAGACAGGATAGGGTCCTGCAATCCAAAAGTTCCAAAGCCCATCAATCTAGACTGTTATTAGAATCTATTAACTTTGTCCCTACCGCCAATTTTTTTCTTTATCTGGTCCATCTTTCCTATACAGAATCTTCTTCCTAATACAAAAGTCTGACCATGTCACTCCTCCATTCAAAGACCTTCAGTGCTCCCTGTTATTTCCCAGGGTCTCCCATACTCAGTGTTCATCATACTTCCCCAGATTCACACTACTCCAGCCAAATTTGACTTTTTCATCCTTTATTCTCATTCTGCTCTCTCCTGTCTCTGATATGGCTGTGCTCACAATCTCTATCCTCACTAGAATGAACTCTTCCTCCTCCCATCTCAGACACTACTCACCTGTTGAAGTTCCTACCTCCCTTCAAAGCGATTTTGCGATCCCCTATCTAAACCTTTTCCTCCACTTAAACACAAACTTGTAAGCTCTTTGAAAACCTGTTTTCTGACTACCTTTAAATCTCTGGGGCTTATCTTGGGAATAATGCATGGCAGACCCAACAAACATTTGTTGAATTATAGAATCACAAAAGGTGCCAGGAACTATATTAAGTGCTGGGGATATAAAGAAAGGCAAAAATAAACCCATCTGAATATACATTCAATGGGGGGAAAACATAAATAACTAGAGACATACAAAATATGCCCAGAATAGTTATAAGGTAATATGGAAGAGAAAGATGCTAGAAGCTAGGAAAAGCCCTCCTGCAGAGGGTGGGATTGGAGCTGGGTGTTAAAGGTGGCCCGAGAAGCCAAGAAACAGCTGTTTGAATGAGAGCATCCTAGACATGGGGATAGCCAGTGTAAAGACATAGAGATGGCAAATGGAGTGTTGTGTGTGCAGAGCAGCAGATAGGCGAAAATAACTCGATTGTAGCATGCATAAAAGGAAGGAAAAACAAGCAGGAACTAAGTTAAGGGATCTTTAAATATCAAGCAAAGGACTTTCCATTTGATTCTGCAGAGATTAAATAGACACTGGATTCTATTGAATAGGGGAATGAATGGCACAATCAGACTTTAGAAAAATTATTTGGAGGGTGAGTGGAGGATGGATTGGAGTATCCAGGCAGACCAACTTGGGTCTATTGTAATAGTCCAAGTGAGAGGTGATGAGACCCTGAAATAGGAGGGTAGTTGTATAACTAGTTAGAAGACATATGTGAGGGATCTCAAGAAGGCAAAAATGACAAGATTTAGGCAAAGGATTAGATACATAGGGGAAATAACAATGTCATTCTTTTCATGATCCCATTTGGGATTTTCTTGGCAAGTAGTTTTCCATTTCCTTCTCCAGATCATTTTATAGATGAGGAAACTGAGGCAAAAAGGATAAAGTGGCTCAAAGTCACACAAGCTAGTAAGTGACCAAGGTTGGAGTTAACCTCAGGAAGACAAGGCTTTCTGGCTACAGGTACAGTGTTCTATTCACTGGACCACCTAATTGCTCTGTTTCATTGATATCTTTGTTTATATATCGTGTTCACTTCCCAAAATATCCCCTTTTCTCCCCACACAGAAAGTTGTCCTTGTAACTAAGATTAAAAGAAAAAAAGACAGTTCAACAAAAATCAATAGCAATCAAGTCTGACAATATAATGTTTCTCTGCCCAAACCCCCCCCCCCCCCCCCCCCCCCCCCCCATGATTGAGAGTGCATTTTCTCAGCTCTTCCCTGGGGTCAATCTCCATCAGTATAATTATACAGCATTCCATTTTGTTTTTATTGTTCTTTCCATTTACATTTAAGTGCTTAACTGTGTCTGGAATATAACAAAAACTGAATGTTTGTTTACTTGACATTGTTGTGTCCTTTATGTTTATTTTTTCCTGGTTCTGCTAACCTTACTCCATAATGGCTTATAACAAGTCTTTCCACATTTCTCTGAATTATTCATATTATTCTTCACAGTTCAATAAGGTTTCATCACATTCACATACCACCATTTTCAGCAGTCCCCCAAAAATAGGCCTCTGCTTCTCCCCCCAAATTATTTTCTACCACAAAAATGGATTTTAATAAAAAGGAAAGCATTATTAGTTTACCAGAAACATACCAGACACAGCTAAAACCCAACTTGTCCCAGTGTGGGGCTCCATGTCTATTTGTTTGGGAGATTGCACCCAGGGGGATTGCATCAACTTCAAGCTAGATCATGGATGTCCACCCCAAGACCCTCAAAGGTCTCTACTGGTAAAGTGTCACAAAAGAAAGTTTTCTCTTGACAAGAGAAGCCCCATCTGGAATCACAGAACTGAAGAATTGGAAGGGACATCGGTGGCCATTTAACCCTACTCTGACATGAAAGGAATCCTCCCATGAAAGAAATTCCAACAAATGACCATTTAGCCTCTTCCATAGTTCAGAGGAAAGAAGTACTTGCCTTGGAATCAGTG
Source organism: Sarcophilus harrisii (assembly GCF_902635505.1). NCBI lineage: Eukaryota > Metazoa > Chordata > Mammalia > Dasyuromorphia > Dasyuridae > Sarcophilus > Sarcophilus harrisii. Next base: position 547,430,673 of record NC_045428.1, on the reverse strand, counting down.
GACCTGCATTAAAATCCTACTTCTTATATTTATTATCTTTATGACCTTAAGTCATTTCCTTCTTGAGCAGCAGTTTCTTCATCTATGAAGTGAAGTTGAATTAAATAATTTCTGACATTTCTTCCACCTCTTATCTATTATCCTATTGCTCATCAGCTCTCAAGGAATACCATTACACTTTCAAACAGTTCTAATTGTGAGAAAGCTTTTCTTGACATCACACCTAAATTGTTCCTTTTCTTGTGTTCTAGGATCAAATGGAACTGATCTAATCCTTTATGCCCATGACAGCCTTTCAAAGACTTGATGCCCTTCCCCATGACTTTTTTTCTCCATTTTGAAACATCCCCAGTTCCTTTTACCTTTGAAATCAAAATGCCTGGGGCATACCTCTGGAAACATTAGACACTAAAGAGTGGGTGGGAGAGTTGAGATTTCAGTCCCTCACAGGAGGGGTGACCTTAACCTCTGTCAAGTGTTGAGTTACAAAACTATTATTCATTTTTGTTTTATTAGTAAATATGCGTTTAATCTACATGTGAAAGAGTAATCATTTCAGGTCATACATTATTTAAGGTATTAGGTTTGGGAGTATGAGACAATCAAGTCATAATTTATGAATTATTGCTGGTTATTTTCCTATTTCACATCTGTGCCAAAGCAATAAAAGAACAATTTAGAAATCAAGGTCATCCATACATGTGCAGACACACTCAGGAATTGGTCTGAGACAAAGCCCTGTAAGTATAGGTCTATTTTTATTACAGTATTTACAGCAGTGTCTAGGGCAGGTAACTCAGATTGGAGTACCATCTAGTGGCTAGTAGAGACATCATACTCTAAAATCACTCGGGTCAAAACCCCATGAAGGTAAAAGCTTACCTGCTTGTCTCTGACACCATGGCAAAGTAGGCACATCCATGGAGGAAAGTACCCTTCAAATGACGGGAAGAACATAGCAGTCAGAAGACCTGAGTTCAAATCCCAACTCAGATAATTATGAGTTACGGTCAAAGCAATTTACATATCCCTCAATTTGTTTCTTTAGTTGCAAAAAAGGAAAATTAACCATATATTCCACAGGGATTATAATGAGGCTAATTGAGAGACAGCACAGTGTATTAGGAGCAGCAAATGGAAGTTAGGAAATGCAAGTGTGAATCTTAATTCTCACACATATTTGTACAACACATTGGTAAGTCACATCCCCATCTACAAACTCAGTTTTCCAGTTAAATGAGAATCATCACAGTGCTGTCTTCCTCATCAGATGATACTCTGCATCCTGTTCTAAAAGAATGGGACATGTGAAAATGCAGATTTGCCAAGAGGATATACAAGAGAATGATGAGGTACAGATAGGCTTCCCTTGAATACATCAGCATTCAACCACTGTGTTCTCAATGTAATGGCCATTTCCCAACAGATAAATGGTCAAAAGATTATAAACAGATAGTTCTCAAAAGCATAAATCTAAGCTATTAACAGATATATGAATGAATGCTGCACATCACTAAAAATTACCAAAATGCACATGGAAGCAACTCTGAGATTTCTTCTCACATTCATCAGGTGGGTTTATGGGAAGCTGAGCATACTGATGTACACAAATGGGGTACTGGTCTAACTATCCTAAAATATAATTTGGAACTTTGCCTCAAACTCCACTTAATGGTAAATACTCAACCCAGGGATACTACCATTTGACCTATACTATAAGCATCAATTCTTAATCTGGACTCTTTGAATTTTAAATAAAAATTAAAATATATATGTGGGTATATATAGAGAGAGTGAAAGTAGTATTTCAATGCAATTAGTTTTCTTTGTAATCCTATGTATTTTATGTATTTGAAAACAATATCCTAAGAAAGGGTCCCTAGGGTTCACAAAGACCAAACTCCTAAAGAGATTAAAGAGAGGAAAAAACCCAAATATACAAAAAGCAGCCTTTTATTTAAAAAAAAAAAAAGCCATTCCTCAATTTCTCAATGGTCAAATGATAGCGACAGGAAGTTTTCAAAAGAAAAAAATCAAATACTTCTGAGATACCATGTCACACCTGTCAGAATAAATAGCATGATACAAAAAGAAAAAGGCAAATGTAGGAAGGGATTTGGAAAAAATTGAAAAACTAGTTGGTGGTGGTGTGAATTAGTGAAACAATTTTGGAAAACTATGACCAAGTAATACTATTAGGTCTGTATCCCAGAGAGATCAGAGAAAAGGGAAAATAACCCATAGGTATACAAAAATATTTAAAGCAGCTTTTTTATAGCAGTTTGGAAATCAAGGGGCTGGTTATCAGCTATGGAATTTGATGGTTATGATGGAATACTATTGTGCTATAAGAAATGATGAGCAGTATGATTTCAGAAAAAACTGGGAAGATATATATGAATTCATATAGAGTGAGTAAAATCAGTTTTATTGTATATAGGAACAGCAATATGTAAGGATGATCAATTGTGAAAGATTTAGCTATTCCGATTAAGATAATGATCCAAGACAATTCCAAAGTACCCATGATGAAAGAACTCTAAATGAAGAGTAAATATACTTTTACTAATGTGGCTAATATAAAAATGTTTTGCATGACTTCATATGTATAATGGTTATCAAATTGTTCGCCTTCTTAAAAAGGGGAGGGAACAAAGAATGTGGAACTCAAAATTTGTAAAGATAAATGTTAAAAATATTTTTATATGTAATTGAGAAATTTTTTTGAAAAATAAAAACCATATAGATTTAAAATTTGATTTTACAGAATCTTGAGGATTCTGATAGGGAATTTAGGGTATCCGAGGCTCCCCTATACAAGGCTGGTTGGATAAAGATAAACTGAGCTGAGGTTAAGTTAGATTTGGCTGGTCTTAAATGAGTCAACTAGATCTGGATAAAGAACACTAGAAAATAGTCACAGATCTAAGATGTGAAAATTTGTCACCTTGAAGATCTCAAAGCCAAAAAAAAAAAAAAAAATAGGATCATAAAGTCCAATCCAAATCTAATTAGACATACCTCCTACAACTTCTCTGACAGGTGAGCATCCAGCCTTTGCTTAGGGATTACTTCTCAAACCACCCATTGAACTCAGGGATATAGCTTCATTAGTAGAAAGTTTTCTGGAAATCAAGCTGAAAAAAATCTACTTTTTGAAGGACCTGTTCACTGTTCCTAAGTATGTCCTCTAGGGCTAAGCAGAACTAGCCTAGTAACACTTCCAAGTAAAAAGCCTTTGAATACTAGAAAATGGAGTTCACGTTCTCCACCTCCAATTTGTCATTTTTTTAGTCATCTCCAATTCCTTGTGACCCCCCCTTTTGGGGTTTTCTTGGAAGAGATGCTGGAGTAATTTGCCATTTCCTTTTCTAAAACATATGGGGAAACGAGCAGAATTAAGTTGTCCATAGCCAATAAGTATCCCAGCATAAGTATATATATATATATATATATATATATATATATATATATATATATATGAATCTATATGAAGAGGGATCTTCCTGAGTTCAGGTCTAGTGCTTTATTGTGCCACCTAGCTGTCCCTCTCTCTTGAAACTAAACCAATTTCTTTCAGTCACCACATGGCTGAGTCTTCTCTATTCTGATTGCCTTCCACTGGATGTGTCACAGTTTCCCATTTTTCTTCCAATAACATGGCATCTAGAACATCTCACATGTGGTTTAATCAGGGTAGAGAGAACAGTGAGACTATCATTTCCCTGAAAGGTTCATAACCATTTTTGCATTATTATGGACCCCTTTTGTTGTCTGGGAATGTTTACTGAGTCCTCCGAAGAGTGCTTTTAAAAACATAATATTCAGTGGTAGGGCTACAAAAGTAATCAGAGGTTAGTGAAAATAAAAGATGTTAATTGGGTTCCCATTCAAGTTCTTAAATTCCCTAAAATCTGGATAGATTAAGAGCCCCTAAAAAAATTATGTATCTATTTTTCCCTCCCCAATAGTATTTTATTCCAAATACATGTAAAGATAGTTTTCCACACTCATTTTTATAAAGACTTTTGTGTTTCAAATTTTTCTCCCTTCCTCCTTTACTTTCCCCACAAGCAATCTGATGTGAGTTAACCATGTACAATACTCAAAATACATTTACCTGTTTGTCATGTTTGTACAAGAAAAATCAGGCAAAGAACCACAAGAAAGAAAAAGCAAACAAAAAAAGGTGAAAATACTATGCTCCAATCCAATCCAATCTCCATAGTTCTCTCTCTGGATATGGATGGCTCTTTCCATCACAAGTGTATTAAAATTACCTTGAATCACTTCATTGCTGAGAAGAGGCAAGTCCATCAGAGTTGATCATTACATAATCTTGTTACTTTGTACAATATTCTCTTGGTTCTGCTTATTTCATTGACCATCAGCATCAGTTCATGTAAGTCTTCCCAGGCTTTTCTGAAAACAGCCTGCTCATCATTTCTTACAGAATAATATTTCATTACCTTCACATACCATCACCTATTCAGCCATTCCCCAACTGACGGGCATCCACTCAATTTCCAATTCTTTGTCACTACAAAAAAAAGCTGCTACAAACATTTTATGTATCTATTCATGAAGAGTAACTACATTAACTTTGAGGATGAAATGAGATTTCTGCAACAGAGCACTGTGCAAGGCACATAGGTGATGAGTGTCTGTTTCCTTCTCTTTTTTGGATGCTGAGTTATGCTGTTGATTTGGATTTTCTTCACAAAGACACTTTGTCTTCTCAGCACAAAATGTCATGCAGCCAACATCTCCATACTGTAACTATTTTGTCATTCTTTTTGTTTTTAACTCTAATAGTAGATCCAAAGAGTTACCCACCTCTATGACAAAGTTATAGGATGATGTCTGGGACTTTGAACTGCATTTCTTGATATAGTCATATTTAACATCCCAAAATGGGTTTCTTTTCCAGGAGGAACCCATACCATATGGTAGTGTGAGAGGGGATAGGGAAGGGAAACAAAGATACCAGGAGTTTCCATGTTCAGAAAAAAAGGTGTATCCTGGCAACTGCTTCTGGAGATGCTGCAGTCACTGTCCTGCAGAGCCAGAAAAGAAAGTCCTCACTACCAAACTTAGCAGTTTCAATATGTCCTCAGAACAGTCCAATGTCCTTATGACACAGGGGAAGAGGACGAGAGAAGCCCACTTTGCATAAGTGACCACCAGAGGATGACATAGACAATGTCCTGATCATGTTTTTTTCATTTTCAGTTGTGTCCAACTCTTCATGACCCCATTTGGCATTTTCCTTCCCATTTAACATTATGAGGAAACTAAGGTAAACAGGTTAAGTGACTTGCCTAACCCTAAATTCTCCTAGGATCATATAGCTAGTGTCGTCTGAGTTCAGATTTGAAATCAGGTCTCCCTGACTTCCAGGCTCAGCTCTCTACTCAGTGCACTATCTGCCTGCCCTGGACTGATCATATTCAGTAATAAAAACTAGGAGCTATCAATGCAGTATATATCCTTCCCAGGTAAGACAAGCCACTTGACTTCAGAGTGGACACTGAGCAGCCACGGAGCTCTCTTGGACTCTCAAGGAGCTAGCTGTCTTTCTTCCCTTAGACTCTGCCCTTTTTGTGGGTTGTAAGTAAAGCTCTGGTGTAATGGATTTGTCCACTGAGATCCCTGGTCAGACAGAAAAGCCCCTCCCCACATCCCAGCCCTGTTCTAGTTCAGTTGAGGTTATTTACAAAGGCATAGTTGCACATCATTCTTTAATCAAGAGAAATTTTAATCAATGTACCTTGTAGAATGCTAAAGAGAAGAGGATATAGGAAAGAGATATTTAGTCAAATACTCATATTTTACAGAGGGAGAAACTGAGGGCTAGAGAAGGAAAATTATTTGCCCACAACCCCATCCCTCTTACTCCAAATCTCTCCACTTTACCATCCAGAGCAATGTCTGATCAAGCAGGACAGGCCAGGATGAAGGTGGCCAGGATGAAGGAGGCAAGGGGAAGAGGAGACAGAGCTCCCCCATCAGCCTCAGGTACCACCTTGGCCAGAGGCTGTGCAGGGTCTAACTCACCCAACCAAAGACAGTGGCAGACACAACTCTGCTCAAGATAGTAAAACCTAAATATTTATTAGCATGTATTTACAGAGAAAAGATTAAGTGGAAGCCAGGGGGAGGGGATATAATGGACAGACAGAACAGACGGATGGACAAAACGAAAGAGACAGACAGACCAGGAAGGCAGACAGACCTGACTGGCGCTGGAGAGGACACAGACACAATTGGAAGGGACAGGATTTATGTTGCATACTTTAACTACAGCGATTGTAAGACTGGGCCTACTTACAGGGCAGAAACACTAGAGGCAGGGTTTGGGGTACAGGGCCCAGAGGTCACAAGAGTCCTTGCCTCCTCAGAGAGGTTTCCTACCTCCTCCCCCCACCTCCCTGGAAGGCATCCATCTGCCTCAGCCCACCACCCCCCCTACCGACCCGTTCTCAGGTAGGGGAGCAGGGCCAAGAAGAGATAGAGGGAAAACTGGAGGGACAGCTCAGATGATGCTGGTGGGAGCAAAGACGGGGCCCACACACAGAGTGTCTGCGATCTCCCAGCCACACGACAGGGGTTTACACATGTCCTCTGCCTCCTCTTCCGGAGGCAAAAGCCTGCCTCGCACTGCTTCCCTGTGGGTGAGAGAGGCCTGATCATAACCACAATAACCAGCATTTATATCTCTCTTTAAGGCTTACAGAACATTTTATAAATATAATCACCAAAATGACAAACAGGCTGATTTTAGAAAGGCTTGGGAAGATTTACATGAACTGATGCTGAGAGAAACAAGCAGAACTGGGAAGACGCTGTGCACAGCAACAGCAGATTTGTGTGATGATTGACTAGACAGATTTGGTTCTATTCAGTGATCCAATTCCAGTAAACTCTGCATGGAAAACACCATCCACATCCAGAGAGAACTATAGAGACTGAAGTTAAATCAACACATGTTATGTTCACTTTTTTCCCTTTTTCTTCTGTTTTTTTTTCTCTTATGGTTTTTCCCTTTTGTTCTGATTTTTCTCCCCCAACATGATTCATAAGGAAATATGTTTTTTTTTTAAAAAAAGAATGTATATGTTCAACCAATAAAATGTTTTTTCATGTAACTGTGGAAAATAAAAATTTTAAAAATATTATCATCAGTGGATCCTCACAACAAGTTCCATAAGGTAAGTACTCTTATTATCTGTGACTGACAGATGAGAGAGAACAGACCGGTAAAGTAACTTGTCCTGAGGCAAAATGTGAACTCAGCTCTTCCTCACTCTATTTCTGGCACTTTCTCCACTGTGACACCCACCTGCCTGTCAGTAAGCAGGAAAGGACTGTGGGCATCATTTGAGCACCACAGACTCAGAGCTAGAAGGAACCATAAGAATCCATCTATTCTAATCCTCTAATTCGTGAGTCCCATCAGATAAAGGTCTTACCCAGGGCCCCACAAGCATCGGTTCAGCAGAGACTGGATTCAAAACCAGTGCCTCTAATTCCAAATCCAGCCCCCTTTCTACTCTACTACATCCCATGGATTTTACCCAGAGTTTAATATAGCACCTGATACACAATAAGCATTTAATAAATGCTCATTGACTGACTGCCAGTCTTCTCCATGTTGGTGAGGTCAGTAGCAGCCTTTTTACTCACAGTCTCACACCCAGTCAGTCAATAACATGTATTCAGCTCCAACTGTATGTCCTGTGCTAAATACTAGAGATTGTAAAATAAAAGTAAGACAGGTCTTATTCTAGAGTACCTTTTATTGTGTCTGTATGACTTAAGATAAATCAGTTCCTCCCTTCTCTGAGCCCTAGTGTCCTCAGGTCTAGATTGAAGGAGTTGGGATTGATAGGCTCCAAGGACACTTCTAGCTCAGGGAAGTGGAATGCTATGATCCTAAGCACAGTATTTGAGAATCAAGAGAGAATGTAAACTGGGGGAGAGGGTTCAGGGGACTTCACAGAAAGGATTTTCATCTGAACTAAGCCTTAGAACATGGTGCCAAATTTATATAGAAAGAGGGGCTGCTATAACAGTTCATAAAGATGTTTGAGCACATTGAATAACATTACCTCTGTTCTGTTTTATTTTTACTTATTTTGTTAACTATTTCTTACATTTTTTATTTTATTTTTATTCTCACATTTTAATCTGGTTCATCCTAATGTTTGATACCTTTGCTTTACACTCTAACGAGCAGTGATAAGGTGGGACCATATTCCAGAAATGGAAGAGAGCTGGGGAGAAGGCACAGAACAGAAAATAGAATATATACTTCAGGGAAGAGATAAGTAATCCAAAGGGATAGGGAGATAAGAACTCAAAAAGGGGAATAATATTATAAATAGCTGAGAAGGATGCCTGGACCCAAACTGTACTCAAACCACAGAAAATGTTAAATAACAGACTGAGGAGTTTACATCTCATCCTCAAGATAGTAAGGAGTAATAGGGTTTTGGAAGCAAGGGAGCAGCATATCAAACTAATGCCATAGGAAGGCCTATTTTGACAGAAGGGCAGATGAGGTGATGAGAGCTGGATTAAGATATTGGTTATGTGAATGATATTGAAGGTATTAAAGGAATGGTTGTGATATATGTCACTGAACTAAAATTTTACATATAATAATAGGGAACCACTGAAGGATTGTGAGAAAGTTTATATCATGGTCATACCTGAGGTTTTAGGATAAATATTCTGGCAACTGTATGGAGACGGGAAGGAAACAAGAATTTAATAAGTGCTTACTATGTGTCAGGCATTATCTCATTTGAACTTTTCAACAACCCTGCAAGGTAGATGGTATTATTCCCATTTTATGTTAAGGAAACTGAGGCAGAAGTTTAAGTGACTTGTCTAGTCACTTAATCTGACACAGCTAAAATGACTGTGGTGAGATTTGAACTCAGTTCTTCCTTACTCCAGAGGTAACACTCTACCTACTGATAGCCACCTCTAGCTATGAAGGATAGTAAGGAGGATGGAAGATGTCAAGATCATCTATTAGAAAGTTATCACAGTAATCCAGGTGTTAAGAACCTGAACAAGGATAGTTATGTGAATGGAAAGAGACAGATTAAGTATTCCTCAATAAATTAGTAATCCTTACAAATTTTAAAGTGCTATATAAATTTCTGATTAATCAATAATTATAATATTTATAGCCTCATCCTCCCTCATCCTTTGAAAAATATTTGCAAGTTTGTGAATGTTAGAGAGCTTCTGTCATATAGCTCTGCAAAATTAATTATGTATTTCTAGTTATCCAACAGATGCTAAATTCTTTGCAACCTGCCCAGTTTCCTTTAAGCAACATATTGTTTCCTTATGTAGTAATTAGTAAAAGTCTGGATATTCTATAATTTCCAGTTGCTATGCTGTGGATTATTTCAAATGTGAATAAAACTTTTTTATTTTTTATTTTATTTTATTAAATTCATTTTATTAAAATTTATTTTAAAAACTTTTTTTATAATTTTATTTTTTACTTATTAAAAAAGGGATGGATATAGAAGAATATAGAAGAATGAAGGTAGAATTCTTATTGATTGATTGATTGAAGGGAGGTTGGAATGGGAATAAGAGAGAAAAAAGACAAGGGATGACCTGAGATTATAAAATCCTGGGTGACTTAAAGGGTAATGATGACTTTGGACAGAAAAAGGCAAATTTTGATGCAAAAACCAGTCCAGGGATAAAGACATTAGTCCCATTTTGGATCTGTCACCTTTGAGATGCTTTCTAGGTGGAAGTATGGGCCTGGCTTTCTCAAGAAACAAACTAGGGCTGGATATATAAATTTGGGAATTATCAGTATATACATCCTAATTGACCCCAGAAAACAGTTAATGAAATTGTTGAGAGAAAAATGTCGGGAGAAGAGAGGACTTGGGATGGGTCTTGAAAAATAGAAAAATTTAAGAGAACAATGAAAAATACTAAAAAGATAAGTAATTGGGTAGGTAGAAGGGGAAATGTCAAGAGAGGAAGAGAGCTTACTGGTGTTGTCAAGAGTAGATCAGGGTTCACAGGGTGGGAAAAGACACCATTGGATTAAGGGGGCTGGAGGAGGGCAGAGAGGAAGATAGATAAAAGGTTATTTTCACCATCAGAAATTGTGCTTGAGGCCTTAAGGACCAGCATATGAACCAGTTCCATTTGGGGGCACTTTCGACTGTTAGAAAACTTTCTAACATTAAATCTATTTCTGGTAGATTGAGAGTCCTTAAGTGTCCCCAAGTACTCCTGTTGCAGGTGAACATAGATATGGCTATTCTTAGAGGGCCCCCAATGTGGGGAAGACACACACACTGTTGTTATCAAACTTTTATGTACTATTCTGTGCCCCGATCTCCAGACTTTTGTACAAGCTACTCTCCAAGGCCTGGCATGTATTCCCACTTCAACACTGTCTCTTCTAACTCCCCAGCTCCCTTTAAGTTCAGCTCAAAATCTACCTTCCTCCATGGGGCTTTTTTCCTAGTCTCCTAACTGAGAATCTTCCCACCTCCCTACCACCACAAAAATATGTATTTTGTATTTGTTTTGTGCTGACTAATCTTGGTCTATGTTGCTTTTACCCTGTCCCTAGGACACTGTAACTTCGTTGAGGGCAGAATTGTTTCATTGCCTTCTCTTTGTATCCCCCAATATCTGGCACAATGCCTTGCACACCTTATTGGCCCTTTATAATATTCATTTAATCAGAATTAAATTCTCCCATCTAAAGTGAAAAGGATACAGGAGAGTTAACAGCCTCCTCATCCTCTGCTCTCTTTCCAAAAAAGGAACAGGTTTGAGAACCTTTTGGTTGCCTGATTCAGTAGGCGCCACCTCAATTCCAATTCTAATAAAGCAAGGGAAACGCAGAACTAACTAACATCCAATCCATTCTCACTTGAGTCTTTCCACACTGAGCAGACAAGAATCAGCATCCAAAAATGTCTGATGGGCTAAGAACAATTTTTTGGAGGCATAATCAGGGTGTATTTGAACTTAGATCTATCTTATTGTAGGGTCGATAATTAATTTTTTTAATTAACTGTACAGATATAGGATAAGGTAGGTGCAGCTAGACAATAATATATATGAAAAAGATATGGAGGTCTCAGTGACCTTACAAATTTAATAAAGCCAGTAAGGTCACAGGGCCAATAAAAACTCTTTCTCTTAATATAATCATTATTGCTATTCAGTAGGGTTTTTTTTGTCATGTCTGATCCCATTTGAGGTTTTCTTGGCAAAGAACCTAGTGCAATTTGTCATTTCCTTCTCCAGCTCATTTTACAAATGGGGAAACTGAGGCAAGCATAGTTAAGTAACTTGCCCAGGTTACACAAATAGGAAGTGCCTGAGGTAAATTCAAATTCAGGAAAATGACTCTTCCCCCTTTCAGGTCTGGTGCTTTATCCATCACACCACCTAGCTGCCCCAATGAGGTGTATTAAGAGAGACATTGCATCCTGAAAGAGGGAGAAGATTGTCCTGTTGGATGCTGTCCCGGTCAGACCACATTTGGGATGGTCTCTGGAAATGTTTTAGGAAGGAGATGACAAGTGAGAACAGAACAGGATCTGAGAATGCTTCTCCTGGAGAAGAGAAAAATTTGCAAGAACAAATATTTGGAGTGTTGTCATGGGGAAAGGCTTCAGAGAGATAACTTTCCCTAGAGAGCTATCTAAATGCAATGAGCTCCCCCCTCACTGGAGGTCTTCAATCATTTGTCAAGGATGGTATAGAGGGCCTTCCTGCCAAAGGTTGGACAAGGTTGGACAAGATGTTCTCTAAAGTGTCTCTGAGAGCTGAGATTCTTTGATTCTGCCCAGAGTCACTTATGCAAAGACAGTACGCTAAATTGAGAGCTAGGATGACCACTCCCTAGAATCAGCAGTTATTTTGCATCAACTGCCCCTCCACCCCAGCTCCAAGCCCCTTACCAGGTGACTCTAGACATGGCATAAGTAGTCTGGCAGGCCTGGCGCCCACTGCAGGAGGCCGTCGTGCCCACGGTGTAGGCTCCCATGTTCTCAAAGATGAGCCAATCTCCCGGCTGCAGCTCAGGCAGCCAGAGGCTCTCAGCCACACGGTCCAAGTCATCAGAGGTTGGGCCCCAGAGGCTGCTGCTAAACATACGCTGATCTGGAGATGGTTTCTACAGTTGTGGGGAAGAAAAAAGGCAGCCAGTCACTAGAGAGACTCAGCATACTCTTCATAGGACAATGGATGAACAATGACCTGGCAAGTCATCCCCAAGGAAGCCTGAGGAACTTAAGACACAGGAGAGTGAACTGGAAAGAACTCTGATTTGAAATCAGAGACCTAAAGCAAGGAGGGACTCCAAAGGGCCCCTCATTTTATGGATGAAAAAACTGGAAAGGAGGGAAGAGCATTCATCAATCATTCACTATGAACAAGCACTGTACTAAGGGCTGAGATGACAACTAGGTGACACAGTGGATAGAGCACCAGGCTTGGGGTCAAAAGACTCAGGTTAATGAGTCCAAATCTGATCTCAGACACTCATTAGCCATGTCACCCTAGACAACTCATTTCACCCTGTTTGCCTCAGTTTCCTCATCTGTAAAATGAATTGAAGGAGGAAATGGCAAATCACCCAGAATCTTTACAGAGAATATCCCAAATGAGGTCATGAAGAGTCAGACACAACTGAACCATAAAAAAATGGAGCTAAAAATACAAGAACCAGACAAGACAATCTGACTAAACGTCAATGAGCTTACATTCTAATTAGGGGGAGATACAAATAGAGACATAAGTTGCAAAAAAATGAAAAGGCTTGGGGGTCCTTACGGTACATTACTGGGAAAGGGGGATCTTGGTGAGATGTAAGTAGGAAGAGTAAGGCTGAGACTGTTGGAACACATCCATTGAGGTCCCACATCAGTCTGGTGAAGTCCACCTGCCTCTGGGCAATACAGGATCCAGATTAGGGCTAAGGCTTAGTGACATGGCCAAGAGGTAATTTTATTTTTTTATTTTATATTTTTTATAGTGGCAGAGGTAAAATTAAGAGTGACAGGAGAACTGCTTCCTAGTAATGGCTTCTCACTCTAGATTTGGTGTTCTTTTCACTGTACTATCTTAGGAACACGTGCCTCCCAACCCTCTCCATCACACACAGACACACACACACACACACACACACACACACACCCAAGATATCAGCTCTTACACTTACTAGCATCATAATCCTGGACAATCTTTTCTCCAACTCTCAAATGTCCTATGTGTAAAAGCAGCTGATCCCTAAAATCCTTTTACTTCACAATCCTATGTCTGGTCCCACCCAGTCTACCCTATTTCTATTCCTTTCCAACAGAAAATCTCTTTTTCCATAAGAGACAGCTTATGTAATAGAATCACTGAATTTCAGAGTAGGAAGTGACCTCAATAACCCTTACCCCAATCCAGACCTCCCAAAATCCTCATTATAGCATACCCAAACAAATGGTCATTTAGCCTTTCTTAAAGAACTCTGGTAAGGGAGGAACCTGCTATCTTCTATAAGTATCCCATCACACTTATGGGAATAGCTCAGACTTTGAGGAATTATTTCCTTGTCAGCAAACCTTAATTTATCATCCCACTGCTCCAGGTTCCAATCTCTGGGGAAAAAAATCAGGATATAGGGAAAAGGCATTCATTAAATACCTATGTGCCAGGCCTTGTGCTTAAGCACTTAATATTATTTTATTTGATTCTCACAATCCTGGGAGGTAGGTGCTTTTATTATCCTCATTCTATGATTGAAGAAAGTGAGGTAGCCAGAGGTTAAATGATTTGCTCAAGATCACACAAATAGTGTCAGAAGTCAGATCTGAATTCGGGTCTTCCTGAATTTAGACCCAATTACTCTTATCTGCCACACCACCTAGATGCCCAATCCATCTTCCAGGTGGCAGGCTTGGAAATATCTGAAAATGACTCATGCTCCACCCCCACGTCTTCCCTTCTCTGGGCTAACCATTCCCAGGTGCAGCACAATTTTCATATGGCATGATCTGCCCTCCTCTGCTGGCCCTCCTCTGACACTCTCCAATTTATTGATGTCCTTCCCAAAATGCATGTCTGTTCTCCATTTTCCACTTTCTCCTTGTATAAATTTTGCCCATTCCCACCTCACTTCAGAATCCTCCCCAACCAAGATTGCCTAGTTTACCATATATTTGAGCTTTGGGGCACAACCTGACAGTAAAAGGTGAAGTCACAGATTAAGTAGCATTATCCAGGACTGTGATGATAAATGTTTAACCAGCAGTTTTCAAGGGGGGAGAGGGAATGTATGTAAGATAAACTTTTAAGATTAACCAGCATTATTAACATTTTTCCATCACTTTCTTAAGCCTATACAAGAAACAAAATAATAAATCAAGCCCTGATTTGCTAAGTTTGAAAGTGAAAATCCTCACAATAAAAATGTAATAATCAGCTCTCTGGAGTCGTTTGAATTGGCTCTAGCACACCCTTCTCGCTATCACAATTATAGTCTGGGTTGTCTTTTAGAAGACTTATCAGGCTTAGTATATATCTGAACACTAAACCCTTGACAAACATGGATGGTCCAATCCCTGATAAGACAACCAGAGAGCCAAAAACATGTTAGAAAAACACAATCTTCCCAGGTTGCCTCCCTGTGGGAATAATTTCTTCCCCTTACACATACCTGGCATCTCTTCCAAGAAAGTCATGGACATCTGTTCTCTGTTGGTGTGCCATGTTATTGTTAAGATTTTAGTCTCTTGTTCACTTATAATCTGTGGTCCAGGCTCCTCAGGCTCTGAACTACTGTGGATCACATTCAATCTTGGAGCCCTTCCAAAAATCATTTCTCTGGCTCATACTGCCCCTCATTCAGAATGACCTTGGAAATTTGATAATATTCATGTCTAGCATTATGATCAAAAATAAAGTAAACTGAGGCACAAAGTTCTGAGCATATTCAATCTATTGGGGAGGCTAGCAATTACCAGTAAAATGGGTCTCAGAACCTCAGAAAGCCAAAATACCCCTAAGGATGGGAGAACTCTCTTTTATAAATAAAAGGGCTTTATTTACATCATATTTATTTATAAACAAAAGACTCTAAGGAGTCAGAATGTTTCCCAGAGCTTATGCTATCTCCTCCCAGATTCATAATGCTATCCTATTATTTGTGTTCCTTTTGGATGGGAAACTGAAGGTATCTATGAGAGAAATCTCTAACATTCCAGTGAGCAAAGTATATCCACCTAGTCACAGGTGGCCAGGTTTGGGATAACTGAGTCATTTCTAGAAACTGGGATGGAAATACTTAAGCAGATGTACAGAGGACCCCATGTACACTCAGGATACACTCGGGATCAGAACGTATATGTACATTTGTGTAACTTCAGGACTGGGAATAGTCAGTCTGGAGAATCAGCCAGGATTTTCCCTCTGCAAAGGTCTTAAGAGAGCACTCCTTCCTGATCTAGGCTCTAAGCTGGGGTGTCCGACCTGAGCCTCTCTGAAAGTACAGGTAGCAACTTTTCTTTATCTCCTTGTCCTGTCCAATTTCTTATCTATTCCCTTGGAAATCCTTTCCAGGCATCTCCCTAACAAAGAGCTGAGTATCTTTCTACAGATCTCAATGTTGTCTGGATATCATGGAAGGCTTTTCTCTCATCAAGATGGCCAGCCCATCTTCCTTTTCCAATCTCCATCCTATAGAATGTTTTAATTAGCTTTATTATTTTATGTATATTTTCAAATCAGTCATATGATTATATACTGTCCCACTGCTTCCCCTATATTGAACCTTCCCTTTTAATAAAGAAAAACAGTTAAGTAAAAACTATTGATAATGCTGATCTTGTCTCACAATAAATCCAATAACTTTCACTTCCTACTTCTCCAGCCTTACAATTCTCCTTTTCACAACACACTGTCATATGGCGATATTAAATTACTTGCTTTTCCTCCCTCCACTGACTACTGACCTCTCTGGCTTCCTTTAAAACCAAACTAAAATCTCACTTTCTACAGAAACCCTTCTCTAAGCCCTCTCAATCCAGTGCTTTCCCAATTATTTCTGTTTTTCCTACATATAGGTTACTTTGTATATATTTGCTTGCATGCACTCTCAATAATTGTAAGCTCCTTGAGGGCTGAGATGTTTTGCCTCTTTGTATCTTTAGCACTTAGCACAGTACCTGACATATATTAAGTACTTAATAAATATTTATTGGATTTAATTTTCCATCTTGGAATGTTCTCCCTCTTAACTCCATCTCTTAAGACTCAGCTCAAGTGCTATCTCCTACAGAGATTTCAATTCTCGAATCATCAGCTAGAACATTCCCCACTAAGATTATTGTGATCAGAGTCTCTCATACCCTCATCTCCAATAAACACTGGGCTAGTTCTTTTCCTTAAAAGATAGTAAAACTGAGTCTTGGAGTCAAATTCAAATCCAGCCTCAGGCACTTGACACTTACTAGTTATGTGATCACAGTCCAGTCACTTAATCTTCACCAAAGTTTTTTCTAAACATTATTGAAACCATTCTCCACATCTAATTGACGCAGGGGACTGAAGGCTTGGAACATTGACATCAATGCCTAAGTGCCAAAACCATAGGGAAAGAGGGGAGAAGCTCCATCTGATTTTTTCCTGTCAGTGATTTCTTTGATCTCAGAATCAATTAAAATTTGTCTATATTTGTTCTGACCTGTGTCTCTAGACAATATTCCCTCAGCCTTGCTCCTGAATCTTATTCTGCTGACATCTCATTTTCCTCTTCCTCCAAAGGGCCAAGCAACTGTGGCCCCCACACTAGAAGGGTTGGCCCTACTAAGCTTAATAAGGTCTCAATCTTGGGAGACTGCACTGTTTTTTATAGCTCCCTATCTTCATAAAGATCACCTCCCATTCCCTTACAATTCTGAACCCATCGACACAGCCCATGTTAATGATCAAGAGCTTCACATTAGAAGCACAGGTCTTGGTGAACCTAGCAATTCTACTTCTTAAGGGATCACACCTCCACAAGCCTTAACACTGGGCCATCATAGTGTGGTGATAACCCTGTTGTCTTGAAGGATATGTCGGCAGAGAATAAACTCTGACAGATTCAGTCTTCGTCAGTGAACAATGGCCAGCCCATCTAAGATCAGAAATCACTAAAAATGGATTGGCCAATGAATAAATTCATTGGTCACAGAAACCCATTTAGGTTTAGAAAAACCTAAAATGTTCCTCATCCAATGGAGCCCCATTCTGCTTCTGCAGTGATGATGTCAGAGTGATCCAAAGGAAGAAGGAGTATAAGAATTACATGGTTTGTGAACCATCCATAGTCTATTATTGAATTCCCAGGCTCTGAATATGAGATTCCTTGTTCAACAACCAAATACAAGTATATAATACTGAAGGAACTGAGCTAAGTCAAAAGAGGCCCATTGTCTATTGATGCAAGATAGGACAGAGGAGGAAGTTGCTAGGGGTAAATATAGTATATAGGCTCCCCTTGAAAGGGCAAAAATAAGGGAGCTGGCAGAACCAACTTTAGAGTATGTTCCTGAAGTTAAGGAGAAATCACCCTCATTTTATAACTGATAAAATTGAGGCATATTGACATAAAGTGACTTATAAAGTGATTTGCCCAGGTCACAACTAGTAAGGACTGAGGCAGAATCTGAACTCTGGTCTTTCTGATTTCAGGTCCAGCACTCTGTTCACTAATATCTACTGTCTCTACTACAGAGGCTGAGCTAGAAAAATCCTAGAAAAAACAGCAATAACTCCAGACTAGTTAACACATACACAGATTCCTGATGACTTCAATAGGAATGTGAGCAAAGAAGAAGATAATAAAGGGAAAATAGGGTCCAAAAAGTCATTCTTCAGCAATAAGGGAAGCCCAAGGTATATGGATTGCCTCAAATCTCCTACCTATGTATGATGGATATTTACTTCCCGAAAAGAATAGTGAAGTACTAGATATAATGAGAAACAAACATCACAGAATATAAAACTGCTATTACAACAGAGAGGAAATGAATTCAGATGTGGTGATACAAGCCTAGAGACCAAGGCTGATGTTCAGAGATGCCATAGGGTTAATGCTGATCAGATGACTACAGTTAAGGAAAGGAAGGAAGGAAAGAAAGGAAGAAAAAGAAGATCAGTTAGAAGTGTTGGAGTTATCTATAAATCAGCTTCACAAAATACAACTCAATTCAACTTCACAGAAAGAACTTTGTACTTCATTCCCATAAAGATTATAGAGGGGTGAGAGAGAGAGAAAGTAATGAGAAAGAACTACCCACCATTCATTATGGACACTCTTGTGGTACAAACAAGCAATCACAAAAGGTTGTCAGGGAGAGACAGAGAGAAAAGAGGAAGAAAAAAGGGAGGAAGAAAAAGATGAAGAGAGAAAGGAAGGGAAGGAGGGAGAGAGAGACCAGACCAGTTAGCAATGTGGGAGTAATATCTAATCAGCGGTGTACAATTCAATTTCACAGAATGAAATATGTAGTTCATTCCCATAAAGATTATATAAGGGTGAGAAACAATTATGAGAAAGAACTACCCACATCCATTAAAAGCACTCTTATGGTACAAACAAGCAATCAAAAATGGTATTTCCCAGCATAACCAAGCAAAAGATCTCATATTATTTAATGTATGTTTTTTTTAAGTATTTTACTCAGGAAGTGTATCAAAGAAAGTTCCCATTTTATAAACACCAAAATAGTAATAGCAGCACTTTTTGCAATAGCAAATAATAATAGCCCATATGTTTATAGCCCTTTAAGATTTGCAAAGCACTATTATTATCCCCATTTTACAGATAAGTGAGGCTTCAAGAATTGTTAATTACTGAGTCAGGATTCAAAGAACTAGAAACTGAGGAATGGACAAACCAAATAAAATTTAACTGACTAAATAAATTGCAACGCAATGGATGTAAAAAAAATTGAATATAAAGACTAGAGAGAAGCATGGAAAGATTGCTATGAATATGCAGAGTAAAGCAAGCAGCATTATAAAAAGTCTACGGAATGACTGCTGCAGTGTAAATGTAAAGGCAAAATAGAACTGAACACAGAATGATTATAATGATTAAGCTTGATCTGAGAGAAGAAAGGAGGAAATATTCCTTCCTTCCTCTGTAGACATAGGGGGTTAATGGATGTAGGACATTGCACATAAAATCTGACTTGGTGAACAAATAGGTTAGTTTTCTTGAATTTGTTCCTCTTTATTCCTTCTTTTTTTATTCTTTGTCACAAAAGGATTGCTCTCTGGCGGGGGGCAGCGGGGAAAAGGGGAGTAAATATATTTGGAATTTAAGAGGAAGTAAAAACAAAAGATACCAATAATTTTTTTACATCTTTTGTCTTGGTAGAATAAAAGTGAGACTCTCCTCCAAAGTGATAGTTCCCATGTACATAATATCAGACTCCTTAATAAATGCAACCAGACATAACTTTTCAATGATCTACTGAAAAGAGGTCACCCAGCACATACACAGAACACTGACATATATTTGAAATCCAAAAGCTCTGAATTCACTCTGTAACTCTGCTGTGTGATTTTTGGGCAAGTCACTCAATTTTTCTAGGAGTCAGCTTCCTCATCTATTAAATGGAAGAGTTCAAATAAGGCATGTCCTTCCTTATCCAATGCTTGTGATCCTATGATCAATTATGTAATGAAAAGACTAAAGGTCAGTTCTCTGCTGGCAGAGGTATTTAGAGCATGTCTCCAGGAAACTCTGGAAACAATATTTTGGACATAAGCCCTAGGAAAAAGCCAAAGACAAAGTTTGGAAAGACAAGCTAAGGAAAGGAAAGGAAAAGAGGACAAGCAAGCTAGTAAGTTCAGTAATGCAAAAGCTACAAGAGCAAGGGTATGCAGAGAGGGAAACATTTTACAAGCAGCAGAAGAAAAAAGTACAAAGGAAATACTTTTAGATAAAATATGCATTATTAACACTTTCTGAAATCTAAACAATCAATTGGGTTCACCAGTTTCTACTCACACTGAAAATTTAACATTCGGTACTCTAAAAGTCAGTTGAGTCCAGCACATCCCTGGCTACAACTGTGACTGCCATTTCCATTGGAAGATATCGAGCAGAGCTTAAAAGAGAAAAATGCATCTTAGCCAAAAGGGCTCACCTCTTTTGGACAGAGTCCAAATGGGAAGACAGATTCCCTAAAGTTAGTGAGTTCCTTCCAGATGCTCCCATTTATGAATGATCTCATGCTGACTACATCAAGCCCCAGAATATCACTATGGTACCCCCTTTAGTGAGATCCACAAAAGCATATTGTCTGGACTGTAATATCTATTTGGCTAGGCAGTCCATTGAGTTAATCCATGATTACCATATTGTGGTCAGGTACTGAAGATGGACAATAAGTAAGGTCAATGACAACAGTGAATTATACTGTACTTGAAAAATTGTAACACATTTCTGATCATTCCAATCCTTTTAACTCTAATATTTGACTCTAATAATAGGAGCAGTAGGCCTGGAATCAGGAGACCTGAGTTCAAATTCTGTCTCAGACACAATACTGTGTGATTCTAGGCAAGTCCCTTAATCTCTGTATCAACTATAAAGTGGAGATAATGATAATACCTTCCCTGTTTTGAGAAGACAAGATAACATCTATAAAGTAATTTTCAAAATTTGTAAATGCTAGCTTGTATTAATATTCTTTTGGTTATACCACACAAGTCATACATGAACACCACAATTTCTGCCTTTATATCTTAAGCAGAAGGACCAGTGGATTTGAAATCAGGTTTTTGAAATCAAATTCTGACTTTGCTATTTACTAATTGTGAAGCCCTTGGGCAAGTCACATGAGCTTTATTGGAGGAGGGGTTCAAACTCCTCATTTGTAAAATGAAATGATCTCCAAGATCCCTTATACATCTAGATCAATGACCCTATCAAGTCCTTCCCCTTCCTGAGTATCTCAATTTCTTCATCTGTCAAATGAAGATGCTGGAACAGACTGCCCCTGAGCTCTCTCTTCCAGCTCAAAGTCCTTTGGTAGAATAATTATATTCCTGAGAAGTCAATGATCAGACCAGAGTTAAGAGTCACTCAGCAATGCCAGATTGGAGATAACAGTTTCTATCAAAGCTTCAATTGCGCTATCATGAGCACAAAACATTTTTAAATGTTGACATTGAATTGAGAAATGTTAGATAAGAAATCTTGGTTTGTTGATCAGTTGAGATTTAAAATCCAAAATTATTTAAAGTAGCGTAGGTCTAATTTGTATCTCACCTTCCACCCAAGGCAGTAATCCCCTCTCCAAGACAACTGGGTCAAGTGATGATCCAGCTTCCGTTTAAACACTTCCATGAGCCCAATACCTCCCCCAAGGTCACCCATCCCATCTGTGCAGGGCTCTGGTTATTATTATATCTGGTACTTCTATTGAGCCAAGCTATGATTCCAGAGGGTTAGTTATCACAGTGTAGTGGAAAGAGTGTAAGGCCTGAAGTTAGAAGAGGGTGGAGTTTGTATTCATTTTTCATACCCATTAACTATATAACCACAAGCATGTCTCTTAACACATCTGCAAAATGAGGAAATGCTAAGGTTATATCTTATCTCATAAGAGTGTTTTTAAGATCAAATAAGCTAATGTCATAAACAATTTACAAAATTGCTTTATAAATATCAGTTGTAACGTTAATAGTTATTCTTATCAAGATCTTATTTATTGCAATAATAATAATGAGATTATTTGTGACCAGTTTGAAGTTTTTTTCTTTTCCTCCTCCTCATCCCAACCCTGAAAGCCCCAAAGAAATAGACAATATGAAATCAAATTGCCTATAAAGAGAGTCAATCATGCTCTATATTTCCCCAAAGTGGAGATATTTGAAAAAGTCACTTGCTTTAAAGGAAATGGGCCAAATAGCTTCAGAGAGAAAAGCAGCAGAAACATTGAAACTCACAGCATGAATTCACCAGATGGTTACAGAGCCACCCAGGCCCAAGCAATAGCTATTCCTGAACAAAGAACCTCCAATGACCTCTAATCCTACTAAATCACTGGCCTCCCTCCAGGTTTTGCCTGGGGATCGTCCTGGAAATAACTGCTAGCTTCTCCAGGAGTCAGAATGCGTGACTGTCAGAGTGAGACACACTGATTCTGGTGAATCAGTTATTCCACCCCTTCTTCCTTTGACCTCTGAGTAGATTGGGGAATTGAGGGCTCAACAGGAAGGCTGTTCAGAAACTCGGCAAATTTTAAAACCAAGGTTGTTCATCACCAATTGTCTGCTTTAGTCCATGTATTCTCTACAAACCATGTGTGATTAATTCTTTCAAGCCACACAGAGTTGGGAAGGAAGGAAAAATCCTAATGGTAAGGGGAACACAAGCCAATCACAAGTCATTGATGGATTATTTCATAATTTTTTTTTTTGGTGAGGCAATTGGGTTAAGTGACTTGCCCAGAGTCACACAGCTAGGATGTGTTAAGTGTCTGTGGTCAAATTTGAACCCAGGTCCTCCTGACTTCAGGGCTGGTGCTCTGGTACTCTACCCATTGTACCACCTGGCTGTCCCCATTGCTTTATATCTTGAACCACATGAGACTGAGCCTGGACCAAGGTAATTTGCACATGTGCAAAGGGACTCAGGATAACTGGGGGAATGTGTGCGATTGACAATTTTGCACAACTCTGCCTCAGGGCAGTCCAATTCATGCTCAAATCCTCATAATCCCATTGGTCCAAGAACAAAGGGACTCAGAACCCATGGGCACCTTCACCAAGGTATTTAATACATGGATTGGAGTGCCACCTGGTGGCTTGTCCAGATATTGCACTATGGCTAGCCATTCTTGGGAGCCTGTATATATCTTGCCTGTCTTTGGAGCTATCATCAAAAGCAAATGAACCCAAAGAAAGGAACATTGTTAACAGGAAGCGGCTTGGTGTACTGGAGATATTAGACTTTCAATAAGAAAATTTGGGTTCAAATCCTGGATCTTACATTCCTTGCCACTGACTAATGGTTCAACATCAGAAACCGATAAGATTTTATCAGTAGAAATGATATGGTCATTAACGTTTTAATTTATGACTACCCACACAAGGACCAGGAGACTTTCCCATCTGCCTTACAGCTGAAATTCCCTATGCAATATCTTCTCCTATTAGAATATGAGCTCCGGGCGCAGCGGATAGAGCACCAGCCCTGAAGTCAGGACGACCTGGGTTCAAATCCGACCTCAGACACAACATTATCTAGTTGTCTGACCCTGGGCAAGTCACTTAGCCCCAATTACCTCAGAGAATATGAGCAAGAGCAGAGACTGCTTTTTCAGAGCTTAAAATATACTTTGCAGACAATAAATGCTTAATTCATGCTTTAATCATTCATTTAGGTCAAGAATTAATAAGGCCACATTTCTACAGGACTTTAAGGGAATGAGTTAAAATGGGATGCGGACTCAGGAGACCTGGATCTCTCACTGACTCCCTGTGTGATATTGGGCAAGTCACTACCCTTCTCTGGGTGAGCCTCAGTTTCCTCATCTATAAAAGGAAGGAGGAAAGGTTAAACTATATTCTCTGAGGTTCCTTCCAGCTCTAAATCTATGATCCTGTAATCCTGTCATCTGGTAGAGAAAAGAAGAGTATAAAGAGGATCAAAGAGGATCTCCAAAGTTTTTTCCAGGTCTAAGCATCCTTCACCTCTAAAACTCTGTGATTTACAAGGTACTTTCTTTGTGTCAGTCCTGTGAGGGAGGTACTCCAGGCATCATTATTTGCATTTTATACATGAGGGAACTGAGGCTCAGAGTTCTGGTGATTTGCCCACAATCACACAGCTAGCCAGTGTTAGTGCCAAGACTCTTCCCAGGTCTCCTAATTGCAACCCCAACCATGTTTCCAGGCTATGTGCTGCCTCTAAAGTTTATCTTGCATACGTACCTCTGACCCTCCCCGCAAAAGGCTCGGCTCTGAAATAAGCAGAGATGGGGAACCGCTTGCTAGTTCTACAGTAGTTACATGTACCATGCAGTATCTCTATCAAGGAACCTGGTTGGAATATTTTTTCTCTTATTAGTTCTGCCTACATGAAAAAGATTTTTAAGTTAAACTTTTTTAATGGAAAAAAATAGCCTCCCATTCTATCCCATTTACCTTCTGCAAGATGGGCATGGGACAAGCGTTGTCAAAGAAGACACAGTTGAAGGCTCCATAGACACCCTCAGAAATATGGTACACGATACTCTTGGGAGAGGCCCCGTCTTCCTCTGTGAAGGGGAAGGGCAAGAGGGTCAGGGAGAATAGTCAGAACCCTGGCCAGGGAAATTCCCTGGGCTTTCCTAGAGTTGCAATGATGGATTCCTCCTCCCAGTAGGCCATCCCTACAGGCTGACTGGGGTTCCCCTCTCCCCAAGAGGCCAGGCCATTGCTAATCACCCTCAAAAGGAAAGGCAACATGGCATAAGAGAAAGGATTTGGAGCCACAGGTACCAGCTTTGCAATGGACTATCTGAATCACTTTGGGCAAATTGTTTTATACCCCTGGGCTTCAGTTTCCTTATCTGTAAAATGGGGAAGTTGGAGTAGATAATCTAAGATCCTTTTCCTGAGATATTATGGAAGCAGTGGGGAAAAAACTGTAGTAAAGGACCTGTGTTTGAAAACTAGCTCTGCTTATTATCTTTGTGATTGGGTGGGAGGGGAAGACACTTCAACTTCTTGGGGACTTCTCTCTTGTAAAATGAGAACTATTGAATTAGATGCTCTCTGAAGTTCCTTCCTGTTCTAACTCTATGATCTTATATTTCTAGCTTTAAATTCTATGGGTCTATGGATCGAGGAAAGGCAAAAAGGAAAGGACATCCTCCTCCACTCCAAGCATATGGTTCTCTACATACAGAGATACCCTTTGATAACAGTTATCTTGTTGACCACCTTTCACAATATGCTTGGGAGGTGAAGGAAGAAGTAGCAGGAGGAAGGATCCCCCAGTTCCTCTACCCAATCTGGGTCCCCATGATCAGAATGTTTCTTCCCATCTCTGCCATGCCAGGTTCCCACAAATCCTGCCAAACAGCTACCTCCTCCTCCAGGCAGCCTTCTCAAATTAATCCTGGCCAATTCCAAGCACTGATGTCATCTCAGATCCTTTTGCATGTGGTTCGTATAGTCTGTTCACACACTGAAATCGTGCCTGCATAAAACCCAACCAGCCTAAGAGGAACCTCCCAAGGGAAAGGACACCAAGCTTCCTTGGCCATCTTCCCCACCCCAAACCCCCACGCAACTTACCATCCAAGCCAGCCTGATCTGATGGAACTTCTTTCTTGGCAACAATCCTGACAGCCAAGGTAAAAGCAGAAGCCACATAATAGCGTCCAGGCTCAGCCAGAATGTCTACTCCACAGCCTTCAGGAAAGTACATATCCAAGGCTGAGTTGATCACAGAAGCCATCTGGGGCCAGGAAAGGTAAAGAGAAATGGTGAATAAGCCCTAAGATCCCTCCAGAAATGAAAAAAAAAAGGATTGGAAAATAGACATTCTATCTTTGACCAGCCTCGTGGGGGCTCTCATGCCTCCTGCACTAAGATCAAGACTGGGCCAGAATAAAGAATCTAGACTATTCTTGACCATTTTCGTGATGTCTATCCTGGTGAGACCAAGGCCCCTCTGAAGGACCTCCAGAAAGCTAGCCCGGACATTACATTGTTTACTGCTACTCCTGAACACTGTACTTGCAAGTAAGTGGTGGAGATACTCCCTGTTCTTTTTCTTAAGGAGCTCACAGCATAGGAAAAACAGCACATGATGCCTCTGATAGACACACAAAAAGATGCTCCAGCTCAAAAATCATTCTGCCTAGAAATAAAAATCTTACTTTTAGAGTTGGAAGAAAGGTCAGAAATTACTCAATCCAATGTCTACCAGAATAGGAATCCTTTGAAACTCCTCCACCATCCCATGGTTGATAATTCTGAAACCTGGGGCGCCAAGCAGAACTGGGAAAAGAGGCATTAAACCTGTTTACTTCGGCCCCCAATATTAGTGAAAATTGCAAAAAAGCAAATTTATGCTTAATATTAGGAAAAATTTCTTAACAATTAGAGCTGTCTCCAAGTGGAATGAGCTGCCTAGGAAATGATGGGTGGTTTCCTTCCTCTGGAAGACTATGAGCAAAAAGGCTGAATTGGCTGACTGCCTCAGATATGCATTTCATAAGGAAAGCTCCTTTCAGGTATGAATTGGACTGAGACCTCTCTGAGATCTCTAAGTCAAAATCCTGTGATTTTCTAGAACTTAATCACTCCTTTCTAAGACAAAATACTTAAAAGATATCTTCAAATACTTAAAGATATGGTTCAAGTCTAGATCTTCTGACCACAAAATCCAGGGTTCCTGCCAGTCTACCATGTTTCCATAAAAGGTACATTTTATATCTAGGATGAGAGGGCATGGGAAAGGTTGTGATAGGGGAATATCCAAATGATGGAATTAAGAGCCCATTTAAGTATTCCTTTCTTTTTCTTTTGCTTCTTTTGGGAGGTAATGAGATCAAATGACCTGTCCAGAGTCACACTACTAGTGTCTGAAACAGATCTGAATTCAGGTCCTCCTGACACCAGAGTTCTTATTCTATCCACTTCACAATCAAACTGCTTCTGAAGTATTGCTTTTCAAGAATAAGCCCTGTAAGAGGCAGCTACTACAGAATCAGGTCCCACCCCTGGTGAGCTAGCATCTCCAAGGATCAAAAAGGTCAGTGGAAAAGACTCCACCTTCCTGCAACCCAGCAAAGGTAACAAAGAAACAGACACACAAAAAATGGAATCAATTATCTGAGTAGAGGTCAAAGTGTTGTTCTGTGTTTGCTTCTCCCCTATCATAGTGTGTGAAAAAAACCCAGCATCTTTTTTGTGTGTCTGTCAGAGGCATCACATGCTGTTTTTCCTAGGCTGTGAGCTCCTTAAGAAAAAGGACAGGGAGTATCTCCACCACTTGCAAGCAGCAGTAAACAATGTAATGTCCAGGCTAGCTTTCTGGAGGTCCTTCTGATGGGCCTTGGTCTCACCAGGATAGACATCACGAAAATGGCCAAGAATAGTCTAGATTCTTTTTTCTGGCCCAGTTTTGATCTTAGTGCAGGAGGCATGAGAGCCACCACAAGCCTGGTCAAAGATAGAATGTCTATTTTCCAGTCCTTCTTAACCCTTATATAGCCCATTACAATTACAGTATACTGAGTATGTATGAACTAGAGAACCATTACATCACCATACTAAGTACTAAGTATATATGTGAACTAGAGAACAATCATTTCATCAATTCCACTGAGTTAACACCTTGTTTCAAGTACACTTCTTCAAAGTTCCGCCCTCTACAACTTAACAAATTTTTAATTAATTTTGTTGTTTATTTTTGATTCTCCATGACCCCAACTTGGGGTTTTCTTGGTGGTTTGCTGTTTCCTTTTTCAGCTTATTTTACAAATAAAGAAATTGAAGCAAATGGGATTAAGTGACTTGCCCAGAGTCACATAACTAGTGAGTATCTGAGGCCAGATTTGAACTCAGGAAGATGACTCCAAGCATGGCAGTCCAGTCACTGTGCCAAGTAGCTGATTAGAAAAATAGCCAGCATTAGCAATTCAGCTGCCTCCTTAAAATCCAAAGAGAAATAGTAAGAGGGGGTGATTAAGGGAAAAAATTATGATTAAAGACCTCCTTGTGATTCTAGGCAAGTGGCCAGTTTAAAAAACCGCAGACAAAAAATTATCAGTTTGCAATGGTGGAGGTAAGCTTCCTCATCGAGAGTTCCCTAAGCATATCAGGTCATCGGTCCAGTTCCAAGAGTGCTGATAATATTCAGTCATGAATGCCCACTGCTGCTCTTTCTCCTTCTTAGAGGACTGGGAAAAGTCCTGGATTTGAAGTCCATGGACCAGAATTTAAATTCCAACTCTCCACTTTATTATGTTGAGCTCTTAGGGGCAAATTTCTTCTCCCTTTCCGGGCCATCATTTTGTCACATGTAAGATGATTTCACCAGTGCTTAGATGAGACCCCTGGGTTCTCAGTGGCTAGAGCAGCTGGGAACAAGTTCTAAAAAACTTCAAAAGTTTGGACTGGTGATGTGTCTGGAATCCAAAAGATCAGCCCAGCTAAGTGCAGAGAAATTCACCAATAAAGGGTTAGCCACTAAGAGATAAAGCTATGGGGTCACAGCCACCTGTAAAGACCACATACTAAGGCAGAGAGGAGCTGCTCTGTATGTAAGTGAAGGAAATCACAAGTCCCTAAAATAACAAAGCATTATTGCTATCAATAGTACTCTGTTATTGTTACTTTCGTTGATTGTTATAGATAAGAGTTCACATACCTTACCACTTTTGATCTTTAGCAAAAGGCCTGTGGAGTAGTCAGGTTAGACAAGTATTAACCTCTCCATTTTACAAGAGGGGAAACTAAGACTCCAAGATTTAGCACATAACCTGTCAAGTAGCAGAGCCAGTATTCAAATCCAGTTCTCATGACTATAAGTCCAAGACTCTGTCCAAATTGGGGGAAGGAAAGCTACATTATAAATTTTACTAGGACTCTTCAATCTTCCTCCTATTGTCCTGCCCTCCCTAACTCCTCCCTTGTCACCTCTTATTTCAGCAATAGGGAAGCAGTACTTTGCTCCTTAGGACATCATTCAAGGTCCAGGATCTTTCCTGAGCCTCCCCTCAAAGTTGTGCTTTCAAACTCTTAAAATTACCTTCTATAAAAATTGATTTCTCTGCACGTGTTCTGTCAATCATTAAGAATTTATTAAATGCCCATTATGTGCCAGGCTCCAGGAATACAAAGAAAAAATAAAAACAGTCCCTCATAAGGAGCTTATTCTATTGGGAGAGGTAAACAAAAGAATATATGAGGTAATTTGGGGGGAGGAGAAAGAAGGAAGGAAAGTAGAGAACAAAAGAGAGCAAGAATGCCCTCATATAGAAGGAGGTGCTTGAGTTGCATTTTGCTCCCGTAGAGTGTAAGCTCCCTGAGAGTAGGAACTGTTTCCTTTGTCTTTGTATCCAAAATGTCCAGGACCATAATATAAAACAGAGGCATGGAACCACATGACTGGGTCACAGCTCTGATTTTACCATCTTATATGTTTACTGAATTGATATAATGACAGAGCTGGGAGGGCTGGGATAAGGTGGAACCTGAGGATTCTTGGTGGAGTTTATTCCCACAGACTCTGTGCATCCCCCTCCCCCATACCAGGATCCTCTGAGATTTCCTGGGAGAAGGAGCCCACAGATCATTAGACTTTTACCTCTTCAAATCTGACTTTGGAGTCCTCAGTGCCAGGAAAGCCACCTCCAAGATCCAGGATGTGCATCCGGTAGCCCAGCTCAGTCCCCATTTCAAACACCAGGCGAGCATCTGCGATGGATTGAGTAAAGGCCTGAGGGTCGGAGGCGCAGCCACTTCCAACATGAAAACTAAAGAGAAAGAATCCTGCTCTAAGCGAAGGGACTTACTGAGGGATGAGGGGAGAGGAGAAGGGGAGAAAAGAAGGGAAGGGAGGAAGAGAAGGATGAGAGAGAAGGCAGAAGGAAGGGAAGAGAGGGAGTTAAGACAGGAGAGGGGAAGGGGAAGGAGGAGGAGGAGGAAAAAGTAGCCCCTCCTCAACCCTACCAGCTACAGAGTTGTAGGTCTTAAGAGGTAAAAGGAATGTACCCATTCTACAGAGGAAGCAACTGAACCCAGAAAAATAAAGGACCTTGGGTAATGGAGAAAGAAAGTAGAAAAGGGGTCACCCCTTATCTGATATAAAAAATTGTATTCTGGGAGAGAAGTGGGTTATTACAAGGGGAAATTTAACCAATGTCAAAACAAAAGACATCAATAAAAATGTATTGACCGGATATTTAAAGAGGGAAATGTCTGACATATAAAATGTTAGAACCATAAGGGAAGCTTAAAGGCCACCTACTTCAGCTCCCTCAATTTACTGATGCAGAGATGGAGGTCCAAGGAAATGATAAAACACAGCTAATAAGGACAAAATCATGTGGAGGCATCTCTAATAGGAGTCTAAGCAGAGAGGTTCTGTAATTTCCCCCATGCCCTTTCCCAATCCCACCCCTGAAAAGGTCAGCTGACTGCCAAAGTCATCAAGTTAGTGATCCCTCTGGGATGCCTCCATCAGATTCCTCCTAATAACACTAATGAATATTTGTAAGACAAACCAGCCTCAATCAACCCAGAGAGATTAATCAGCTGGAAAGTGATTGCAAAGTGATTTGCTTTTGCCTAAGAACCCAATTTAAAATTTCCAAAATATCCTCCCTTATATTATTCTCATATACTTTCATAACATCTCTGGATATACTTTCATAACATCTCTGGGACTTAGGCAGAGCTAATATTAATATCCACCCTTTGCAGATGAGGAAAATAAGGTCCAGGGTGGGTAACTGATTTGCCCAACGTCACACAGCCGGAACATGGCTATAGGAACCCAGAGTCTAACAGGTTTCCACCCACCCAGAGGAGGCAGGTCACCTGGGAGGAACATTCACTGACCTAACACCCACCACATCCATGTTCATCTTCTTGGCAGTTTCTAGCAGGTGTCTACAGGACTTCAGAGTAGCACCGAGCTTCATGCTCAGGCGGGCAGGAGAGCAGGAGTCATCTGTGGCAATGCGTAAAACCATCCTGTGGGGAGACACGCACACCCCGCCCTCCCCGCTGGGTGGAGATCCACCCCCCTCCACAGGGTTCTCTTGCTTGCTGCTCCTCCAGGACATCTCTCCTGGGCCAGCAGGCTGCAGGCCACCTGGCTTAGAACCATTCAACTACCAAGCATCCCCAGCAAGGGAGCCATGGTGGGCACATACCCCCCAACGCCCTAGTCTGAGGGGCCAAAGCTGCGGCTTAGCCTTAGTATTTTCCTACCACAGACCACCACCTCCAGTTTTTAGGCATCTCTCTTTCTTCACCCACCTCTGACTCCCTTTTTTCCCCCTCTCTATAACAGATGCTACTGAGATTATAGCCAAGGGATTCCTTAGCCAGGAAGACCACCCTGGACCAGATAGCGCCAGATAGGCTGGATTAAAAAGTGTGAATGGTGCCATATGGTCCCACACAGTGACCCACAGACAAGTAATATACATTTTCTTTCTTCATTGGCCACCTTCATCTCATCATCAAAACCTTCAGTGGCTCCCTATTGCCCTTCAAAATCATTCCACACTCTTCCCCCGCCACTGGCGTTTTCAGGCCCTCTACCATCTGGCCCCAAGCTCCTAGATCCAAAACAAACCCTCAATTCTAGATTGAATATATAGGAAAAAAACGTATTTATTGTTTAAATTGTTCATATAGGGATTTGTTGCCTTTAAGGAACATCGGCTGAGGGCTTCACGAACCTATAGGATCCTTGCTTAGTATATGGCAAATCGTACCAGGATCTAGAGTCATAGGACCATATCTGTAAAATGGGCAACACTGGACTCCCTGACCAATTTATTGCCATTCATGGTAACCCATGCCTGTGAGATCCCTCCTTCCCTGCTCTGGAAGTCTGGTCCTCTGATTAACTGAGGTTCATATCTGAATTCAAAATCTATGTTTCTATCTCTGCAGCTGAGTGACTGTAAAAAGTCAGATTCAACAGAGCTGCCCACAACCCCCATCCTTACCCTCAAGGTACCACTGACAGTAGCCCAAATTTCTATCCTACTTAAAGCTTTTCAATATGCAGTGTGCTACAATATATCCCGCCTAGCTTCAGAAAACCCATTGTTAAATGTTCAGGGTGAGCATTTTACTCCTCAGAAACTAATAAATACTAGCTCCTTCCTTCCTTTAGGATGTATGTTGTTATTCTGGTGGTTGTTAGAAGTGATGGAGAAGATGTTTTAAAATATGGCCAAGATCCATTTTCTCCACCAGAGAATCTTTTATTAAACATTTACTGGGCACATCCTTTCTTCATATATAAGAAGGTGAATGCTATGTGAGCATTATTATCCCCACATAATTGAGGAAGAAACTGAGAGATGGAAAGTTAAATGATTTAAAAGCAAAGTATCAATAATGTAAAACTAGAATGGCCCATAGGAGCAATCTAGTCCAAACCTTCAATTTTACAAGTGATAATTTATAATAAAATTTTATATAACATATATTAGTATATTATATGTACCACATTTTATATATAATAGATACATGTAGTCATAAGATGGTCACCTGCTCTTACTGGACAAGGATTGGTCCAGAGGTACAAAAATATTTTGAAGGACTTTCCATGTAGTTGTGATCTCTACCACACTAAGCTTGGTCACCATCACAAGGCAAAACCAAAGGAGGAAGACCTCTAACTTCCTATAATTGAGTAAGTGACAGAATCTGCAGCTCACAACTCTGAGGCCTTATATACAGAACTTTGATATGATTCTACCAAATTGATTAATATATTGGAATAGAGTAAGGGTTCAAATGAATTATTTCTCCCAATAATTATATACTTATAATAATTTATAAATATTTCATTTTATGCTGACAACAACTCTGGGAGGCTGGAGCTACATATGAGGATAGTGAGACCCAGAAAATGTAAGTAGCTTGTCCAAGATCACACAAACCAACTCCAAGCTCTATCAGTCTTAATACAACTATAAACTAGTTATAGAATCATTAAGGCTTACTAATTACACTAAAGACAATCCAACACTTATTTTCTACCTAAGGGAACTGGGGGAATTACTATACCAAGGTCACATATAGCTATTAAAGAGCAGAGCCAAATCTTGACTCCAGGCTTCAGAACTTTAGGAGCTGGACAGATCCTTAGAGGTCAAAAGTCCAAACTGCATCTGAACAAGAATTTCCCACACACACACACTCCTATACCTCTACAAGAGCCTGTGTTGTTGATGTGAGGATTGGATTCGGCTCCTCAGATTGTTCTGTGCAACCTTGGACAAGTAGATTAATTTATTTGAGACCTCAGAGTCATTATCTCGATAAAGTGAGGGGAGTTATACCTTTTAAAAGGTCCCTTTTTTCAATTCTAAATCTATGATATGGAGAAATGGTCATTGACTACTGCATCTCAATTTTCAGTTCTGAACTCTCATCATTAATAGTCATCCAGCCTCCTCTTGAAGACTTTCAATACTAGGGAATCCGTTCCTCCCCCCAGGGAACTTTGGTCCCTTTGGATGACTCTTAGGGAAACTTTTCCTTACAATCAGCCTACCTGGCAGTGGGGTGGGACCTCGCCACCTTCGCCAGCTCCACCTCGTTGTCAAAGCTGAGCACTCGAATGCCAAGCCTGGCAGCCTGCTTCACCTGGGCAGCCTGCTTGCATGGGCTGGTATAGATGATCTTGTGGGCAGGGACCCCAATGTGCCGTAGCAGCTCCATCTCTGCCTACAAGGACAGTAAGGGACTGAGCTCTGTCCTTGCTGTAGTCCATCCTGGACCCTATGCAGCAAGACTCCAGCAAGTTGGTTAATCATCATCCCATGAGCTAATTGGGAATTTGGACTTCCTAGAGGAGTTGGAATTGGAGTTAGGATGTTAAATGGTAGATAAGAATTCAACAAAAGGCAGCCTGGCCCAGTGAATATGACAAGCAGCCTCAGAGTCTGGAAGTCACAGTGAGGTTCAAGTGCCATCTCTGGTACAATACTGACTGCATAATTCTAGACAAGCTCCTTAAATCTCGATGTCCGTGGATCAACTCTCTAAGACAAGAAGTTACAGACAGAAATTCCCTACAAAGAAGAAAGGAAGGAAGGAAGAAGAAAGAGAAAAAGAGATGGAAAGAAGGAAGGAAAAGGAAGGGAAGGGAAGGAAGGAAGGAAGGGAAGGAAGGAAGGAAGGGAGAGAAGGGGAAGGAAGGGAGAAAAGGAAGGGGAAGGAAGGGAGAAAAGGAAAGGGAAGGAGGGAGAGGGAGGGAAAAAGAAAAGGGAGAGAGGGAGAAAGGAAAAGGAAGGAAGGAGGGAGAAAGAAAAGGGAGGGAGGGAAGGAGAAAGGAAATGAGGGAGGGAAGGAGAGAAGAAGGGAGGGAAGGAGGGAGAGAAGGACATTTCTTCAGATTCAGAAAATAGGGTCAATATATCGATTTAGCATGGGACTCCCTCCTTCTTGACCCTCTTTTCCCCCACCTAATCCCAAACTCCAAGGGAGATACAGCGGGACCAATCCCAGGGCCCTACAGTTCCCCTTCTACCACTACCCCATCCAGGAAATGAACCCTGAGGGAGTCTCTCCAAGTGTCTAAAATCCCCAGGAGGGTTTTCTCTGATCAGCCTAGAGAAAGGTAAGAGGTAAACAACTCTTGGCTGAACTACTAAGAATTACTCAACAAAGGAGATGATCTATTACAATAGTGCACATCAAGCTACATTTCATCCCCAGGCTCATTCTTTCAACCCCACTCAAATCTTATCTTCTTCAGTGTAACCCATAACCTAGATTTATCATTCCACCCCTCTTCTCTCATTGCCTGGTCCAAATCCTATCCACTCTTCAAGCTTCTCCATTAAGTCTTTCCTGACAATTCTAACCCAAAGAGACGATAATGAATATTGCTGTAATCCAAGAAATGACTAGGCAGATGATTTCAGAAAAAAGAAAAAAAAACTGGGGAGACTTATATAAACTGATGCTTAAGTGAAGTGAGCAGAACCAGAAGAACACTATACACAATAATAATGATAATTAACTGTGAAAGATTTAGCTACTCTTGTCAAAACAATGATCTGTCAACAATTCCAAAGGACTCATGATGAAAAATGCCATCTACATCCAGAGAGAGAACTGATGACTTCTGAGTGCCAATTGAAACATATCCTTTTTCACTTTCTTATTTTTCTTGTTTTTTTTTCCTACAACATGACTTAATATGGAAATGTTTTGCATGATTCCACATATTTATAATGGGTATTATAATACTTGTCTTCTCAATGGGTGGTGGAATTAGAAGGGAGGAAAATAATCTGAAACTCAAAATTTCCAAAAATGAATGTTATAAATAAATAAAATTGGAAATTTAAAAATGTTATTATTTCCCTTTCCAGTTTGCAAAATGATGTAAGGAACCTTAAGGAATCATTTAATCCAACCCCCTTATTTTCAGATGAGGAAACTAAACACCTGGAGTGGGGTAAAGTAAGCCTAGCCCTAGGACACAGTTAATGATTGACAAGACAGGCTCAAATTTACTTTTTCTGACTCCAAATGTCTGTCTACCACACACCAACTGTCCTCTAAAATCTTCCAGCCGGGATAATCAACTAATTATATGACAGGCTTGCTTCTTCTCAGATGTTCAGTGATCCAAGTAATACCAGTAAACTTTGGGTGGAAAATATCATCCACATCCAAAGAAAGAAACTATAGAGACTGAATGCAAATCAACATATGCTATATTCACTTTTTTTTCTTTGAGAAAGAACTATAGAGCCTAAATTCATCAACATATGTTATATTCATATTTTTTTATTTTTTTCTCTCATGATTCTTCCCTTTTTATTCTTATTTTTCTCTCCTGACTTGATTCATAAGGAAATATGTACAAAAATGAATGTACATGTATAACCAAAAAAAATGTTTCTACATGTAACTGGGGAAAATTTAACTTAAAAATAAATAAATAAAATGTTATGGATGGGCTCTTCAAATATTTATTGCTCTTATGATAACAGTTGTTTTGTAGACAGCATCTTTTCACATTTTAGATCCCATTCTATGATTTTTAAGGTTTGCAAGCACTTTTCTTACAATAAATATTTACAGTATTAATCTGCATTTAACAGGTAAGAAAGGTGAAGCTGAGAGAGATAGTCAAAACTAGAAAATGACAAAACTTTAAAACTTAAATCCCAAATTTCCTGATTCTGAACCTTGAGATTTTCCTTTTGTTGTTGTTGTTTTTTGAGGGGGGAAGGGTCGCTATTGTTTCTTTCACTTCATATCATTTAAGGGCAGCTAAGTAGTAGCACAGTGGATAAAGTGCTGGGCTGGACCTCATCTTCCTGTGTTCAAACCTGGCCTCAGACACTTATTAATAGCTATATGATCTTGGACAAGTCACTTAACCTTGAATACCACAGTTTTCTCATCTGTAAAATGAACTGGAGAAGGAAATGACAATAATTTGCCAAGAAAACTCCAAATGGAATCCAAAGAGACACAATTCAAAATGACTCAACGACAACTACAATACAAAAAGACTTCGATTCAATTTTAGACCTCTTGGTTCCTTTTACTGCCTCTTCAGCCCAGAATGTAACAAGAGAACTCAATAAAATGAGTAATTGGAAGACATATTTAGTGATGGTAAAAAGCCCATACATCATTACTGAAACTGCAGATAACTTTGTAGATCACTAACTTTCTCCTCCTGGATCTCAGCCTTCTCCAACTGTAACAAGAGGAGAAGGAAGGACCATGAAGTTTATCTCTCATCCTGTTCCTCACAATATACAACCCCCACAATAGTCAACCTTTGCAACATTTCTTGAATATACCCTCCTTCCACTCCTCTGCTACTGCCCAAGATTCTAGTCTCATCATCTCATAGCTGGATTACTGCAATAGTTACCTGCCGCAAGTCTCACCCTACTCCAATATCCTCACTCAGCCATCAAAGTAGTTTTTCCTAAAGCACAGTTCTGACCATGTCATTCCCCTACTCAAAATAAACTCTAATGGCTCCTCATTGCCTCCAGGATCAAAGAGAACACATGCATTTTCACTGGATTGTCTCCCATGCTGGGAATATTCTCCTTCCTCATTTTTTCTCCCTGTCTTCCTTTAAATCCCAGCTAAAATATCACCTTCTTCAGGAAGATGTTCTTAATTCTAGTGCCTACACTCATTGATTATATATATATATATATGATTTATTTATTTATGGACCCCAGGAAAGTTCCTTAACTTTGTCTCAGTTTCCTCATCTGCAAAATGAGCTAGAAAGGGAAATAGCAAACCGCTCCAGTTTCTTTGCCAAAAAAAACAAAAACAAAAAACAAGTGGTGTTATGAAAAGTTAGTTATGGCTGAAATAACTCAATAAAAACAAGGTGATCGTTCAATGCCAACAGTCTATTCTTAGATTCCTCACCCTACCCTTTCCACTTTGAAATCTAGGTTCTGAGGTTTACACCTCCCAGCTCTGACAGCGTATATTCCAAACTCTTAAAATGAAATAGGACTCTTAAAATAGGTCAGAGAAGGGAAGAAGGGGTCATTCTCCTTACCTTATTAGCACAACTGAACCCCAGCCCCAGCTCCGCCAGGGCCCTCAGCACCCCAGGGCTGCTGTTGCACTTGACGACAAAGAAGGGTCTGACCCGGGGTAGGTTCTTCAGAA
Source organism: Sarcophilus harrisii (assembly GCF_902635505.1). Classification (NCBI taxonomy): domain Eukaryota; kingdom Metazoa; phylum Chordata; class Mammalia; order Dasyuromorphia; family Dasyuridae; genus Sarcophilus; species Sarcophilus harrisii. The sequence continues at coordinate 547,393,230 of NC_045428.1, read as the reverse complement.
AACGAAGGTGCTTCTTCACCACATCTCCTAGGTCGGCCACAAAGAAGGAGACACCTTCATCCTATACAGAAAACAGTAGTGGACCAGTTTCACTGGAATCCCTGCTCTTTCCCACATCTTTCCCCACCATTCAAAGAGCAAACTTCCAAACATCTCATCATCTCACTGCTAGGTCCCCAGGTCACTTTTTTAATTATTCCCCAAATATTGATAGGACTAAGAGTTGTGCAAGGTGGGGCAACTAAGTGGCACAGTGATTAGAGCACCAGCCCTGAAGTCAGGAGACCTGAATTCAAATTTGACCTCAGACACTTAACACTTCCTAGCTGTGTGACCCTGGACAAGTCACTTAACCCCAATTGCCTCAGCACAAAAGCAAAAAAAAAAAAGAGGGGGGCGTTGTGCAAGGTAAAATGCTTGAGCATTCTCCTCTACCTCATTTCCTCCACCTAAAAATAGTTAGATTAATCTACTTAAAAACATGGAATTGAGAGCTGGAAGAAAAGTTCAAAGATTATCAAGTCCAATCTCTTTTATTTGGCAAGTGAGGAAAATGAAGTCCTAAAGAAATGGAGCTAATTGTCCAACATCATTGGTCACTGATAGGAAACCTTTTCACATTCCTGCAATTAGCCTTTATGCATCTGCCAAATCAGGTTTCCCTTACTCTAGAGGTCTCTAAGGATTCTTTCTAGGTCCAGAGCCTATCAGTCTGTATCTTCTTCCTGCCTTCCGCTCCAGTTTACTTATCTTCTGCCTATAGAGATCTTGGGAGTGATTTACCTTTTGTTATTGCTGTTGCTGTTCAGTTCTTTCAGTCATGTCAGACTTCATGACTCCATTTGGGATTTTCTTGGCAGAGATACTGGTATGGTATTGCCATTTCTTTCTCCAGCTCATTTTACAAATGAGGAAACTGAGGTAAATAGAGTTAAGTGACTTGTCCAGGATTTCACACTAGTAAGTCTAAGACCAAATTTGAATTCAGGAAGATTCCTGACTCCAGGCCTTGTGCTGTAGACCACTGTATCATATAGCTGTCCATGTACAGGATCTCGAGTTATTATAATGAATTTAGAGCTAGAAGGTGCCTCAGTAGTCTAACTCCTTCCTTTATTTTAATCAATAAGGAAAGTTAAAATTGATTTAGTGACTTGCCCAAAGCCAACCAGGCAAGAGTATAAGAAATGAAGGATGCTAACCCATGTCCCAAGTGCCTCAAAATCCAGAGCTTAACCTGCCATACTCTAAAAGCCCACCTTCCTAGATAGTGTCTGAATTTTCCCTTATTGCAGAACATCAAATTATTCCTCTTTCTTTTCCTACCTGTGAGCCCCCCAGGGTCAGCTCCTCCAGCAGATCTCTGGTGGTGAAGCCCTCCTCCACCATCACAAAGTCTGATTCACTCAGGTAGCCAGCCATGCTTGGGAGCCACGGGGAATGCTAGGTGGACCGGCTCCCACCGCCGTAGAAAGTATGCAACACACTGCCAGGTGTGAAGGAAAGACAGGGAAGAGAAGGCCCCAGAAGGAGATCAAGGAGCAATAAGTTCCCACATGGCCTCAGCATCCTAATCCCCAATTTGTTTCCCAGAACACATCAGTATAGGATGGATTGGGGAAGAGTAAGAATGCGCCTTGTCTTGCAGGCAAGTAGAATCTCCAGGAAAAGGCCTGAGATTTCAGCATTAAATACTCTGATCTAAGAGGATATTATTAGTACAGAAAGGATGATGAGTTGCATAAACCCACTAGGATCAAGAGGACCTGGTGACCTGATCTAATTACCATTCTGACCACCCTGCCTTCTTTCTCTTTGGGCCTAGGGTTTCAAGGTACCCACAATATAGGCTCATTCCCCCCAGGTAACCAGGCTGAGACCCTCCACCCTCCCCCCCTTTTCCTTCTGGGACCCCTCCACTTACCGAGCCCCGTCCTCCTTGGGGGGGGGCAGAGCCGGGTGCGATGCTAGGGGGGCTCGCAGGTGAGCTCAGAACTTGTGCAACACCCCGAGGAGTAGCTGCTGCTGGGGAGCTGAGGCCCCTGCTCCCCAAGAAAGGGGGGAGAGAGGAAAGGAAGGGAGAAGCTAATCAGAATAAGGTGAAGGAAAGAGGGAAGGAGGAGGAGGAAAGACTTAGAAGATGGAATTTAGTGATCGTCTGACTCAAACCTCCCCCCCATTTTACAGATGACAAACGTGAGGCCCCAAAGAGTGTAAGGGACTTATCCAAGATTGGGGGCACAGAAGGAGGAGAGAGGAAGATCTCCTCCTCCTCGGGAATCCTCCCCTCCCCCCCCTTCCTCCCTTCAACTCACCTTAAAACGCATTTACACGGCTTCTGCCCATAGGTCTCCCCAGCGAGTGAATCGGATACCGGCGCCTCCGCTCCCCCCGCGGCTCCGGCCCGGCCCTGCGGCCTGCGCCCCGCCCGCCCGCAGCAGCGACTGATTCCACACCCCGCCTCCCGCCAGCCTCTCCCCTTATATACCCGTACTCCCCCAGGACCCCCCTCGCCCCGCCTCCTCTGACTCCCGTAACCCTGGCAACCAGGCATCGCCAGCCCATTGGTCGATTCCGACACAAAGCATTCGCCCCCGGCCGCACCCTGCCCCGCGACACACACCTCAGCATCGTCCCCTACCACCGTCGCCTGACTCCTGGACCTCACCCTCCACACTTCCCCGTCCACATCCAGTGAACCCAAAATGCTTCGGTTTCCACAGTAGAGTCTGGTCACAAAGAGGTAGCTTGTTCTCAGCATCCGGGCTCCAGAAGGAAAGGCCCAGACATCCCAATGATAGGTGATTTGGGAAGAGGAAGGCTTCCCAGCAAAATAGGGCATCCCCTCCCAATTCTAAATTCTAAATCCAAGGCGGATTTGTTACTTGTCTTTCTCTCAGGACCCAGATCCAACTCATCTCCTCCAATCTGCTTTTCCTTTACATCCCAGCCAGATTTTTCTTCTCTGAGATACTGTCCTATCAAATTAAGGGGCTGGACAGAAATCCTAGGATTTCATACTTGAGAGGGATCCACAACCATATTTCAATCACTTATTTGATACTTGAGGGAAATGAGGCCCAAAAGAAAAATCACCTGGAATTAAAAATCCAGATTCATAGATCTAGTGATGTTTCTAATACTCCATGCTAGATGGACTTGTAAATTTTTTGTAGCCCTAAGGCTCAAGTCTCTAGAGACCCCTTGGCTCTTGTCATTTAGGCAAGGCCTTGCAGTTCATGGCTTCTCTTTCCACACCTTCTGCCAATCCCAGCACTGAATGTGGGCACATCACTTCACTTTCTCCTCTTTCTGTAAAAGAACCAAGGGCTGAACTTGAATACTTTCTTCCTAGATCCAAGATTCTCCAAGGCAGGAGTGTGTAAGTCCTCTGAGGGAGAGATGGTGCCTAGAGATCCATAGGATCCTAGAATGTGAGATGGAAGAGAAGGTAAAGGGCATCTAATTCAAGTCCCTCATTTTACAACTGAGGAAAATGAGACCCACAGATTAGTGGTAAGGTCAAACAGAAGTGTGTATATGACAGACTAAGGCGTGAACCCACGTTCTCAACCCCAAAGCTAGTGTTCTTTTCACTGCATCACAGATTCAGACACAAAACTTAAAGATATAGATTTCTTTGTAACCCTAGTGTCCAACACAGAGTTGGGTAAATAGAAAGCACTGCCCCTTTGTGGAAGAGGAGACAGTAAACGATCCAACCCTGAGCCCTGGATCTTGATGATACACATCAGCTTCCCAGAAATGGATGGTGCAGTAGAAAGAATCCTGGGTTTGTATTCTAGTTTTGCCATTTACTCCTTGTGTAGCAGTAGGCAAGATGCACACCCTTGTTGGACCTCAGTTTTCTCATCTATAAAAAAATGAGGGAGTTGGATTTAATAACAAGTTAATTTTCATCCTGGAATTTCTCATGAATTTCATCTCCTTCTCTAAGACAATACCATTGTATTCAATGCCCGGGGAGTTCCCCTTTTAGTATCAACACACATTTTATTGAGTAATTGTTATATGCCAGGAAATATACTAAGCAATGGGGCTACAAACCTAAGAGTGAAGCAGTTCCTGCCCTCAAGGAGGTTATATTCTAATGGAGAGAGAGAATAGGAACATTTAAGTGTATATATATAAAATATGTGTACATAAAATATATATAATAGAATACATGTATATATATATGGAGGGAGGGCACTGTGGTTGTGATAACATGTTCTTTGGTATTTTGGGAGCTAACATTGGTTACATAACTTCTGTGACTTTGATTATCTGTTTTCAGAGTTGACATTTATATATGTAAAAATGAAGATTCAATGATATAGAGGTTTTCTACCTGGATGACTGGGAAGATAAACATGTCTTCAACAGTTTGGAAGAAAGATAGATTGGAATTTGGGGAGATATAATGAATTCTACTTTAGACATGTTGATTGAAATGCTCCTTAGACTTTGCTGGAAATATACTATAGGCACTTGGTGTTATAGAACTGGAGCTCAAAAGAGATAAGGATGGAATCTATAGATTTAGGTATAATCTATATAGAGATGATAATTGAATCCATAGAAGTTTATGAGGTCACTGAGAGAAAGTAAAGAAATAAAAAAGAAGAGGGTCCAGAACAGAGTGTTGGATCACACCCATAGTTAAAATGACATGGGTACAGAAGAGAATGAGAAGCAGTGTCATGAAAACCCAGGTGAAGAGAGTAGTCAGTAGTATCAAATGCAGCATACAAGTCAAGGATAAAAATTGAAAAGCAGCAATTGGACTTAAGGTTAGGAGATCATTAGTAACTTTGGAGATAATAGTTTCAGTTGAGTGGCAAAATCAGAAGCCAGATTGTAAGAAGTTGAAAGAGAATTAGAGAAAAGAAAGGGGAGAGCAAGTGTATCTAGGTTTCTTCAAAGAATTTGGCTGAGAATGGAGGAGGGGGAAAGGGGAGAGATGTAGGATGACAGTGAGGGATGATCAAATCCAATGAGATTTTGTCTTGATTTTTTTTTTCATGCATAGGGGTATGTTTGGAGACAGCAAGGAAAGAACCAGTAGATAAAAATTGAAGATTGGTGAGAGGAAATCTGCTTAAGAAGATGAAAAAGAATCAAATCAAAGGTACATATAGAAAGGGTGGTCTCTGGAAACTGGAGTAAAGAAGAAAATGGTGGGAATGATGTTAATCTGTTATGAGAAGAGATAGAAAGGTTGTCAGGTGAGGAAGAAGGGAGAAAAGGGAGTTCCCAGTGGAAAGTCTCAATTTTTTTTTGTAAAGGACTTTCCAAACTATCCCTGAATTCCCAACCCAAGATCTCTAGTAACCTGATCTCCATCCCTTTGTGTTTTGTTCTCTAAGTTCCAGGACTTACTGCTCCCAATTCTTATTTACCTTCCCCCTTCTCCTGTTACTTCCATTGCAACTGGACATGAGTTTGTCCTCTCCTTCAATTTTCTTTTTTCCCCTCTGTCCCCACATTGTTCAAACCACAAGAGTCCTAGTCTTCCTTTATCATTTGTTCTTTTCATTTCCCCTCTCCCAATGGAAGGAAAAACATGGAAATACAGATTAGTGTCACCACTACTTCACAAATAGAAAATAACATCACACAAAGACAAGCCCATCCATCACAGAGGCAGACACTTAAATGATTGGTCAACACCAAAAGGAAATCTCTAGTGAAGTACCATAGGACTTTATGCATGGCTATTTAACATTTCTATTAATGACTTTGATAAAGTCATAAATGTCATGCTTATCAAATTTACAAGTGCTCAAGGACTATGAGGAATATGTTGGATGATGAAAGCAGCTGAATGGGCTAAAACATGAGTCATGACTCCAATGTAATTAGATGAAATAATATTTTATTACTTCAATGATATGTGACTTGTGGTGGGTGCTACCTAATACAGTATAGATGGCAACTCCCCTGGATACATAGTCTTCATGATCATCACCTAGTAGCAACCTTTCTAGTGATAAAATGCTCTAAAATTAGCTAGGCCAGTACTTGAAGCACAGACTTAGTCTATTTCTAGACCTGAATTTGAAATTCTGTTTTAGCTTAGTGAGAACTTTCAAAATTTGTGGTCCACTGGTATAGAATCACTTTTTGTCAAGGGAGCAAAACAAGGATGGGTATGTATGTTCCTTTGAACCAATGAATCCTTCAGTGACAGGAACTCCCAGTATAGACATTTTCTCTGCTGATTCAGCTTAGTAATACTGTAAACTTATCATCTTAGACAGTTGCCTGAGACGCTGAAAGGTTAAAACCCATACTCCTACAACTAGGAGATATCAAAGGCAGGGCTTGAGCCAAGGTCTTCTGATTCCAGTATCAACCCTATATTCTTGATGCTATTCAGCCTCTTGTGATTCAAGCATCACAAATTTAGAGCTAAAGCAATCAGAGAAAGTATCTGAAGGAAAGCACCTCTACCTAGTCAAATGTTGAGAAAATTGAGCCTCAAAGAGACAGAATAATAAGAGAAGGAAGCACTGTCCAGGAATAGAGGAAAGCCTGTGCAAACACACATTTTTAAGTACCTGCTATGTGTCAGGCCCTATATTAAGTGCTTTCAAAAATTATTTCATTTGATTTTCAATAACTCTAGCAGGCAGATACTGTTAATGATCCTCATTTACAACTGGGGAAATTGAGGTTAAGTAACTTGTCCAGAGTCACACAGCTTATATGTATTTGTGTGTGTATACGATATAGATAAGTATGGACTTGAATTCAAGTCTTCCTGATTGCAGAACTAGTGCTCTATCCACTGAGCCATTCAGCTGCTTTCTATTCCCTCTCTATTTAGAGATAGATTTAACATTCAACAGACAGCTAGTAATCAAGTTTGGCTTGTAATTGAGTGCATAAAGAGTGGATGTTATAATCTATCTTTGTGTGTATTTTGAAGATAAAAAACTATTATTTAAAAAATAAAAATAAATTGAGTGCATAAAGAGGAAAAATATAAAATAATGACATTAATTAAAAACCCGCAACAACACAAGACCAAATAGATCCCTGGGATATTCCTCCAGAAACTTATCTTCAAACTAGCATTTACCCATTAAATGACTATTCTTTGGACCTAGTCATTCAACCAGCTTCAAATCCTCTTAATTATTTTATCATACATATTATCTAGTACAGTGCTTGCCATCTTATTCATATGGATGGCATAAGGGACTTGGTCAAATGTTTTGCCAAAAATCTATACAGATTTTACCTATAGCATTTCCTAGGTCTATCAGCCTGGTAACTCAGAATATGACATATTGTCATATGAAATAATGTTAGATTGGCCATGATATGTTATTTCTGAAGCCATGTTGGCTTTTAAGTTTTCCTTTTCTAGAGGCTCATTCACCATTAAAAATTTATTCTAGAACTGAGTTCAAACTCATTCGTGATTTACTGTGTCTTCTTCTGGGGCAACATTTACTTTCTCCAATTCTACAGTTCTTCCAGTCTAAGATTCCCAACAGAAGTTCAGCAGCAAAGCTTTGCTAGAATGTGCTGAACGAGTTCCAAAGCCAATTGTCAAATGCAGCATGATCATTTATATGTCAGAAATACATCTCGGCTTGATTTATTATTTTGCCTAACTTTTAAAGGAAAAAAAAGTTAATACAGATTCATCTTAAAAGTGGTCAGTGATAAGGAGATGAATTTTATCTGTTTTTGTGAGGCAATCTGGGTTAAATGACTTACCCAATGTTACACAGCTATTAAGTGCCAAGTATTTGAAGCCTAATTTGAATAATACTCTATTCACTGTGCCATCTAATATAAGGAGATCATTAAACATTAGCAGCATACTGCTCAACTGTCAACATGTACTAGGATGTGAATGGATAAAAGGACATAGTTCATTTGGGTCTAGTGACTTAAATTCTTCAAGTCTAGTAGTAAGTAGACTCTTATCTTACTATCTCCTTACTGATCTAAAATTTCAACTAACTATGACTTTTTCCTTTTCTTTTCCAGTCAAAGCACCACTCTCCTTGGCAGAGAAAATAGAAACCAAACAATAATTGGTTATATATACCCTCTCTCTATCTGGCATCATCCATCCCCAAACAGGGGTCCTATTCCTTTTTTGATCTTTTTTTCCCAATATACTTTTATTTGGAAAAAAACACTTTTATGTTATTTTCACACCAACCTCAGCTGATCTTCAACTGTAATTCTCCTGATACTTCTTTTCAAGACCATGTCATGACTTTCTATTTCTTTTCCCTTACTCATCTTTGCTTCCATCTCCTACACGTCTTTTTAAAAGATTTTTACTGATATTTTTTATTTTCATTGCCTACATTTCCTCTGTATTATTACTTCTCCCTTCTCCCCAAAATCTATTCCTTATTTTAAAAAAGACATTTTTAAAGGAGAAAAGAGAAAAAAATTATTAAAACCTATCAACACATTGAAAGATGTCCTTGTCTTTTTTTTAAGTGTAAGTTGGTCAATAAGTTCCCTATATAACTAAATTGGTCTCCTCTCCTTTTCTTCTTCTTTTGTTTGTGTATGCCCTCAGATTTTCATTTTAAGTGTTTCCCATCTCTTCTGAGCTGACTTCCTTTATGTATTTTAAGCCATGGGATACTACCTAATCTTTTTCTGAAACTTTTGAAATCTGCTTCCCCAAACCACAGAATGCATGTGAAACTATGAACTGCTTCCACAAGTTCTCAGAATTTATTACTTGGTCTTCAAATTTCCCATCATTTCAATTGACTCAAATTTATAAGAATCTAAGCCATTCTCCAGTTGATAAATGGTCAAAGGATATGAATAGACAATTTTCAGATGAAAAAATTAAAACTATTTCTAATCATATGAGAAGGTGCTCTAAATCACTACTGATCAGAGAAATGCAAATTAAGACAGTTATGAGATACCACTACCCACCTCTCAGATTGGCTAAGATGACGGGAAAAGACAAGGACGAATGTTGGAGGGGATGTGGGAAAACTGGGACACTAATACATTGTTGGTGGAGTTTTGAACAGATCCGGTCATTCTGGAGAGCAGTTTGGAATAATGTTAAAAAATTTATCCAACTGTGCATACCCTTTAACCCAGCAGTGTTTCTATTGGGCCTATATCCCAAAGAGATCTTGAAGGAAGGAAAGGGGCCTGTATGTGCAAAAATGTTTGTGGCAGCCCTTTTCATAATGGCAAGAAACTGGAAACTGAGTGGATACCTATCAATTGAGGAAGGGCTGAATAAATTGTGGTATATGAATATTACGGAATATTATTGTTCTATAAGAAATGATCAGGAGGAGGATTTTAGAAAAGCCTGGAGAGACTTACATGAACTGATGCTAAATGAAATAAGCAGAAGTAGGAGATCATTGTACATGACAACATCAATATTATACAAAGATCAATTCTGACAAACGTGACTTTCCAACAGTGAGACGACTGAGGCCAGTTCCAATGATCTTGTGATGAAGAGAGCCATCTAAACCCAGAGAGAAGACGGTGGGGACTGAATGTGGATCACAACATAATATTCTCACTCTTTTTGTTGTTGTTCACTTGCATTTTGTTTTCTTACTCATTTACTTTCTTTTTTTGATCTGATTTCTCTTGTGCAGCAAGAGAATTGCATAAATATGTTTATATATATATTGGATTTAACATATATTTTAACATGTATTTAAAAAATTCCCATCAGTAATCAGTTCCTTTTCGATGGTGAAATGAGATTCAGAATAATAGTAGTTCTTATTACTCCCTCTATCTCTTATAAATATAAATTATTGTAAAAGTAAACCAGGAATTTGTTAGCTGTTTTGCTTTGGCAATCCCACAGATGCAAAGATATTAGAAGCCCACATCTCTACTATGTCATGCCCAAGTCAGATTTGCTAGATCAATTTTCCAAATTCCTCTTCTATTTCCTCATTCTTTCCAAAGGGGAAGAGGAGGCTTAAATTTTTTCCCCTCTCTTTCTCTCTCTTGTTCTTTATCCTTTGCCTTTATTTGTTGCAAGGTTTTAAGACTAAGAGAATGTGGGCTGAAATGGTACACTTTAGAAAAGAATGGGTTTATAGAGAAGATAATGATTTCTATTTTAGGGGGTCTGAGGAAAGACATCCAGGAAAAATAGAAATGAGATAGAGATTGAGATGGTCATATCAGAATCCACTGAAGGAGCTGGGATTGTTTCATTAGAAGAAGGACTGGGAAGAAATGATAACTTTCTTCAAGTACTCTCAATAACATCATTTGCTAACATTATTCTCTTTGGCACAAAGGACAGAAGTAGAAGCAATGGGTAGGAATTGCAAAAAAGCTTTAAGTTTGCTGAAAGGAAATCTTCCTGCCAAGTGCAATGGGAAGTGTCTAAAGGCAGTAGCCCTCCCCCTCATTTCAAGTAAATGCAGGATATCATTTGGTGGGTGTCTGTTATAGGAGATTTGTTTGGGGGGGATGGATAAAACTAGATGGCCTCTGATAATATTTTAAAATTCTATGATTCTGAGAGTTGGAGAGCAATTGTGCTTAGTGCCCCCTGTCTAAACTTAGCTGTTACCATGGAGAACTACGAGGCAAGTGACAATGGAATGGTCCCCAGTTGAAAGCAATTCTAAGGAAATTGGAGTGAGGTGTGACCAAGCCAAAAGAAAAAGAGAGACAAAGACAGACAGAGACAGATACAGAAACAGAGAGAGAGAGAATGGGACAGGGTGACAGAAACAGAAAAAGGTAGATGAATGGATAGATGCATTCCCACATAGAGTATTTGAGTAAATGAACATTTATTGAGATAATTCTTTCTCACCCTTTGTTCCTTACACTGATACTGATACCCAGTCCCTAAACTCAGCTTTCATTAGCTTCCTTTCAATTCAGTGCAATTCAAAAACATTAAGTTCCTGTGAAAAACTCTATATTCAACATCAAAGATACAAATGAAAAATGATAATTTCATATTCGTTGAAATTGTCAAGAAAAATTCAGAAGACACAAATAGAAACTATTCATATGAAGAGGAAAGAGAATAGTTGTATAAAAAAACTAATGTGGATGTACAGGAAACTGGTTCATCAATTAAATTGACCTTCTCCAGATGCAGAATAATCCATTTTTGACATAGTCAATGTAAGAATGTATTTTGCTTGACTGTGCATATTTATTACAATAGTTTTGCTTTTCTTTTTGTGAAGATGGGAGCAGGAAGAGGGGAAAGAATAGAGAGCAAGGGAGGAATTAGAGGGCAAGGAAGAAAGAAAGAAAAGAAAGAAAGAAAGAAAGAAAGAAAGAAAGAAAGAAAGAAAGAAAGAAAGAAAGAAAGAAAGAAAGAAAGAAAAGGAAGGAAGGAAGGAAGGAAGGAAGGAAGGAAGGAAGGAAGGAAGGAAGGAAGGAAGGAAGGAAAGAAAGAAAGGGAGGGAAGGAAGGAAGGAAGGAAGGAAGGAAGGAAGGAAGGAAAGGAGGGAGGGAGGGAAGAAAGGAGGGAGGAGGTAGGAAGGAAGGAAAAGAGGGAGGAAGAGAGAGAGGGAGGGAGGGAGAAAGGAAGGGAGGGAGGGAGGAAAAAAGGAAGGAAGGAAGAAAGGAAAGAGAACTAAGGAAGGAGAAGGAAAGAAAAGAGGGAGGAAAGAAGGAAGGAAGGAAGAAAAAGAAAAATAATTGAGGCATCCTTTTTTAATGCATAGAACAAAAGGAGACAAAAAAAAGCAGTTAAACAGGATAACTTTAAAAATCCTAAGTTGAACTTAATATATACTTTAAAAAGAAAAGCAAGATCTACATAGGAGACCTGGAGTTTCAAATCCAATTCTCTTTTTCTTTTGCACAGTGCCCATAGAAATACTAATTTTATGTAGTGTCTGTTTGGGGGAGGGGAAAGAAATAGTCCCCAGTCTTTAAGGAGCTTAAAGTCTAAGAGGAGAGGGAGGGCAAGCTAGGAGATGGTTGAAAGTCATGCTGCACAGTTGATAACAGAGTGAACCTCCAAGTCAGGACATTCTGGGTCCAAATTCTTCCTCTGTGTGAATCTGGTCAAGTCAATTAACTTGATCCCTCAAGCACCTCTCTAAGGCTATATGGTACAAAACAGTTAGCAATCTATTTCTTTTTGTTGTTTTTTTTTACTATTACTTTTTGTTTTTATATCAAAATTATTTCTGAATCTACTCTACCCCACCCCCACCTAAAGAGTCTTTCCTTTAAACAAAGAGCAACAGTTAATCATCTGACACAGTAACAGTCTGACTGCTGATACAGCATTCCACATATATAGTCCTCCACCTTGCCAAGGAAAAGAGATTCATATCTGCTTTTGAGATTTTGTTTCTTCCATTACCATAAAAAAATATAATCGATGAAAAAGTATTTATTCATTACTCTGGGCAAAGGATTATGCTAAATTTGGGGAATACAAATAGAAAGTCAGAATGTCCTTGCTTTCAAAGCTCTCATATTCTAACAGAAGGACACAATATATACAGAAAGTTTCAGATGCAAGTCACATGGGAAGAAATCATGGAACTTAGTATGCAGCAGAGAAGTAAATGGTAATACATCTTCCTTAATGTTATCTCCATTCATAAAACCATATCTATCTCTTGATATTGAACCATTTAGGACTTGAATGTCAAGAGCTTTCTTTTCTGCATCTTCAGAAATTGTGGCTGCCAAAAAATAGAGCTGCTGCATGTACAGGGTTGCAACTCTACAAGGATCAGTTCCCAAGATGACAACTTAAAAGACTGAGCTAAAATCAGAGCCATTGGTTGGGAAGGGGAGAAGGGATGGTGCTGTTATGCTTGGATACAATTACCTGCCCACTAATGACAGTTGATCAGCAATTTGCTAGAAAATTATATTTTCTTCTATTTAAAAAAATCTTTTTTTCGGAACAGCTGAGTGGCACAGTAGATAGAGCATTGGAATCTGAAAGATTCAAGTTGAAGGGCAGCCTCACTTATTTGGGCAAGTCACTTTTGTTTTCCTCAGTTTATTTGTTAAATGGGGATAATAATAGCCACTGAACATGAAAGGGAAATCCACCTAAAATTCTTAATTAGATCACAGATCATGAAATGCTAATTAATTACCCTAATTATATAATTTTACAGATAAAACTGAGGCCCAAAAAGATTGTAACTTCCCCAAAGCTACATATAAAAGAAGCAGGAAAGCCAAAATTTGAACTTCCATTTTTCTCTAAAAATGGAAATAAAATGGCACCTACTTCAGAGGCTAAGAGGATGAAATGAGGAATATATATATATATATATATATATATATATATATATATATAATTTTGAAATCAGGAAAACAACATAGAAATGTGAGTTATTATTATTATATTATTATTACCACCATGTTCTCTCATTACCAGTATATTCCAAACTCATCATCCTCTTTACTTCTCTTGGACAGTGTTATCCTTGGAAACCTGCTCCAGGGCTCTTTCTATCAAATCACCTGTTTTCTGCAAGAACATAAGGGGAATAATAAAACTCTTAATTTCATAGTGTTTTACTATATGCATAGTATTTGCATATACAAAGTACTTTCCTCACAAGCCCATACAAGTAAATTATTCTAATATTACAAATGGGGTAACTGAGGGTCAGACAAATCCGACAACTAGAAAGCATGAATAAGATTCAAAATCAGTTCTTGTAAGTACACCACCCTTTCCACTACATAACACTGTCAGAAAATCTGTGAGCTCCAATTCTCCCACTTCAAGAGAGAACTTGAAATAGAAAACCAGAGTGCTGAGTCATCTTCAGGTATGTAAATGTTTTTACAAAATTATTAAACAAGGATTCTTGTCATGCTCCAACATTGAAGAGGGTGTTGGGGCATGGGGGAGGGGAGTTCAGACAGTTATCTATAATAAAACAAACTAGACAATCTCAAGAAGGCCTTATCACAGGTTCGCCTTATTTCAAATGATCAACTAGTGGAGATATACCAGTTAATCAATCAGTCTGCAAGCATTTATTAAATTCCAGGCTAGTCCTGAGGTTACAAAAACCAAAAATGATGAAACAAGTCTCTCCTGGTCTCACAAAGCTGATGCTCAGCTAGGAATCTGGTTGGAGCTGTCCTTGGCCACAGGTGCTGACTCAACTTGCTATTCTCAACTTCCCTCCTGCTCTCAGTAGAGGTACTGACACTGTGACTTTTGTAGTCCCTCCATGTGTACAGAATGCCAAAATAGCTGAACGAACACTGAGAAATCCCCATTTTAAGTAGACTACCAAATAATACACTTGTATACTTTGTTGGTGAGAGATAGGGGAGAGGGTAATTGATAACCAAAGGTGGGGTGCAAAATGATCACCACCATACTTTCTCATTACCAAGTATATTCCAAACTCATCATCCCTTTTACTTCTCTCTGATCCATTGGATATAGACCAAATATTGAACATTCTCAGAGCAGTACATTCTCAGGTAGTATAATAGGTAGAGTTCTAGGCTTAAAGTGAGAAAGACTTTCTCAGTTCATATCTGGCCTTGGACACTTACATTTACCTTGGGCAAATCACTTAATTGTGCTTGCCTCAGTTTCCTCATTTGTAAAATGAACTAAAGGAAGAAATGGCAGACCATTCCAATATACTTGCCCAGAAAATCCTAGATGGGATCACAAAGAGACACAACTAAAAAGACTGAACAACAAAAATTGCACATTATAGTCCCTAGCTCCATAGTTTCACATTTCACCTAAGGATAGGTCAGTGTATATCAGTGACTAGGTAAAGTGTCACAGGGAGAAACAATTCCTTACTAGATAAGAATTGTGGGAATTGAGTGGGAATTTGAGCAATCATAAGCCAAAATAACTTACTGGGAACAGTTTTAACATTCCTTGAGGGAATTAAAGTTTAAAGGTTAAGCCATAAATGAAAGAGACTGGTTGCAGAAGATTTTCATGCTGAGAGATAATAATAGCTATTATTTATCTAGTGCTTTAATATTTGCAAAGCACTTTACATGTTATCTCATTTGGTCATTAGTAAAGATTAGGATCAGAGTAAGAGGTAATATATGGTAAGAGTCAGAGATCTATTTGTCCAAGTCAACTTCTAATCCCAAAAAGTTTTAGCTTTTTACAACAGCCATGTTCATTCTCAACTTTCACCACATATTCCAACATACAGTTTTGGTGTGACCACAGGGTAATTTTACTTCCTTCTTAAAATCTATGCCCACAAAGGCATGAGCTCAGATTTGTAGATCACTAATCTCACAACACTGGTTAGTGTAAAGACATGGCAAGTATGGGAGGCAAGGAGGAAGAGAAGGAGTAAAGGATGGGAAAGGGAGGAAGGAAGGAGGGGGAAAGGAGAGAAGAGGGAGGACACACTTGAGTCCATATCTGATGGGTAGGATGTTTCCCCCTGAAAAAAGCCCAAATTTCTCTGTGTAAATTCTGCCCATTACTGCAAGTTCTGTCCTCTGGCACTAAGCACAAATCTAATTAACTTTTCTTTCACTTAACAACTCTTTCAATATTTGATGACAGACTATAAATGTTCTTCCTATAAATTTTTTCTTCTCCAAACGAAATAACCCCAATTCCTTTATATGCATTTATAGTATATTCTCTACTCCTTTCACCATTTTAGTATCTCTCTCCTGGGCACATATTAATGTGTTTAATAAAAAGTAATGCCTAATTGCTTTGCAATTTTCCTTGCAGTTTGTCCAGGCCAAGAAACCTACCCATTCATTTATATTCTGAGGTTCCTTAAATTATGGACTTCTCTGTTCACTTCTTAGGCCTTCATTACACAGCTTGTTCCTCCAGTCTGCCTTTTTTTTTTCTTTTTTTAAACCACTATCAAATAGCTGTGATGAGAACTGTTTTATTTTCTAATTGGCTATATAGTAATGGTGGATCCCTTAAATTTCTATTTTTTTTCTGTTTTTTTTCCACTGATGTTCTTGATCTTTTAATTTTCAATAATCTTTTAACTGTCAAATCTATTAGTCTTTTCTCAGTATTTGTATTTC
Organism: Sarcophilus harrisii; assembly: GCF_902635505.1. Classification (NCBI taxonomy): domain Eukaryota; kingdom Metazoa; phylum Chordata; class Mammalia; order Dasyuromorphia; family Dasyuridae; genus Sarcophilus; species Sarcophilus harrisii. The sequence goes on along the minus strand of NC_045428.1, from coordinate 547,377,213 downwards.
TTTTACCTTTAAAACAGTGGAGTTCCCCTTTCATGCACAGATTTTCTCTCTTCCCTCTCCTTCTCTCTTCTTCCCCCCCCCCCACCCCAATTTCATGATGCTGCCCTCTCCTGGTGCTTCTCCTAATCGATTCATTACTTTATATTTTTCTGGACCCCAGCCACAGAAGCCAATTAAGTACTCTACATTTGTATATGCATGTGGGTGAATCCTTTCCTCATAGCAATCCTGTACAGGAAATAATGCAAATATTACAATTTTACAAATGAAAAAACTGTGGCTCAGAGTTTAGGTGACAATTCCTGTTTAAAAAAAAAAAAAGATGTTAAGATATAAGCCAGATGACAAGGGGAATTGTTGTATACTGCATAGGGTACTGGACTCTAGAAAAATGAGTTTAAATCCTGCCTCAGACTAATTGTGTGATTCTCTCTGTGCCTCACATTCCTCATATGTAAAAAGAGAGGGTTGCACATAATGGTCTCTAAGTTCCCTTTCAACTTGAAATTCATGATCCTACCAAAAAAGATTTATCTTTTAATGAAATCTAAATCTAAAATTTATTTAGATTTGAGAATAGTTACATAGCAGAAATAAAACAGTACTATTAATTTCAAAGTAGAGAGATTCAAATGAAGGAGCCAGTGATGAAACTAATGACTTCTGATTTTAATAAAGAAATATCCATAGTCTAATCAACAAGCAAAATAAAAATTTAACCTCATGTAAGTATAAGCAAAACTTGGTGGAATGAGACTCATAATAAGAAAGTGACTCTGTAGATGTTGGCATTTTGTGTTATGAATTATATATTATATTATGAATATATTTATATTATTTATGAGAGGAAATTTAGAAACCAAAGAGAGAAATCTGATGGAAAGCATTTGGATGAATCAATGGAGTAAGAAACAGCAACATTTTTGTCATTATATATTGTAGAACTAGGACATTAGGAGACACTAAATAGGGAAAAGGCCACAAATATGGCTTGGAGTCTTGAATAGTAGTGATAGGGAACTCCACTTGTCCAGACATGTTCTAGCATCAGTCTATCTCTTTGTCATTCTTATTTTCTATCTGTATCTGTCTCTGCTTCTCCTTATATCTCTGTCTCTGTTTTTATCTCTAGATGTGTCTGTCTCTGCTGTCTCTCTCCCAAAAATAGATCAGCTAATAGTTTTTTAATTTGCCTTAACAATAATTGCAGCATTCAAAAAGGTAGAAGTATCAATTAGGGAAATTCTACTCTGAATTTGGCTCTCACTATAGGGTTAGTAACATTACTTCCTTTTTTGACAAGGCTACTAAGTCATAACTGAAAGTTTGGTGGCAAGTGGACAGCAAAAGTGGATGAGTTCACTTGTGGCTCCAAGAAACCATGGCATGCACAGTTACCACATCCCAGTAAAACCATCTTGGGAGATGGTTTTTAGGGTAACCAACAATCCTCAAACCCAATGATGAGTTAGGAGGATGTCTACCACAACTATATGAAGACTTCCCCCGGTGGAATGACTAAAGCAGGTATTGTGGAGCCCTTAGAAATTGGTCAGACATTGAAAATGCCAAGGTCATCAACTACATCCTGGAACACTGACTTTTGTTTTCCCACTGGACCCTGATGACTCTGCAAGAGAGAGTGAGGTTGATGATTTTATGCAACTCTGCCTCACTTAAATCTAATTCACACTTGAGTCATTACTCCATAATGTCATTGGTTCTCTCTGAAAATAAAGGATGAAGGCACACTGGATAGTATGCCAGTCCTGAAGTCAGAAGGATCTGAGTTCAAATCCAGCCTTAGACATAACGCTTACTAGTTGCATGACATGGGCAAATCATTTAACCCAATTGTCTAAAAAGTTCAGGAAAGAAGTTTACCTAGAAAATGAAGAATGAACAACTAAGTTATAAAATTAGGGATATGTTGTAAATATAACTTCCCTAGAGGTTAGGGGTATTAGATTAGATAAAGAGAAAATGGAAATATATAAACTAGGCAGTCATACAATAGGTTTAATGACCATGTTCAAAGAGTAGGCATTAATGGTTCTGTCATATTGGAAGAAGTCCTTCATTGGAGCAGAGGGATCTGTGCTTTTAATATCTTTATCAACAATTAAATGAATGTATAACCAGTACGCTTATCAAGTTTTCAGAAGATACAAACATGGAAGAAATAACCAGCAAATTGGATGATTGTCTTAGGAAATATCTTAATAAGTTAGAACATGAAATTGAATTGAATATGATGAATTTAATAGTAAGAAATGTAAAGTCTTATTTAAAAAAAATTCATTAGTATGGCCAAGAGAAGTATGGCTAGAGAACAGTTTGTGTGTGGGGGGGTGGGGGAAGGAAGTTTTAGTTTAGTGTAAGAAAACAGTGAGACACAGCAACAGAGAAAGCTAAAGCTATCCTGATTTATGTTAAAAGTCATAGTACCATGAGTCAGTACAGTCATTTCAGAAATTTGGAATTATACAAATAATTTTGAATTATGTAAAGTAATTAAACTGTCTATACTCTTTAAACCAGAGATTCTACTACTAAGCTTATATTCCCAAAAAATCATTGGTAAGAAGAAATTCCTCAAATATACCAAAATATTTTATAGCAATATTTTTATGATAGCACAGGATTTGAAACAAAACAAATGCCTACTGGCTGGAGAATTAGCAAACTGTGGTACATAAACATAATGGAATATTACTGTAAGAAATGTTCGATGTGATGAATACAAAGAAGCTTGGAAAGATCTGAATTAACTGATACAAAGTGAATTAAGCAGAGCCAAGAAAACAATCTACACAATGATTACAATAATAACTAGAAAAACAACCTTCCCCAAAAAAGTGAATGTTTTAAAAACAACAAAAATTAAACATGATATGAAAAAAGTTAGAAGAGAAAAACTTTGACGAGACGGAAAGTATACAGAAGTTGAACACTGGACATATTTTGAGATTTTTTTCAATATTTTAATCAAGTAAGCTGATTTTCCCTCTTTTTCCTTTTTATCTTTAAAAAATACTAATTTTTATATGTGACAGTTCTTAGAGAGGGACAGGTAAAAGAATACTTGGGGAAACCATGATGATATATAAGAAACCTCAAAGATGTTATTAAAAACTTATTTTTAAAAAAGTAAAAAATAAAGTTACAGTTCTAAAGGAATAAAAAGGAGATGCTTTCATTGTACTCTATTCCAAGCATACTATATCTGACATACTGTATTTTCTTCTAAGGAAATCACATTTTAGGAGGAATATTGACAAACTGTAAAGTATGTAAAAGTCATTCAGACTGCTGAATAGCTTAAAGTTGATCAATGGAAATAATTAGGGATGTTTAGTCTGGATCTGGAAAGATTTGAGGGAGAGAGGAACATAGTTATTATCAACAAGTATAGTTGAAGAACTTCCGCATGCAATAGAGATTAGAGCTCAAATCATTGGTTGATTTGGCCAATTCAGGCTTATTTCAAGGGCAAATGTAATTTCATTTGAACTAGCCAAAAGTGGAATGAACTTCAGGGGTCCTCAAACTACAGCCCGCGGGCCAGATGCGGCAGCTGAGGACGATAATCCCCCTCACCCAGGGCTATAAAGTTTATTTAAAGGCCCACAAAACAAAGTTTTTGTTTTTACTATAGTCTGGCCCTCCAACAGTCTGAGGGACCATGAACTGGCCCCCTATTTAAAACGTTTGAGGATCCCTGGAGTAGGTGGTGTTTGATTTCCCCTTATGATTTCCTCAAGCAAAAGTTGGCACTTGTTAACTGTTGTAGAATTATTCTTCAGTTGTGGACTAAACTAGATGACTAAGGTCCCTTGCAACTCTACAATTCTGGCACTCTTCCAAAGTCACACAGCTAATAAATATCAGAGCCAGTATTCCCAGGTATTTTGACTTCCAAATTTCAGTGCTCTTTCCACTATAACACAATGACTCTATCATTTGGGGAGATTTCATAGCACTTTCAACAATTCCAAGCAATGCCTTCCTGCAAAAATGAACATTTTAATGCCAATATTTCCCAAGTAAAACTGAATAACGGAATCATGGGATGCCACATTCTAATAAAAATTGCAAATGACTCACAGAAGACTGTGGTTAACACAGTGCTTGATTTGTTACATAGGCACTTAATAAATGTTTGATTGATTGATTGGATAAGGAAACAAGCTTGGGTAGAGGCAGTAGTCATAAGGCAGTCATTTATAACAGCCTTCCCAGTAGCAACAGTAAATTGATCGGATTATTGTTCCTTGAGCAAGAAATAGAAGTGGAAAGGAAGGAACAGGAAAAAGGACACACACATAGGGACTAGCTCAGGCAAGACATTCAAACTAGTAAGGTCCTGGTTCCTGGGTATGTGAGGCTAGAGTGAAGCATGGGCTTGGGCCTAATTAGATGTAAAGGACTGACTGGCATAAAAGACATCATCAAAGAAGTGTCTGGCCTAAAAAGGAAATTTGGCACCAGTTCAGTAACTGGTTGTATAGGGAAAGGCCTGAATGACAGATATAGACCATGGTAAGGCTACACTATTATCAGTAAAACATTAAAAAAACTAGAAAACTGTTTTCAAGGCAATTGGTGGATCTATAGCCTGTGGAGGATTTATGAAAACACACAACTGAAAAATCCAATTCAACAAGCATTTATTAAGCATCTACTGCTTAGCATGCACTATACTGGGCAATGAGAATAAATACCAAAACAGAAAGAAAATATTCCCTACTCTCAAGGAGTTTACATTCTACAGGGATAGAAACATACATACAGAAAAGTGAATATAAACTAATTTCAGAAGTGAGGAATGTAGTACAAACATATATACATATGTGTATATATACATATATATGTATACATATATGAATATGTGTATATATGGAATGCTCCCCAAGTATGTATGTCACACAGGATATAAAGGTGAAAATAGATTGTAATCTACACTAGTGGATCCCCTACATCAGTGGAACTGATGAGATCATCTGTCTGTCAAAGAGTTAGATAATGAATGATAGTTACTACATGATCTGAAACCACTTGCATGATACCTGGTATAAGTCAGTCAATCAATAAGTATTGTTTACTACATGTCAAGCACTATGCTAAGTGCTGAGGATTAAAAAAAAAAAGGCAAAAAGTAGTTCTTTTCCTCAAGGAGCTTGAACATTAATAGGGGAGATAAGATATAAATAACTATATACATACAAGACTGTCGTGGTTCCGGTTGGTTTTCTGGAGGTCTTGGGATCAGCCTTCTTTTCAGTCAGAGTAATCACCACAAGAATAACAGGATAAAGTCCAAATTTTTTATTATCTTCTTCACAGTCTGTTTCCTTGCCTGGGGTCTGGGCCAGCTTTCTGGAGGTCCTCCGGAATGTGTGTTGGTTTCTGTGGGGGAAGCAGGAGGACCACCACCATGGTCTCTATCTTGAAGTCTGTCCCAGTACAAGGGCTTGTGCTCCAGCCTCCAGCCACCACAAAGGTAGGAGATGAAATGATTCTGTCTGGCTGAATTTGTCCCAGTTTATATGTTCTATTATAATTGCATTATCATAGATGTGAATCTTGTAGAATAGGTGTCAATCTTGTAGAATTATATTAAATACCAAGTACATGTACTGAACTAGAGAACTATTAATCACAAGGCTAAACTAGATAACCATTGTCTTATCAATTCTACTGACTTAACACCTTGTAAGAATCCTTGTTTCAAATACAGAGTTCTGGCCCATAACACAAGACATTAACATTGTAAACAGATAATTTCAGGGGGCAAGGCGTTAGCCGAAGAGCATAAACAATATGTCCTGCCATATGCACAATATGGGAGTCACTAGTAGAGGGGTCAAACAAGCCACTCATATAAGAGGAAGTATTAAAAAATGATTGGCAACCAGCTTCTCTGAAATCCTGAAAGAGATAGGTTAGTAGAGATCCCTGTGAGTGTTACTCACAATTTAACATTAACACAATTTAAATCACAAATGTACTGAAAAAGTCTATCTATATACCCCACTACTTATGAATATAAGCCCATACATATTACAAGGGTCCTTACTGAGAGGTCCATGTATATGGATAGATTTGAAGAGGTTCTTGAACTTGGATAGGCAAAAAATTACATTATTTTAATAAGTTGTAACTGAAATTTGGCATTTCTTTCAGTTAACTTTTTTTTAATTCTGAAAAGGGATCCACAGGCTTCAACAGATTTGTGGATCTGTATTTTCACACACACACACACACACACACACACACACACACACACACTTTAAGAGTCCCTGTCTTACCTGGAAGGAGCACCGCTTTCATTCTGGCCTCTAATAATGTAATGAAAGGTTTTATCTCCCCAAAAAGTATTTTCAGACATCAGAATAAGTGGGGAGAGGGAAGGAAAAGCAGACTCCCTACAAATAGGCTGCTAACCTTTCCTCCCTGCTCAGTGTTACAAAGTCCTGCACTTTAAAGTCATCAAGATGTGGGTTAGAGGATATAGGTTCTAATTCTGATATGCATTTCAGAAGAAAAGGTTAGGTTAAAAAAAGACTTGTAATCTGGGTCTAGTTTGACAGCTGGAAAGGGAGGTTGTCAGGCAGGATAGGACTGACTGATCCTAGATAATGAGAGAAGGAAACCACAGTTTTAGAGACAGTCATTTCCTTTGTCTGGACCAAGCCCACAATCCTTTCATTTCTGAGTTTGGGAGTTACTATGAAATCGACCTCATGGAAAAAGATTGAACTTTCTCAGAAAACCCCTTGGGGAAAGAGAACGTAGAGGAAAAATGAAGCCTGCCCATCAGAGGGGCATTATGGTGCAAGGGAAAGTTTTCTGGGCTAGAATCAGAAGACCAGAATTATAGCCTTTATTTGAACATTGACTCTCTGTAAATTTGGGCAACTATCTTTCACTTCCCAAGTCTCAGTTTCTTCTGAAAATTGAGGCAATGTTACACCTGTAGTTCCTGAATTTTCTGAAGTTATGATTCTGTTTACTTTAAAAAGAAAACATAACATAGTGAACCAAAGACTGATCTCTGCAAAGGGAAGGCAATAAAACCTACAGTTTTAGTCCATAAAGGGCTAATTTAATGTGCTAAATAAATGCTGGTTATTATTTAAACAACTTGGAAAAAATTATCATTGTGATACTGTGGTGCTTGAGGACTGCATGTGAGTCTGCATAAACCATAAAACACTTTCAGCATCATAGTAGTTCCACAGCAGAGTACGGAATCCAAATGAGCTCATGTACTACCTTCTTTAAGCCTACATAAAGGCATCTTGCCACTGAGTTCATTATTCTGCAAGAGGAGATAATATCTGAGTTGTCCACCATGTAGAACTAACTCAAGTAGGCACCTTGATTCTACTCTGATGGAAACTTGGGATGTGGCATTCCATCCCAAAATGCCACAAGAATCCTCAGAAGAGACCAGAGATGTTCAATCTACAAATGCTTAAATAGGTCCTAAAAAGGACAAGTGAAACAGATTTCAGACCTTGGGCACCAGATCAGGTCCCCAAGTCTGTTTCTTGTGTCCACACAATCCAAAGAAGAAGGCAAATTCAGTTTCTGGCCCCCATGCTTTGAATAAAGCAAACTTCCATCCCACTCCAACCCTCTTGGATATTGCAGGAAAAGAGATATTATCCATATCTAATAGGTTTAACAATGCATCCAGCTAAGTTATTAATAAAAAGAGACTGTTCCTCCTCTCATGGTAGGACAAGGCAGAAAGTCTTCTCCCAGAAGCACATCCCTGTATTTCTCAGATGGATGGGTATCTCTGTGCTAGATGATCTGGGTATGCGTAAAGCCAAGCCCTATTTTACACACTAATAATGGGAATTCCAGAATCAAAAAATCCCCTCTGTCAATTCAGGCTAGTACCCTCTCTGCAACTTAAAAGTCTTGGAATACTGCCCAGATCAGTGAAAAGTTAGGCAATCTGCCTGGGAATCAAATAACAAATATATGTCAAAGGCAAGATTTGAATCTCAGTTCAATAAACAACATGTTTACCAGAAAAATATAAATTTTGTTCCCAATAAAAATTTAATAGCTCACCTAAAATACTTTATAACAATTTCCTTTATACAAGCCAGTATTTGAAAGGATTGTTTCCATTCCCCACCATATACTTTTTATGCACATGACTTACTATTTGGAGTCCTTTATGAGCAATTTATGAAAAGACTGCTTGTCATCCTATAAATTCCTCAAAGGTTAATTAAGGTAACTAAGGTATATGTTTATCAGATTATCTGGCACATTGTAGGCAATTAATAAGAGCTTATTGACTAACTGGTGGCCTTATCAATGCTTATTGACTGACAGAAAATGCTATGGTTAATGAACTAGAGAAGGCCTGTTATCTTAAAATTCAATTCAATTAAACATTGAATGCTTGATGTGGCTAAGACAGGTGTCAAAGCTGCCTCTTACAATACTCCCAAGAGCAGTCAAATTAAAATGCAATTAATAAATATTTAACAAAATAAATAAAAATACATTAGAATATGGACAATGTTGCTCATCTCATCTTCTTTTGAGCTTCAGTTCTGCTTTGCTCATAGAAAATGGCATCTTCTAGATGCCCATCAATTGGAGAATGGCTAAATAAATTGTGGTATATGAATATTATGGAATATTATTGTTCGGTAAGAAATGACCAACAAGATGATTTCAGAAAGGTCTGGAGAGACTTATACGAACTGATGCTGAGTGAAATGAGCAGAGCCAGGAGATCATTATATACTTCAACAATACTATATGATCAACAATACTATATGATCAATTCTGATGGACCTGGCCATCTTCAGCAATGAGATGAATGAAATCAGTTCCAATGGAGCAGTAATGAACTGAAACAGCTACACCCAGTGAAAGAACTCTGGGAGATGACTAAGAACCATTACATTGAATTCCCAATCCCTATATTTTTGCCTGCCCGCATTTTGGATTTCCTTCACAGGCTAATTGTATAATATTTCAGAGTCTGATTCTTTTTGTACAGCAAAATAACAGTTTGGTCATGTATACTTATTTTGTATTTAATTTATACTTTAATATATTTAACATCTACTGGTCATCCTGCCATCTAGGGTAGGGGGTCAGGGGAAGGAGGGGAAAAATTGGAACAAAAGGTTTGGCAATTGTCAATGCTGTAAAATTACCCATGCATATAACTTGTAAATAAAAAGCTATTATTAAAAAAAAGAAAGAAAGAAAATGACATCTTCTATGATAAGGTTATGCCATGTTGGGCAATGTCATGAAATCAATTCCAAAGTTCTTCAAAGTGTCCTTGCATCTCTTCTTCTGACTGCCATGTGAGTGCTTGCCCTCTTTAAGTTCTCCATAAAGTAGTCTTTTGGACAAGCATATATTTGGTATTTGTACAATGTGGTCCCCCCATTGGAGTTGCACTCTCTGTAGTAGACTTTGAATACTTGGTAGCTTAGTTCAAGAAATGACTTCAGTTAATACAAAACAATTCCAATAGATGGGATGAAAAATGCCATTCACATTGAGAGAGAGAACTATGGAGAGTGAATATCGATCAAAGCATAGAATTTTCACCTTTGATTGCTTGTTCATTTTTTCTTTGTCATGGTTTTTTCCCTTTTGATCTGATTTTTCTTGTACAATATAACAAATATGTAAATATCTTTTAAAAGGATTGCACAGAATGTTTGTGGTAGCCTTCTTTGTAGTGACCAGAAACTAGAAACTGAGTGGATGCCCATCAATTGGAGAATGGCTGAATAAATTGTGGTATATGAATGTTATGGGATATTATTGTTCTGTAAGAAATGACCAACAGGATGATTTCAGAAAGGCCTAGAGAGACTTACACGAACTGATGCTGAGTGAAATGAACAGGACCAGGAGATCATTATATGCTTCAACAACAATACTCTATGATGATCAATTCTGATGGATGTGGCCCTCTTCAACCATGAGATGAACCAAATCAGTTCTAATAGAGCAATAACGAATTGAACCGGCTACACCCAGCGAAAGAACTCTGGGAAATGAGTATGAACCACTACATAGAATTCCCAATCCCTCTATTTTTGTCTGCCTTCATTTTTGATTTCCTTCACAGGTTAATTGTACACTATTTCAAAGTCCGATTCTTTTTGTACAGCAACATAACTGTTTGGACATGTATACACATATTGTATTTAACTTATACTTTATTATACATATTTATAATATATTTAACATGAATTGATCAACTTGCCATCTGGGGGAGGGGGTGGGAGGAAGAGGGGAAAAATTGGAACAAAAGGTTTTGCAATTGTCAATGCTGAAAAATTACCCATGTATATATCTTGTAAATAAAAAGCTATAATAAAAAAAGGAAAAAATTGTTATGCCAAAAATTAGTAAAAATAAGTAAATAAAATAAAAAATAAAAAGGACTGCACATGTTTAACCTATATCAGATTGAGTGTTGTCTTGAGGAGGGGGAAGGTAAGGGAGGAAGGGAGAAAAATTTGGAACAAAGTCTTATAAAAATGAATGTTGAAAACTATCTTTACACGTATTTTGAAAAATAAAATACTATTGAGAAAAAAAGAGGGAGAAAGCACCTCAGTGTCTGGTATCTTATCCTGCCAGGTAAACTTCAGAATCTTCCTAAAGCAATTCAAATGGAAGTGATTCAGTTTCTTCATGTGGTGCTGGTAGACTGTCCAGGTTTCAGAGCACACAGCAATGCAGTCACTCATAGATTTAGACTGCAATCTCCTTGAGGATAGGGATTGATTCTCTTTTTTTCCTTATTAATATCCCCAGCACTTGGCACAGTGTGCCTAATGAATATTTATTGACAGTTGTCTATTGTCATTGCTCTAGTCCCTAGAGAAACACTCAAGACAAACACTCCTCACAGGCAATAATTTAATGCCCCCTCTCACTTGTCTCTTTAGACCAGTCCTCATGATTGCATTTGTAAGTTTTGATTTGAGGCAGGTCTCTGCTGTCAGTCCCTGTAGCCATCTATTCTATGCTCCATGGACCAAGGAAAACTATACCAACTCCATCTTTTTACTCTCTCTCTTTGGAGAAATCCTCTAAAACTCCCACTATAGAGTGAGGGGGTAAGGTTACCCTCTAGTTTTTAGCTTCTTCTTTCCCAAACTAGAAAGAAACACAACTCCTAGGATCTTTAGAGACTTCAGTCCCCTTGCAGAAGGCCAGCTAAAGCCTTACTGTTACATACCACACAAAATAATTTCAAGAGGAAAATGGCATTACGATTGGAAGGACCAGGAATAGCCTTGTAGAAAAGGTTTTGTTTTACTTTTTCTTCTCAGTGGGGAGGTGGAAGAAAAAGGGAGAGAAAATAAATTTTATGTTTAGTTAAAAAAAACTAAATTTTATAGAAGGTGGGACCTAAGTTAGTCTTCAAAAGAAGCTATGATATAGTTAGTATGAAAATATATCTTGCGTGATTTCACATATATATTGGAACCATATTGTTTGCCTTTTCAATGGGTATTGGGCAAGGTGGAGAAAGGGAGATAATTAGGAGCTCAAGATTTCAAAAAAATGTTAAAATGCAAATGTGGGTGTATGTGTATGTATGTAAAGTTTGACAGCATATATATATGTATATATATATATGTATATATATACATATATATATATATACATATATATATATCAGACATGGGAGGTCAGTCTGGTTAAGTAAAGTCATGTGGACTGCTGGAGGTTAATTATGGCAAAGGTAGTGCAAAGCTAGTGGGTGGAGAAGGGAATTCTAATATTCCCATGCTGCTTTCTGATGTAACAAATGAAACCCACAAATTCCATTTGTAATTCCTGTTTTTGAGTTCTCTGAACCAAAAACTCAGACATTCACTCTGACTAGATCCCTTTCAGATCTCATTATACAGTTTTTGCTTTCCACCCTGTTTGTTCTCAGGTATCCTCTGACTCTTTGTAGCTTGTCAACTGGTCTTCTGAGTTCCTGGTATTGTTCCAGACTCTTCAAGCATCTTCTGTTCTGGGGCTTTTCTTTCCTTTTCCCTTCCTCCTTCCTTCTTCCTCTTTCTTCTTTCCCCCCAGCAAAGAGAATCTAGGTTTCAGTTCAACATATTTCTTTGCTTTAAAAGTTAGAGAAGTTTGCATTTAAGTTCTTCCATCTGGGGCTCTTCAGCCCACCCTCAGGGCAATAAAATCAACTTTCATGTCAGAGGGCTAAGTCTAAGGAAGTCTGGACTTCCTTCTCATCACAGATTCTGCCTCTTACCAAAAATACCCACTAGGAATAGCCAGAGAATACAAAATGACCAGGGGAGGAAAATTCTATCATACTACTCCACAGAGGTTTTTCTATTGGTCCTCAAACAAGATACAAAGACACAATTATGTCAAGAATACTTTTTGAGAAATCCAGACAATGTAATCATATAACAACAAAATATAATAATTATAAAAATAATGAGAATTTATGTAGCACTTAAAAATTTATGAAATGTTATATATGCTGTCTCATTTGATCTGCACAACAACTTTGCAAGATAAGTACTATTACTATATCCATTTTCCATAGGAGGAAACTCAGGTTAGGAGACTAGTGACTTAGGCAGAGTCTCATACAGCTAGTAAGTCTCTACGGCAGGATTTTATCCCACATCATCCTGACATCCAGTCCTTTGCTCTAACCTCTAGAATACCTAGCTATCTGACTTTCCTGACCTTAGGAGGGTACCTCGTTCTGATCTTAAATTAACTTAATTATTAATTTGTAATATATAATTAATAAAATTAATTAAAAACTTAAATTAACCAAATTTTCCTAAAGGGAAGGGAGCACAGATTTATCAAGAATCCATAGTGTACCCAACATTGAGCTAAGCATTTTACAAATATTATCTCATTTAATCCTCACAACAACCCTGTGAGACAGGTTTTATTTTGAATTCTATTTTATAGTTAAGAAAACTAAGGCAGATAAGGGCTAGGTAATTTGTACAAAGTCACACAGCTAATAAACATCTGAGGCTGAATTTAAACTTGTTCCTGACTCCAGATCCAACTCTGATGTGCCATCTAGTACTAATTTAACAAGCCACTGGTAATAGTAGCCTCCCTTCTTTTCCTCTTAAATACCATAATCAAAATCTTCTCTATGTCCATATCCTGACAAAATGGCAGCTTGTATACTCACAAAGCATTTCTCCTGGTCTCCACAAGTCATTTCTCTAATTACAGTTCAGATGCACACTTGCTATACGGTATAATGTTTTCAGAACCAAGGATTGATATTTACTAAATTGATAATAGCACATGCCCTAGTATCAGAACCAGTAGGAATACATTCCATTAGAGAAAACTGTTTACATATTTTTATTTCTTCTGTATTCAAGATTTGCTCTTCTGGCTGGATTCACAGCTCAGCAAAGGGTCTTCATTCTAAGCAAGGCTTTGAGATTCAGAGCTGGAAGGGGCCAGAAAGATCAGGACTAAGCCCTTCATTTTGCAAATGGAATCTTGATGGGACTTTGATCAACATGACAATATGTCGATATGCCCCATCAATCATACAAGAAGCCTTTGTTTGGGACTTTAAAGGATTCTCCTCTGGAAGATGTAGATATGTTGAGAGGCAGTTTGATATAACTGATGGAACACTGGACTTGAGATCAAAAGGACAATGGTTCAAATTCTACTTCAAGACACTTATTATCTGGTTGTTTGGCTATTTTCAAGTCGCAGCCAAAATCCCGTCTTCTACAAGAAGTCTTTCCCAAATCCCCTTCAATGTTAGAATTTCCCCCCTGCTAATTTCCTCCAATTTATCATGTCTATAACTGTTCATACATAGTTGTCAGGTTCTCGCTTCAATTTGGTTATGAATTCTCTGAGAAAAAGGACTATCTTTTGCTTTCTTTATATCCCCAACACTTAGCACAGGCCCTGACACATAGTAGGCACTCTGACTAACAATTTCCCTGAGCCTAAGTTTTTTCATCTGCAAAATGAGAGGATTGGATCTTGTGACCTTTAACGTCTCTTTTAGCTATAAATCTATGCTTCTTGGTCCATTAATGCCTCATGTAGAGAGAATTGAGATTAGTACTTTTTGATCCATTCACACCTCATTAAGAGAAGTGTGGGAGAATCCCTCAATATTATCAGTCACCAATACCAGAGATGAGAACCCAGTACACAGTCCCAAAAGTGAGGTTGTGAGACAGATATAGAAAAGCAGAATACTAGATTTTGCCCTCCTCCTCTCAGCTACTTGAGTTTTGTTGGTCCATTGAGGGGAAAAAAGGTATCTTTCCTGCAGCCCCAAATCTATTTCTTTGTGGGGAGAATTAGAGGTTATTCACAGTAGACAAAGAGGGTTTCTTGATTCTTGTTGGTTCCCTTGAGTTAAGGGATTTTTAACTCATAGATTTAGAACTAGAAAGGACTCTAGAGAACTTAGATGAAGAAACTAAAGCCCAAGATGTTTAGACTATTTTTCAATGATCTTCCTAAACTCCAAATCCAGTATTCCATTCATCCTATTAGAAGTCCTTTAAGTTTTCCACAATGATTGAGGGATACTGAGAATCTTTTATATTGTTTAACATATTCTTCATTGTGAAATAGAGGCTGTTAACATCTGATAAATGTTCTTATCTAGAATGCTTACTTAAGAACTGAGGATCCTTTTGCCCATATCAGTAAGTTGTATATTCTGAAGTGCCCAGAAGAAACTCTGTATGGGGACAAAATAAGCCAAAGAGAACAAATTCTTGAATGTTTTCCCAACATGGAACCCAATCCATGTAGACACAGAGCTTGGGGCTCTGGGTCATAGGTTCCATAAAGATTATGAAACTGAAACACAGAAAGATCATGACTTGTCAAAAAGTCATATAAATACTCAAAAGCAAAACAAAATTTCGAACTTGGGTCCTTTGACTCCAAATTCAAGGTTTTTTCCATTTCACTATTTGCTTTCTTTTCCTCAAACTTTCCAGTTTTAACCAATTTTGATAATGGATTTGACACAGAAACATATAATAAAAAGAAAACATCCATACCCCTATTTATTGTTGTTTCATTGGTTCAGTTGAAGCTGCTGTTTCATTGGCTGCAAAGCCAATGGTTCATTTTAGATCAATAAGAAGCTAACTTTTCTTACATGTCATCAAGTTCAATCTCTTTCTCTCTGCCTGTCTGTCTGTGTGTGTGTCTATCTCCCTCTGACTCTTTCTCTCTGTTTCTGTCTCTGTCTCTGTCTCTCTCTGTCTCTCTTTTTCTCTGTCTCTGTATGTCTGTCTGGCATTCTGAATGCATACAATATGTATAAATCTCACAAATGATATGCTGGATGAGTTTACTGTGCATATTTACCCATTATTTCAACTTTTTTCTTTATAGAAACCTTTATACTGCTTTGCCTAATTCCAGAATTTCATGGAACACAGTTTGAGAAATATGAAATGAACCCTACTGAATATACATCCCTATTAAGTTTAATCATCTTAGATTATTGAATCTCAGGGTTCTCACCTTTTGAGATCCTCTGGGGACCATGGTTCTGGAATTTAATGTGTTTGCTGTCCTTCACAACTTTGTGATATCCACAGGTTGGATAAGCACACAATCTCTGTCTTAATGTAAAACTTTCAATAAATGTTAAACACAATGCCAGGAACAGATTGTGCCACTAAAACTTCCCTCCAGTTTGACATTGATTTCTTAATATTCACTACCAAGATCTCCTTGGAAATGCATGAATTTAAAACTTTAAGGAATTGATAGGAAACCATGATTCTATACAACTATATTGTAACTATCTAAGATAATGTGGTTATGACAGAGGGGCAGGTGGATTTTAAGTCCAGAGAAGGGAGAGTAAAGGATTAAGAATCTTTCATAGTGAGAATGTCATATGGCAAAATCTCAGGCCTACAAGTTAAAAATTTTAGGTTCTGAACCAGCATCTCTACCAACTACCTATAAACCTGGGCCTCTAGAGAAAATTATGAAACTTCTGCCCCAATTAACTATGCATTTATGCTTTCTATTCTCATGTGATAATGCAATGTAATGGTCAGGGCTCAGGTTTTAGAATCAGGAAGGCCTGAATTCAAATCTTATAACACTTACTAGTTGTGTGACTCTAGGCAAATCACTTATTCTCTGTCTGTTTCAGCTTCATCATCTGTAAAATGAAGATCATAATTTCACTTCTTGTGTTCAGTGTTGTGAATATCAAAAAAAGTATTTACAAAATCCCTGACACAGTACAATGACACATACTAAATGAATAATAAATGTTTCCTTCCTTTCTTCCAAATGGACACTCATTTCAAATAGTCCTTTTATTAATCTTTGATTGATTCTCTGTTATACTACCCACAGCAGATATTACAAATCTCTCTCCTCAAGCTCTAGATTGATCCCATAGTCCTCTTTCTCTCATGAGCTGTCCTTGCCTTCCATTTGACACTGAGAAAATTCAGACTGTCCATCATGGTATCTTGTTGTCTATACTAGACTTCAATTTATCCCCTCCTCCTTTTCTCTCATCTCAGAAGATAAGATGCCCTTTTTCCTTGTCAATTAAGTGAACTTCTCCACTTGTGTTCTCAATCAGTCTTCCTTCCTTCTGTCTCTTCTAGGAATTTGCTTCTCTCTCTCTGTTTGTCTCTGTCTCTCTGTCTCTGTCTCTGTCTCTGTCTCTCTCTGTCTCTCTCTCTCTCT
The DNA here is from genome assembly GCF_902635505.1 of Sarcophilus harrisii. Taxonomy (NCBI): domain Eukaryota; kingdom Metazoa; phylum Chordata; class Mammalia; order Dasyuromorphia; family Dasyuridae; genus Sarcophilus; species Sarcophilus harrisii. The sequence continues at coordinate 547,360,461 of NC_045428.1, read as the reverse complement.
CTGTTTGTCTCCCTCCTTCCCTCCTTCCATCTTTTCTTCCCTGTCTCTCTCTTTCTCTCTTTTTCTCTCCTCTCCTCTCCCTTCCTTTTTTCTACTCTTCCTCCCTCCTTCCTTATCTCTTTTCCCTAATCTATCTTTTCTTGGTGCCTAGAAATGTGCTTATTTCCAGAATCTTTAAAAAAAGACAAAAAGCTTTTTTTGACTTCGTCATTCCCTCGAGTTCTTATTTTATATCTATCTTCCCCTTCACTACTAAATTTTTAGAATAATTTACACTGCTTTCTTCCCTTCCTTCATCATCCATTTATTACTCAACTCTTTGTAATCTGGGTTCCAACACAACCATTAGACTGAAACTGTTCTCCAAGGTCACTAGCAACTTCTCAATAACTTTTAAGTTATAAAATTTAAATAATATATATGTCTTATAAGTTAATAATAGCTTTTTCTAAGTCCTCATCTTCTCAAACTTTCTGCAATAGTTGACGTTGATAACCACTTTCCATTCCTTCACAGTTTCTCCTTGGTTGTCTTCCATGACACTGTTCCTTCTGCCAATTCCCAAAGTGTCCTGGTGTTCCTTCTGCCAATTCCCAAAGTGTAGCATTCTACTATGCCTCAGTCCTTGGCTCTTTCCCTCTGTCCTGTGGAGATTTCTCCAATTCCTATTGGTTTAATTCTCACATCTCTGCAGGTATCTCTTAAATGTAGCAATGAAGCCTCTGTCTTTCCTTCCTGGGATCCCCCAAAGTATTGAGTGCTTGTATTAGGCACTGAGGAAACAAAGACTAAAACAAACAACATCTGCCCTCAGGGAGCTTATCTGTATAATATGTATGCACATAAATTAATACAAAATAAATATTTAAGGGATGAAGTCCTAGGAAGTGGAAGGATCCAGAAAGGCTTCCTGAAAAACATGGCACTTGGGAATTCTAAAAGATGGAAGAAAACAATGAAAGCATTCCAGTCCTGGAAGACATTTTCTGAAAAAGCTTTATTTAACACAGGAGATGTGTACAAGAAACAATGAGTAGAACAGTTTGGCTGGACTATGGGGTATATGAAAGGGAATAATATGTAACATCTATTCTGGAAAGATGGTATATAGCCAAAAGGCAAAGGGTTTTAAATGCCTAGTGGAAGGGTTTGTATTTGATCATAAAAACAAAAGAAGCTCCTGAAGCTTCCTAAGCCAGGAGGAGACATTGAGCTTTAGGAAGGTAATACAGAGCAACCTTCAAATTTGAACTCAAATCCTCTGACTTCAAATCCAGCACTTGTAGACTTCTATATAATATTTAGTGAAATGGGAAGCTGAGGACTTCTCAGAATAATAACTGTGAGAAATTCAAGACTCAGCACCAAAGCTCTGTTAATCATTAAGGCTCTGGAAAGAAGAGCAAAAGACTTCCTTTTCTAGCAAAAAATACCTGAGATAACTTCCTGGACCTTTACTTAATTGCTTAGAGAAAAACATGACTAATTATTTAATGGCCTGGAGATATTCAAGAAGTCTCCAAACTAGCTATCTCTATTTGTTGATTGAGGAAGCCAGAGGTAAACTAAGTCTCCTTGGTTATTCTAACTTCTAACTCCTCTGGCTTAATGGATTACTTACCTGTAAACAAATCTCCTAATTGTGAGGATTATGTGGTTTCTCATAAAATTATTAACTAAGGTAGATTGAACCTATAACCTAAATTTAGTTTATGAAGGTCTGATGGGTTTGGGAAAGAAATTCTTTGTACAAACCTTATAATAGAATGTTCATACTAGCTCAAGTAAGCATTTGTAAACTGACCAGCATAAACTTAGGCAAACACACCTGCAAACATTTGTAAACCTTCTAAAACTGACCACCATAAACTTAGGAAAACACATCTGTAATAAGTCAACTAAATTAGCCTGACTAGAATTTAGCAAACTCGTGCTACTTCCACTTGAGCAAGCATTGAGCAAGGTAGTGAAAATAATGGGATAAGGGGAGGGAGTCATGGATTCTTGTGGCTTATGACTATATAATAGTACTTAACTTCTGTGAAAGTGGCCTCCTCTTTCTGGAGAATTCAGGTTTGCTCAAACCTGCTTGCTTCACATGAGATTCTAATAAAGCTTCTGTTCGTCACTTTGAGAAATCTCTTGATTAGTCATTTTGAGTTAGGACTTGCATCACAAGATGATCCCTCCCTAAGTGATTCAAAGTCAACACATAGAGGAGCTTGGAATCTCTATCATGTCCCTATCCCAAACTTGCTAGGCTAGAGACTTTGGGAGATTTCCTATGGCGTGAAATCTAAAGTTTCCTTGTTTCAGTTATTTTGCTCCCAACAGGGGAACCTCTTTATTTTGTATTGATTGGACTATATCTCCTTTATAGACAATCTCTGATTTGTTTGCTTTAATTCTGTTTTGTTGGAGTTCTGTTATTTATTTAGATAAATGGTTTATTCACTATTTGCTATGTGTGTTCATTGTGAAAATGGTATTTAGTGGGAAGGGAATCCAGTCATTGGTATACAGTATAGGACATTCCTTCCTCATTAAAGGATAAAGATGAATAACACATCATGAAGCTAAAAATTACTTCCCCTAGATTAATAATATTTAAGGGAGCAAATAGATATCACTTTTCTCCAGTATCTCTTCTCTCTGAAGAGAGCAGTGTGGTCAGCTTCTGGCACTAATTTCCTGTTTGCCCTCTAGGCAGCAATTAAAAACTCCCTTGAAGAAAGTTTGGGGAAAGAGACTCTAGAGATATCAGTTCTTGCCTTCTTGTGAGCCACATCTTGACAGACACATGAGTACATATATAACCACATGGGTAAAACAAAACAGCGTAACTCTATATCATTCCTTACATATCTTTCACAGAGCTGCCAAAATAATCTTCCTAATGCACAAATAGGATCATTTTACCACCACTCAAAACTCTCTAATAGCTTCCAATAAAATGCAAACTCATCCTAGAATTTAAGAGCTTCCATAATCTGGCTCCATTCTACCTTTCTAGTCTTTTTTTTTTTTTTTTTTAATATTGTTCTACTTTACGTTGGTTCTACCAAAGTGGACCAATGATCTCATCCTATGTCTTACCATCTGCATGATCTTGTACAATCAATCTTCATTAATTGGAACATATTTTTTTATGGGGCAGGTGAAATTCTTAATTTCCTTCAAGGCTCAGCTAAGGTAGCACCTTTCTATTTCTGATCATCCACCCAAACCACCCAGGTAAAAGTATCACTTCCTCTTAACTTTCCGTAAGAGTATTTTGTCTGAATTTCTCTTTTGTCCTTACATATTCTATGTTGTATATTGCTTTTCTTGTGTATATTTTATATATTCCTCAGTAAATTATCTTGAGATTACATATTATATATATATAATATATATTCATTTCTATATCCCACCTTAGAAAACAAAGGGCCCTTATAGAGAAACCAAAGCCTCCAAAAGTTTCTGACCTCCAACTTGCCATACCAGGAACTTGGGGGAATTTTCCTATGAATAGATTTGGAACTTCTGAGATATTTTGCTCTGAAGTAGAAAGCTAACTAACTGTCAATTGTCTGATTTATTCTAATCTGTATAATAATTCTATTAGCTTGAACAAATTGGTTTATTCACTATTTGTGATTTATGTAACTAATATTTAACAAGAACAACAACAACATAGCAATAGTAATAGATAACATGCATTATACTAAAGCACTTTACAATTGTTAGCATATTTGATTCATATAACAAACCGGAAAGGTAGTTGCTATTATTATCCCCATTTTACAGATGAAAAAACTGAGGCAAACCGATTAAGTTACTTGCCCAGGGTCATCCAGGGTTTCCCCACATAGTCTAACTTTGAGCATTTACAGGCAGAGCATGTGTTTTTGCTATTAATGTCATCAGTATTTTCCAGGAAACTGGCAGGTTCCATGGAAATCTGTTTTTTACTGCAATGATCTCAAAACAGCAGCTGTTCCTAAAAAGGCTGTGGGTATTTAGAATTATGAGCAGATGTCTAGATTTAATCATACTTTTGTTATTTAGAAACCACCTTTCAGTTTAAAATTGAATTGCATTGAATTGAATCGAATGTCAGAGATGGAAGTTACCTTACAATACAAAACACAGTATCAGCATTGGAAAAGATATTAGACCATAGACTGTAAAATGACTGAGTTGACAGGATTAAAACATATTAAAAAAAAAAAAACATAGGGGCAGCTAGATGGTGCAGGGGATTGAGCACCACCCCTGGAGTCAGGAGGACCTGAGTTCAAATCTGATCTCAGACACTTAACACTTCCTAGCTGTGTGACCCTGAGCAAGTTACTTAATCCCAAATACCTAGCCAAAAAAAAAAAAAAAGTAAATATAAAATATATAGTGTATATTTATTATGCACATATATATATGAGGGAAGGGCAAAGGAAGGGGAGGAGTCTCAAAACAGAGACAGTCCATGTTTCCCAATCATCTCCAGCACATTTGCCTGCACTACAGTCACCATCCTCATCTTCCTCTTCTCTCTCCCACCAGAATCTTGGACTTTACCCTTAAAACTACCCTGAACTCTGATAATTGAGCTTCCACCTTATTTTTGCCCAGATTAAGGACCACTTCGTGGACATTTCTAAAACATGCTTCCATGTGCTCCCAACCCATGCCTCTTTTCTAGCTATCTTACATTACCTTCCCTAATTAGAATGTAATCATCTTAAGGCTGTCTTATTCACCATATGCTCTGGAGCTATTTTGCCAACTCCTAACTCATACTGGAAGGTTGGGTCCCCAGAACTCATCTACTATCTCTTTCAAGGCTTTAGGGTTAACTGTGAGGGATTGGAGTATATTTTTCTAATGCTTTATAGCACATGAGCTCTATATGTATGATTCCTCCCATGATTATAAATTGATATTAATTAGCAAGCCAGACAATTTTGTTGTTGTTGATCAGTGGTTATCAGTCATGACCTATTTCAATTTTCTCAGCAAAGATACTGCAGTGGGTTTGTCATTTCCTTTTCCAGCTCATTTTCCAGATGAAAAAACTGGGACAAACAGGGTAGAGTGACTTGGCCAGGGTCACACAGCTAGTAAGAGTCTGAGGCTGAATTTGAACTCAGTAAGATGAGTCTTCCTGATTCCATGTTGGGTACTCTATTCACTATCCTCCCTAGCTGCCCATTCCTCCTTCCCCAGACTTAATTAGCTTTTAGAAAGGGTATTTTATGAAGGTAGTGTAGTAGGAATAGTTAGCATAAAACATTCCCCCAAAAGTCTTTGACACACTTTCCTAAAAGCATATATTCCCAAAAGTCCAGGGGGAAATGGGCTCAAGTTTAGAGGGCACATTTGGCAAAGTAGTAACTTACAATTCCCGGAAGTCTTTTTTGCTGGAGTCTTCAAGATGTTTCCCCTTTGGTATAGACTTATTGCTAGCATTTGTATAAAACTTTAAGATTTGCAATGTATGTTATCTCATTCTAGCTTCATAATAACCCTGGGAGGTAGTTTTTTTTTTTAATAGCTTTTTATTTACAAGTTATATGCATGGGTAATTTTACAGCATTGACAATTGCCAAACCTTTTGTTCCAATTTTTCCCCTCCTTTCCCCCCCCATCCCCTCCCCCACATGGCAGGTTGACCAATACATGTTAAATATGTTAAAGTATAAATTAAATACAATCTAAATACATGTCCAAACAGCTATTTTGCTGTACAAAAAGAATCGGACTTTGAAATAATGTACAATTAACCTGTGAAGGAAATTAAAAATGCAGGCAGACAAAAATAGAGGGATTGGGAATTCTATGTAATGGTTCATAGTCATCTCCCAGAGTTCTTTCTGGGAGTAGCTGGGTGTAGCTGGTTCAATTCATTACTGCTCTAATGGAGCTGATTTGGTTCATCTCATTGCTGGAGATGGCCACATCCATCAGAATTGATCATCAGATAGTATTGTTGTTGAAGTATATAATGATCTCCTGGTCCTGCTCATTTCACTCAGCATCAGTTCGTGTAAGTCTCTCCAGGCCTCTCTGAAATCATCCTGCTGGTTATTTCTTACCAAAAAATAATATTCCATCATATTCATATACCACAAATTATTCAGCCATTCTCCAATTGATGGGCATCCACTCAGTTTCCAGTTTCTAGCCAGGTAGTTTGTTTTTCTTTTTATAAAAATTTTACAAAAGAGAAAAATGGAAGCAGACAGAAGTCACATGACTTGCCCAGAGTCACACAGCTATTAAGTAGCTGAGTATAGATTTAAGTTCAGGTCTTCCTGACTCTAGGTTCAGCATTTCACCACCAGGTGTATGTATAACTTTTCTGCTAGGCCCTTTGCAGAGACTCACATCTGCTTTCTGCATCGTATCATTTGTCCTTGGCTCCAGATGCAGACACTGTCATCAATCATTTCAGGGATATTGTGAGGACATTGTAGAAAAATCCATCCTTCTCCAAAATGTATGAGGCATGAAGTGTAGTCCAAGACTTGGGCCAAAGTCTTCTGTTCCTCTCCCCACACTCCAAGTGAATCCTTCTTATGGGTTTAGCTGCTGCCAGGTACTGGAATCTCTGCTTGTAGATACCTTTATCCTTCACATGGTCTTCAGGGGACATGAGCAAGATCCTCAGCCACCCCAAACAGACTTCCTGCCGTACCCAAGGGAGTTGTTTCCTTCACATTAGCATCTAGTGAAAAACTGAAATGTGTTCTCATTTGATAAACGTTTTTAGTGCTTGTTTCAGATGGTGATTTTATGGATTGACTCAACCTACCTTCCACCCTTACATCTATATCACAGAATTTCAATTGGAAGGGACCTCAATGGCCCTCTAATTCAATCTATACCTGCAGAAAATGCCCACTATAGCACACTTGAAAAAGCAGCTATCCAGTCTTTCTATAAAACTCTCCATAGAGGGAGAAACCCACTACTCCCTGAGATAGCTCATTTTGCTCTGGATTGAGTTCTAAGGTTTTCCTTATAAAACAATAACTTGCCTTTCTGCACCTCCCACCTATTGCTCCTAATTCTGCCCTCTTGGCCACATGAAACAAGTTGAATGCCACATCTAACATAACAGCCTTTTAACTATTAGGCCATTTTTTCCCTGATGTTGGACATAAATTTGTTTCTTTGTTACTTCTACCCATCACTCTTGGTTCCACCCTTTGGAGCCAAATGGAAGAAGTCCAAGCCTTCCTCCATGACAGCCCTTCAAATTCTTGAAGGCAGAGATTATTTTTATCCTGGAGGCTTCCCTTCTCCAGGCCATAAAAATTCCCAGTTCTTTTAATTGATTCTTATTTGGCACGTACTGAAGAACCTCTACCATCGTGGTGAACCTCCTTATTACTCTCCAGATAATACCCATCCTTCTTACACTATGGCACCTAGAACTGAACATAATACCACCTAGAACTGATCATTATAGGACTTAGAGCTGGAAGGAATCTAGGATAATCCAGACCAACTCCTAATAAGCAATAAGGGAAACTGAGGCACAGAAGACAAAGAATTGACCATGGCCACATTGAAAAATCCAGAGATCATTTAATTCATCAATTTTCAAAGTGTGTTCTACAGCTGTCTGGAGGCCTCTCAGATCCTTTTAGGGGGTTCACGAGGCGAAAACTATTTTCATAATAATACTAAGACATTATTTGTCTATTAAAATATTCCCTTTTCCAACTACATGTCTGTGTGAGGCTAGATTTCCTTTACATACTTTAACCAAAAAAAATACCCCAACAGATTCACCATAGAGGCAAATATAAGGATCTAGTTATCTTCTAATTAAGCCATATATTAAGGAGATATTACAAAATATCTAAAACAACATCACTCTTCTCATTAATCTTTTTTGTTTTGGAAAATGCAGTTATTTTTGACAAAAACATATTAACATGTCATGGATTTGTTATTATTTTTAATGAATTAGTATTTTCAAAATGTATGTGTTTTAATTTCTAATGTAGTAATAATCAATAGATACAATCCACATCATCTGGAGTTCTTAATATTTAAAAAAATAAATAAATAAAGGGTTCCTGGGGCAGCTAGGTGGCACAGTGGATAGAGCACCAGCCCTGAAGTCAGGAGGACCTGAGTTCAAATTTGACCTCAGACACTTAACACGTCCTACCTGTGTGACCCTGGACAAGTCACTTAACCCCAATCACTTCAGCAAAAAAGAAATTAAGAAAGAAAGAAAAAGAAAAACGAAAAGAAAGGGTTCCTGAAACCAAAACATTTGAAAACCACCAATCTAACCTAATATTATCATTTGACGAATTAACACATAGAAGCAGGAAAGTACTTGCCCAAGATCACCAGGAAACTAGTGGCCAGGAGCTAAGCCTAGAACTCAGATTCTCTAACTCCATATCAGTGAGTCTACAAGCATTTATTAAGTGCTCACTATGCATCAGGTTTTGGATCAAGTATGGAGAATATTTAGAAAAGTAAACCCAGTCCCATCCTCCAGAGAGCTTGCAATCCAATGAGGGAGAAAACATTTAAATAAATACAAGATATATAAAGGGAAAAAAAGGAAGGTAATATGAGAGAAGAGATTAAAAGATGCAGGAGATGGGGAAAGGCTTCCTAGAGACTCTGCTTTAGGGAAGAATTTGCAAAAAGAGCTAGAAGCATCATAAGATTAGAATATTTAAAGATCATCTATCCTTCTTCATGATCTCCCCATTTTTCAGAGGACAACACAGGAAACTGTGGTTGGCCCCACGTTCACCAAGCTGAGATTCATGCCCTTCTTTTCTGCTCACCACCTCTATTTTTTTCCCATTGCCCTAACCAGATTTCCTCTGTGGTTTAGCTTGGATTGCCTAAATACAATAGCTGCTTTAATTCTCTAGCCCCCTTTTTCCAAGACTGTATGATATACTCCTAAGAAAGCTTTTTCTACAATCAGACAAGCCTTAATGCTGTCACTCACTGCATTTGCAACTTGGGCCAAATCCCTTCTGTTTGAAACTCATTTTCCTCATCTGCATAATGAGGACATTGGATCTCTAAAACCCTCATATTATGAGATTATGTGTTCCAGTGGTCAAAACCACTTAGCAGCTTGGCCACCTTTCAGTCCCAGGACACTCATCTTCCCCTGGTCCATGCCTTATCCATTGAATGATCCCTCTGTTCTATTTCCTACCCCATTTAATAGAGCCCTCAACTCTGTCCTTTCACTATTCAATCTCTAAACACAGATAACTTCCTTGAGAGTGATGTTTGCCCTTCTTATTTGAAGATCATCATGATGTGGGAATCAAGAGTGTTCAACTATGACTGATCAGCCCAATATGAGTTCAGAAAGCTTTACCACAGGTGGCCACAAATAGTCCATTTAAACATTTGGGAGGGAAATGTCTACATTTGTGCATCTCATGTTTCTTTTGAGCTACTGCAATTCTGCTTTGCTCATACAGCACAGAGTAGTCGTTTCATGTGAACATGCTATGCTTGGAGGTTCTGCCAGCATCTCCAGAGTCTCACAATTGATACTCAAGTTCTTCAGAGAGCTCTTGAGATATCCTTGTATCGCTTCTTTTGATCTCTGTGTGAGTGCTTGCTTTGTGTGAGCTCTACATAAAATATTTTAGCCAAATGTGCATACAGCTATGCTCTCTGCAGTAGAGTTTGAATGTTCAAACTGGGAAACGATTAAAAACCCTGAATGCAAAAGCCCCCGAAGTCCCCATTCCCCCTCCAGATTGCCCTTTTCTCCCATTATTAGGGAGAGTCCAGACTTGCATTCTAATCATGGAACTCTAACCCAGAAATAAAAGAATACAAGTAATAAACTCTTAATTCAAAGCCATCTTCACCTTTAAAAGAAGTACGAGAAGTGTTGGGATATAGCAGGGGACAGCACCTGTAAGTTTTGAGCCATCTATTGCTCTATTTGTTATTATAAAGTCTCAAGTCACAATTAAAAATATAGTTTAAGGCTATATTCTCATGGGAGCATTTTCCCTCAGTTAATTCCACACACCCTCTATTTCTTCTTCTTCTTTTTTTTATAACTTTTAATTGACAGAACCCATGCCTGGGTAATTTTTTTACAACATTATCCCTTGCACTCACTTCTGTTTCGATTTTTCCCCTCTCTCCCTCCACCCCCTCCCCTAGATGGCAAGCAGTCCTATATATGTTAACTATGTTGCAGTATATCCTAGATACAATATATGTGTGCAACACCCTCTATTTCTAAGGAAAATAGAGTAGACACCCTAATTCTGTCTTTGCTCCCTTTGAGATGGCAGAGGTTCAGACTCCAGCCCAACATGAGTATCATGGACTTCAATATGAAGAAGCTGCAGCTGACATGGACACTTTCCTCAGCCATTCATGCAGTTCACAGAAGAAAAGTTTGATCAGGCAGAGATTTAAGCTCTTTGAGAACAAAGCTGAATGCACCAACCAATGGACAGGAAAAATTATGAGGCAAGCAGAGGTACTATTGCAGCCAAATTCTAATGCTAGAATAGAAGATTTTGTTTATGAGAAGTTGAACAGAAAAGTCCCAAGAATTCTTGAGGCAATACATGACTGACACAGGGAATGAATTTGGTCCAAGGAATTGCTTGCATAATGCCCTCAGCAAATGTGGAGAAACACAAAAACAATTGGAAAAGCAGACAGAGAGCTGATTCAAACACTGACAATAAACTTTCTTATCCCTTTAAGAAACTTTATAGGAGATTATAAAACAATTGCTAAAAGAAAAAAAAAAAAAAAAGAAATTACTGCAAAATGTAAGACTTGACTTGGATACAGCAAAGACCAGACTGAAAAAGGCAAAAATTGCAGAGTCTAGAGCATTATATGAATGGGAATTAAGAAAAACTGAGCAGAACCAGAACATTGTACACAGTAACCGCAACATTATGCAATGATCAACTATGACAGACTTTGCTCTTTTTAGCAATACAGTGATCCAAGACAATTCCAAAAGACTCATAATGGAAAATGCCATCCACATCCAGAGAAAGAACTCTGGAGTCTGAATGCAGATCAAAACACACTATTTTCACTTGTTTTAAATGTTTTTGTTCTTTCTTTTTCATGCTTTTTCCCTTTTGTTCTGATTCATCTTTCACAAGACTATGGAAATATGGAAATATGTTCAACATGATTGTATATGTATAGCTTATATAGGATTGCTTGGTGTCTTTGGAAGGTGGGGCAGGAAGGAGAAAAATTTGGAGCTCAAAAATCTTATGAAAGTAGATTAAACTTTGTGGATTAGATTTACACATCCCAAAGGACTGACTAAAAGATATAATTTGAGAACAGAATAAAAATCTCCTAGGTTAGTAATGGAGTAGTTTATCACACTGTCCAAGTAATGTTGGATAAATCACATGTAATTGGGGGGGGGGGGAAGAAAATAGTATTAAGTGAAGAATAACTCAGAGTAAATTTGATAGATTCTTTCTGGAAGGGATCAACAGTACACATGCACACCACCTTTTTCGCTTCCTAAATGACTTATGGAAAAAAGAAGACTTACTACATTCATGTTACCAGTATATGTTGGACTACAGAAACAACTTGGAAGTTTCCATCTGCCTCAATATCAAACAAGTCTTCCACAACTTATGTGTAAGTGCCCTCCACTTCCTCCTCATCAGCAGTTACCACGAGGCATTGCCTTTAACAAGTAACACAGTTGTTTCTCCTGCCCTCAGTGACTTGACGGAATCCTGCAAATAGTAGTGAATTATCACTTCTCACAGATGAGGTGATCACAGCATACAGTATGGTTACCATGGATTCATCCTAGCTGATAGGTGAAAGGGGAAATCAAAAGGTCAAAGTCCCAATTACTTACTTTGAACTGCTCAGCTAAACAGTGGGCCTCTATATAGACTACCAGTTATGAGACAATATTTATATATAATGGACTACAGAAAGCAAGTTTGTGTCCTCCATGTTAATATCCTAAGAGACTCAGAACCTCCCTACCAGCCATCAGAACTAGGCTTTTCTGCCAATAATATTTTGTGGTGAATTTTTCACTGATTCAGATTTGATGTTCAGAGCTTTTTACTTTATACCCTAAATATTTCCTTAAAGGATTCTATTTCTATTGAAGTTTTCATTAAGAAGTGGATTCTACTTTTAAGTAAACTAAATCAAAAGCAGATCTGTTTTCTACTGAATTTTTCACTGATTCAGATTTGATGTTCAGAGCTTTTTACTTTATGCCCTAAATATTTCCTTAAAGGATTCTGTTTCTATTAAAGTTTTCATTAAGAAGTGGATCCTATGCGGGAAATCTGGGACATTGATGCATTGTTGGTGGGGTTGTGAACGAATCCAACCATTTTGGAGAGTAGTTTGGAACTATGCTCAAAAAGTTATCAAACTGTGCATACCCTTTGATCCAGCAGTGTTACTACTGGGATTATATCCCAAAGAGATTATAAAGAAGGGAAAGGGACCTGTATGTGCACGAATGTTTGTGGCAGCCCTTTTTGTAGTGGCTAAAAACTGGAAACTGAATGGATGTCCATCAGTTGGAGAATGGCTGAATAAATTGTGGTATATGAAAATTATGGAATATTACTGTTCTGTAAGAAATGACCCAACAGGATGATTTCAGAAAGGCCTGGAGAGACTTACACGAACTGATGCTGAGTGAAATGAGCAGGACCAGGAGATCATTATATACTTCAACAACAATACTATATGATGACCAGTTCTGATGGACCAGGCCATCCTCAGCAACGAGATCAACCAAATCATTTCTAATGGAGCAGTAATGAACTGAACTAGCTATGCCCAGAAAAAAGAACTCTGGGAGATGACTAAAAACCATTACATTGAATTCCCAATCCCTATATTTATGCACACCTGCATTTTTTATTTCCTTCACAAGCTAATTGTACAATATTTCAGAGTCTGATTCTTTTTGTACAGCAAAATAACGTTTTGGTCATGTATACTTATTGTGTATCTAATTTATATTTTAATATATTTAACATCTACTGGTCATCCTGCCATCTAGGGGAGGGGGTGTGTGTGTGGGGGGGTAAGAGGTGAAAAATTGGAACAAGAGGTTTGGCAATTGTTAATGCTGTAAAGTTACCCGTGCATATAACCTGTAAATAAAGGCTATTAAATAAAAAAAAAAAAAATTAAAAAAAAAAAGAAGTGGATCCTACTTTGAAGTAAACTAAATCAAAAGCAGAAGATCTGAATCTTTCACTCACATCAAGTTTCTTCCTTTATATAAAATAACTTTACTGTGAATTGAAAAGAAATGTGTATGACCAAACTTCAGGCCCCCAAATCCTGCTTCTCCAGAAAATAAAATTTCCCTCCTAAGCAACATAGGGATTATACGTGGCTCAAAGGGTAACAGAATAGCCATTTCCAGCCTCTTCTCCACTTTCTTCATCCATTCTTCTCCAAGGCTTTGGCGCTCGATGAATGTCCTTTTCCGTTTTAGAACTTGACGCGGAGACTGCTGGGAGAAATTTTAATTATTACATAATCCTATCCGCCAGCAGGATTGCCCTCTGGGAGCGCTGCCTGCATGGAGCGCTGACCTTTGCTCTGGACATGTGGTAGATGAAACTTTCACATACCAAAGGGAATGCCAGCGTGGTCGGAAGACACAGCGTAAAAGTCTCCCAGGACGGTAACATAGTAGCTCCATGTGACCTCGGAGAAACCACCTGAAACTGACTTCAACAACCGCTTTTCAGGTTTAATTTGCACTGTGAGCACCGCCCTCCGCTATTCGGTTAAATCTGGATGATCAACAACGCCATAAATCAAGCTCTGATAGCGTTTGTCATTCCTGGTAGCACCTAACTCTCTGGCTGGGGGAACTGAAGGGTCTCCAGAAAGCTTTCAGCGATTGCTGGGCTTCTGTCAGCCCTTGGAGGCTTCTCGGCAAAGATGCTGGAAGGGATGACCGTTTCCTCCTCCGACTCATTGTGCAAGCGAGGAAACTGAGGCACACGGGGCGAAGGGCTCGCCCGGGGCACACAACTAGTAACGTTCGGAGATGGGATTAGAATTCAGGTGAGCGTTCTCTTCCTGCCCCAAGCTAGGATCTATATTTAATCAAAATTCACGAGACTGCGACTGCGGGCGTCCCGACGTATTCTGCAGAAATGGGGATTCGAACTAGCAGACTATTACCTTACCTGGCCAGCAAATTCCCAGTCCTCCGCAAACCCCGCCTATTCCGAAAGCAGAGAGACCCCGCCCCTTCTCGAAGTCTTCTCCAATCACAAAGGAAGCCTTCCACCGGGGCGCGCTTCATTGGCAAAGGGAAATGCCCGTCGCTGCTAGGGGGGTGGGCTATAGTCTTAATGGACGTCTCCCGGGCCCACCGGCAGCCCGAGGCGCGGGCGCATCACCGGTGTACGTGTCGGCGGCGTAGCGTAACGTAACGTAGCGTGCGTGGCGGGACCAGGCTGCTAGAGGTCTCGGAAGCACCGTGTTGGGGTCGAGGCGGCGAGCGAGGGACAATGGCGCCCAGCGTGGCCACGGCGCCGGAGCCGAAGCAGAGCCCGCCCAGGGGCATCCGCGCCGTGCTGCTGGGCCCGCCCGGCGCCGGCAAGGGCACGCAGGTGAGCGGCCGGGCCGGGGCGGGCCCAAGGTCAGCCGGGGCGGGGGTGAGGCGGCCTCGAGCCCGGGGTCGGAGTCGGAGTAACGGAGTTTGTGGCGGAGCGCGGAGCCCGGCCGCCGGAGGGAGGCGTGAGGTCAGGGCGTGAGAGCCGCCCCGGCTCCCGCTCGTACGGTTGAGAAAACGGACCCAGCTGGTCAGTGTCTGAGGGAGCATTCGAACCCAGACCCTCCTGATTCCAAGCCCGTCCCTTCTGCACCGAGATAGGTGACAGTCTGGAAACGTGTGGAATATTCCCAAAATTGGATTTTTAAACGCAACCAAGTCCGTGAAAACGTGGTTAATGGTTTTAAAGAGCCTCTGCGTCAGAATATTTTTGCGAGGGGGGAGGGAGGGGAGAGACTGAGCTTCCTCTCTAGCGAGGGTCCACGAGAGGGGGTCCTCTGGGAAGGTGGAGGAGCAGGTGCGGAACCCAGGCTAGAGACCAAGGCCGTCTGGATTTAGAAACGCTTGCATGGCCCTGAGAGGTAGCAGGAAAGGAAAGACCGAGTCGGCCTTTGAAGGCTGGTGAGGGCCAGGAGAAACACCATCATGACATACTCTAGGAAGGGTCAGACACTCACCCTTTGCTTGAAGCTCTCCAGGGAAAGGGATCCCCCCACTCGGTGTCCTGTTAGACAGTCGGGAGAACTGTCCAACCTAAATTTGCCTTTTTGCACTTCTCCTTCAGGTTGAATAAAGAAAGTGGTTAAGAGTCAGGAGGAGAAATAGTGTCTCTACTAAGGGAGGGGAGATAGGAGAGAACAAGGGATCATCGACAATGTCACAACTGGCTTTGATATTCATACTACTCCTCTTCAGATAGTCCACATTCTAGCAAAATTGGACTACTCTCTCCCTCCCCTGTTGTTAACCTTCCTCCTGTCTCCTTGCCTTTGCCCCTGTTCTAATTGATTCTTTTCTCTGCCTTCCTCATCTCTGTTGAAATCTCCTTTCTTTAAGGGCCAATTCAGGTGTTGTCTTTTTAAATGAAGTCTCAAATGAGGTAATGTATGTAACACGTCTTACAAACCTGGAAATGCTGTGTAAATGTCAACTTTCACTTTTATTAAAATGATTCACTTCCTCCGCTCTTTAAGGAATTTGTCTCCTTTGTGTCCTTCATTAGTTAGGTGTAGCTATCAGTTTTCCTCTCTATTAGATTGTTAACGTCTCAAGAGCAAAGTTTGTACTGTGAGTGTATGCTGTGCGTTGTACACAATAGTCTCTTAATAAAGTGTTTGCTGAATGTAAAGAGAATAAGAACAGAATCAACCAAAAAAAAAAAACTGTTGAATTGGAAGTTTCAGGTCTTGGAGAGGGTGTTTTTAGTAGTGTGGTAGAAAATGGAAAAGTATATTGGCCGTATTGAAAAGAAAGCAAGTTGTGGGAAATTGTAGTTATGGTTATAGATGGCTTCTTCAGGAAGTTTGCCAGTAAAAAGTAGAAAGTTGAGACAATGAATGGTTAAAAGGGAAGTCTTATAACAGTGGGGAAAGCTGAGCACATGTGAAGGAAGCTGGGTAATTGTTGGCCTTGGCCAAATCACTATGACTCAAGGGCCTTCTTTGCAAAATAGGAGTTGGGGAGAACTTGGTTGTGCAACTGAGTAATTTCTGATTCTAATCTTCAAACTCTCTAAGTCTCTATTATTCATTACCCAGGTTAAAGCATCTGGGGACATGAGGACTCTGAGTCTCTTGAACTAGGTTTTCCTAAGAACTCTGAGCCCTGATTAAAGTGTGGGTCTTGGGGACTGATCCGTGCCCCCCTTAACTAGGATCATTAAATTTTTAGAGTTGGAAAAGATCTTCCAGATCACCTAGTCCAATTTTCTTCATTTTTGAATTCCTTAAGAGCAAGATTCACATTAAGCATTGAATAATTATTTGTCAAATAAGGCAGACAGTGTTGGAAGGATGGAGAGTATAAGGATGAATAGGGTAGATTTGTTGATAGAACATAATGTTCACTGGCCTCTTGATATACTTAGTGTAAGAATAGAATGTTGCCTTATCATATCCTTAACTGCCCTTTTGGAAGACTTAGGCTCGACCACTTACTTCACTGACCATAAGATTCTGTTTGAGAGTCTCAGATGTTGACATATCCCTACCCTTCAAACACTGGTTTAGAAACCTGAGGTCTGAAGGCTCATTATTGTAATGGGTGGTAGGAGCAGGGTGCATATAAATCAGTGGTTTCTTATTTAGGCTTTTTTCTTGCCAGTATTTTCAGAAATTGCTATAAGACTGAACTCACAGAAGAATATTTTAAGATTTGTAATAGTTTCCTGAGAGAGAGAACTGAATCCTTTGAGACTCCAAGAAGTTGAGTCACATACCCCAAAATCATAGAGCCAGTAAGTATTCAAGGCAGGTTTGAAACCCAGATTTCATGCCTTTCAAGTCCATCCCCCTCTCTCCTACACCCAAGAGGTCAAATACATGGTTCTTAAGCTTGATGTGGCTGAGGACCCTCCTCAGCAATAACCTAACAAATGGATGCAGTAATAGCATCTCTTTATCCTAAAACAAAATCATTAGAATTTCAAAAATCAAAAAAAATCTCATCTTACTAATCTAAATATACACAGAGAAGGAAACTGAAACTTAATATTTAAGTCTCCTAGTGCTGAACTGGCAGAAGTTTTATGATTGTTATAAATATGAAATCTAGTTTTAAAATTGCAAGTATTTCACTACAGATATTCAGAGTTCAATCATGTCTTTTATGACCACATTTGGCAAATTTCCTTCTCCAGCTCATTGTACAGATGAGAAACTGAGGCAAACGGGAGGGGGAGGGGGTGCTTTTCCCACGGTCCCATGACGAGTGAGTGTTGAGGTTATATTTGAACTTGAAATGAGTCTTCTTGACTCCAGGCCCAGCCATCTAAGTGCCATGCACTATGGTACCATCTAGCTGCCCTATTACAACTATAAACTTTCTCCAAAGGTGTCCCATATAAAACCTGAGTTATCCTGCTTTAACAAGCATAGCAATCTTATGTAGTTGATGGATTCTTTCCCCTTCAGCTTAAAGTGGTACGTGGATTTGCCAAAAGTTCCTTGTTGCTGTTGGGGTTCTCCCAGTTCTGTCCCAGATAGCTCTGGACCACAAGAATAGCTATTGTCCCCACCCTCGATTGCCCAAATTTTATAGTAAAAACTTTTCTTTGTTTTTTGTTTTTTTTTTCCACTGCATCCACTAAAGTCCTGTTCCAATTTCTAATTGTGGTTAAAGGTGCTCCTAGCTCACTAGGTGGGACTTAATGTCTCACCAGAAGATTATAGATTTAGAGCTAGAAGAGATCTTCCAGTTCAACTGCTCTGGCCTTGTTACACAGATAAAGAAACTAAGACCCAGAAAAGCTGTGGCTCGTCCAAGATCACCCAGATAGTAAGTAGCAGAGCTGGCTTTGAGTACAGAACTGATGTTGGGCTGTATGCCCGTCCTCCAAGGACCAGCCCTCATGAATGTGGAGAGGCTTATCACCAGCTTGGCTGCAGAGCAAAGGACTTTTCAACTGCAGAAGTTCTCAGATACCATCTTGAGTCACCAAAGGATTGTGAGCGGTGGCAGTGACAGTGTCCACTATGATAAAATCCTGATTCCAGAGCGAGGGGAGGTGAAAGTGCATATTTCACATGTGTGTACTTTACATAAGTTCTCATGGCCACAAAGTTGTCATTAAAGTTAGAATATATGATAAATACATAAGCACAGCCTTTATTCTAAGCAAGTCTGTATTCAGACCAGTACACTTAAGTATGCTTATATTGTTAAAGTAACTTGGTTGAAAAATCTCCAGGATATCTAAGTTTGTTTTATTAAATAAAACAACTTCACCAGCTTATTTTCGTGATAGTCTTTTCCTTCTAATGATATCTTGAGCTTGCGTGACACTTTGGCTATCATTCCTGGCCTAGTTTCATCCCTCTAACAACCCCTGGAGGTAGGGAGGAAAGAGATTATTATTATCCTTCTTTTACAGATAAGAGAACTGAGACTCTGGCCTAAAAAAAATGAGATCCCTACCCAACGGCTCCTCAACTAGAAGGGAGGGACACATGTAGCCAGGATTAGGGTCAGACCTCCCTCACTTTCACCACGATACCTGCCTTAAAGAAGATTCCTGTGAGAACCCTGAGAGGGAGGGAGTGGGATGCATGGAATTATCCTCTATTTTCAAATGAGGAGGGGAGGAATCTTCTCCATGACCATAGAGTGTAGGAGCCAAGATTCAGAATCAGGGCCCACAATTCCCAAGTATACTTCATGTTCCACACCAAATTATCATTGAAATGGAGTCAAAATAGTCTTTATTAAACTACGGCATATTTAATCTCCTGATAGCTTTCTTTGTAACTATCTGCTTTGTAAATCAGGTAATTCGTTTTTCTGACATACATATTAGAAAAAAAAATTTGGAAAGCATTAAAGGGAATTTCTCTTATATATCCTAGAAATGCAACCAATTCCATTTATGAGTTACAAATATAGTGCTATTTCAAGCAATTGTGTTCTTGATAGGACTAATTATTAAGCATTTATGTATCCATGCAATATCGGCGATACAAAAGCACAAAACTGCCCTTGACATACTCTGATTAGGGAAATCATACATAGATGCATAAGGATAAATAACTGTAATTTTAGTATATGCTAACAGCCATATAAATAACTTGGCCATTCTTCAATATCCATTTCATGTAGCCTCTCTGGGAATTTTTCTTCTTTATCCCAACACTAACATGGTTTTTTTATATCTCTCATTCATGTTCTCCTGGCTGCCTTTTTAGATTGTGACCCTGAGGCTAGAGACTGTTTTGTTCTTTCTTATCTTCTTCCTTAACACTTGATATGCTGAAGGGGAAACCCGAGTGAATAAGGGGGAGGAAGAGAGAGATAATAGAGTGTGAAGCAAGATGAGAAGAAGTGATTTGTGGAACTGGAATATGAAAAGAACTGATGCTGAGGCAGGAAGGAGGACCAGTTAGTTTGGGGGCAACAGTGGGTGTAAGAGTTATAGGAAATTAAAAAAAAAAAAAAACTGGATTTGCATTCATGAAACTTAGATTTGAATGCTGGTTTGCCTGTGTCATCTTGAACAAGTCCCTTTCAATTCAAAAGCCTCTGTTTTAATAAGTTTAGAAGGGGAGAGGCAAATTATGGAAAGTCTTGTATGCTGGGCCAAGGAAATTTATACTTTGCTTTGGGGAGTGAGAAGCTGTGGAAGGCTTTTGATAGATAGCATGGTACGTACTTTAGGAAGATTTTGTATTGATATAGAGGGAAGAGAAATTAAATGTAGGATTATACTTTCAGAGACTTAATTTAACAGTAGTTTAAGCATGAGGTTAAAAGGACCTAAAGTCTTGGTAAGTGGAAAGGAAAAGGTCCATGGAAGCAAGATTACTGAGAGTTGCATTCAGTCTTCCTGACTAATCATTTGGGAGATTTTTTGGTTTTGTTTTTGCAAGGGTTAAGTGACTTGCCTAGGGTCACATAAAACAAGGGGATTGGATTAAATGCTCTCTGAGGGCCTTTCCAACTCCAAAACTGATCAGTTTCCATCAGACATTTTCATTAGGTCCCCCAACCCTCCTTTTCAAGGTCTGTTATTGGCCTGCCAGCTTGGCACTCATCCCCTTGGAACATAGCATTGACAGTTGGTTCTAGCCGTGCTTTTGGGGGAGGGTAAAAATAGGAGAGTCGATTCAGTTGGGACAGTTCATTTCTGTGGTTTCTCTGCTTTTTCTGTCCCATGAGTAAGCGCTGCCTCTCCCTTGAGTTGATTCCAACAAATGAGAAGCTCGATTAACAGAACTTTGTCTTGTTTTAGTATAGGGTGTGGTAACAAACTCCTTTGGAGGATATGAGAGGCTTTCTCTTGCCCAATGATCCTAGCTTTTAGTTATTGCTCAGATTATTTTGTATTTTTAACATTTTAAAACCCAATTTTCATTTTCATTTTCATTACCCTGTTACCCTATTCATTTTCATTACCCTATTAACTGAAAGCTAGAATGACTAGCACCAATTTGTAATATGGATTTCAATTTATTTTATTGGGGTAAGGGGGAGCTGTAAGGTAGTGAGATATAGAAGAAAGGGTACTAGGACTTGGGTTTAAATCCTGGGACTGCCACTTACTGTCTTTATGGCCTTGACCACTCATCTTATTTACTCTGAGCCTGTTTTCTCATCAGTAAAGTGATGAGGTTGGATGAAATGAGCTCTGAATTTTATAAACCAAAGCATCAGCTCAAAGAATTAAGAAAGAACTGAATTTTATAAACCAGAGCATCAGCTCAAAGAACTGAAAAAACCTCCATAGTCCCAAATTCCATCACCTATGACTGAATGGAAGAATTTAGTTATTACTTACCTTCACATATTTTTCATCTGATAATTGTGTGGAAAGGAGATTAAATTTATTCTGTGAATTTAAGTCAATTTATAGGACTAATAATTGGAAGTTGTGAGATGAATGAAAAAAGCTGTTGGGTAGAATTGACCATCTTGGCAAAAGAAGGATCTCTCCATCAGGGCTCAGGGGCAGGCTAGATGACAAGAACAGCTTTGTGATGTTAGAAAAAAGATAACTATATGATAATGTGAGGGAAAGAAAGCAGATTAGCTTTATCAGGAGAAGCTTCACAAACTAAGAGATCAAATCTGAGAGGTTCCTTGAAGGGAGTCAAAGACTCTAGGAAGTAAAAGTAAAAAGATTCTGTGTTACAGCTAGGAGTGGATAAATCTGTTTACAGGTGGGAGAGCTCAAGTCCTAGAAACAGAAATACAGCTGGTACTTAAAAGTGTTTGAAGGTGAATATTGTGAAATTAGTCTGGAAAGATGGGCTACAAGTAGTCTGTGGAAGGATTCCAAAGGCTAAGCTGAAGAATGCATTTTATTTTAAAGGCAATAGGGAACCACTGCAAACATTTTTAGAGGAGTCATTTGTTTAGACCTAGAGGTTCACTAGATGGCCTTCAGATTTTGTGATCCTATAACCAGATGTTTTAATGTTTCATATGGTTCAATTAAATCATCTGTTCTGTTCAATATTTTTATAAGAACATAGTTACGTGGTGTAGTACTATCAGTAGCTAGCATTTAGAGTATCTGCTGTGTGACAGCCCCTGTATTAAACTCTTTACAAGTATTTTACTTGTTCCTCAAGCACAGGGGGGGTGGGGTGGGGGAGTTTCTCGGGGTAGATGCTATTATTTTCACTACTTTATAGTTGAGGAAGCTGAAGGAAACAGAAGTTAAGTGACTTGTCCTGAGCCACACAGCTCATAAGTGTCAGGCAGGATTTGAATTTAGGTCTTCCTGGCTCTAACCACAAGGCCACATAGGTAGCTAGCTAGCTTTTCAGATTTGCCAATGGCACTAAACTAGAAAGGATAAGTAATGAGTTAAATGCTCCAAAGAGACAGTGGAAATAAATTCAAGACTAATAAAATAAATTTAGTAGGGATAAATGTAAAGGCCTGCCCTTGAACAGCTGGTTCTTTAATCCAAATGGCAGCTGAAGGAGGTAGAGTTAGATAGTGTTTTTGAGAGGAAAGACTTGGTTTTAATTAATTACAGCCAGTTTATTATGAATCGGTAGTGTGATATAGTAACCCAAAAAAGCTGGTGCAGACCCATTCCCAAGGAGATTATTGTCCCTTTGTCATGGGCCTGGTCTGACCACATCTGCAGCAATGAGGAACATGTTGACACTGCATTTTAGGAAGAATAATGACAAACCTGAAGCAGTTGGGGGTGGGGGAGGGACAGGTTGGCAAGGGAATTTAAAGCTGTCAGATGAGAGTTGATTGAGTGAATTGGGGACAATTCCCTTGAAGAAATTGGGGGGAGGGGGGTTGAACTCTCTTCAGTTGAAAAGCTGTCTAGGGGCAGGGAGATTAACTTATTCTCATTGGCCTCAGAGAATAGAACTGAGATCAGTTTGAAGTTGAAGAGGCAGATTTCAGTTAAATTGAAGGGAAAATGTCCTCAAATGAGAGTAGCCCCCAAAAAATGCCTCATCTGTCTGTGACACTCTCCTCCTTGCTCCTAAAGATCTGCCTCCCTTCATGGAAAAGCTTAACGACTCCCTGAGATACTATAGAGAAGCTGCCTCCCTGCCTCAGATTCTTTTTGAATCAGCTGATCCCTAAGGTTTCCCTTTTGAGATTTTGTGATTTTCCCCATCTACCTGCTAAGCCATGACATTTCCTTTTTCAAGCTTCTTCCTGTAGAATAGTGGCTTCCTAAGCAGAGACCTAGGTTCAAATCCTGCCTCCACTACTTCGTAGTGATTTTGGAGAAATTATTATTAACCTTCGGCCTTCTTTTACTTATCTCTATGAGGCATCTGGATGTCCTACCATTAGGTTTATCTAGTTAGATGTTCCTTCTGGAACGTGAAATAGTATCCAGTCTGAGAAAGTTCCCTCCTGCATATTGTTGTCTAAAGCGTCTTGATTTTTTCTCTTCCTCCTGCTCTCCCCCTCGCAGGCTCCCAAGCTGGCTGAAAGTTACTGTGTTTGCCATTTGGCTACAGGGGACATGCTGAGAGCCATGGTAGCTTCCGGTTCAGAGCTGGGCCAGAGACTCAAGAAGACAATGGATGCTGGAAAGCTGGTAGGTTTGGTGGGCTTGTGGGCTTGACAAACAGCTGGGTTTGTGACACTTTTGCTTTGATTAGTTCCGCTTTTTTTGAGAAACTACATATTCAATGAGTAACTTTAAAGTTCCATGGATGAGAGATCTTGTTTCTATACCTCGAAGAGATCCTTGATTTTTGTTGTCGTCCCCCCACTACCCCCCAGTCCCCTTGGCACATGAAGTGAGGTTGACTTCATGACCTGAATAGGTGCCACTTCTGTGGAACTGGCCCCTGGCTTCCCCAACAACTGTCTCTTGTCCCAAATTGGTTTGCATTTATTGATAATCTGTGCATAATTCCCCCAATAGACTGCAAGCTCTTTGAAGGGGAAGATAATTTTGTTTTTGTCTCTAGATTGATCACTTAGTCATCAAACTCTTGGTGGCAAGCCTCAGACTTCTGGTGGCAAGCCTCAGACTCTTGGCTAGGCTGGTGAGCTGTAGGACAGTACTTTACTGAGCCCATATTTAAAACTTGCCCTCCTTGGTGAAAGAGGAGATTCTTTGCCTCATTTCTTACCTAGCCTTAATACTGAATGGGTGCAGTTCAGTCAAGCTGAGACCTGTGGAAGACTTTAGCTCAAAGAGACCAAGGGCTCCCATTGCATCCATCTCCAGTCCTGATGTATATCTGGCCACTGAACCCAGATAGCTCCAGATAGGAAAGTGAGGCAGATGGCCTCCTTCACTTAAATCCAATTCGCTTGCATGTCCTCTTGGAGAAAAAGACAAAC